>NW_006442117.1:798598-798878 GCF_000325575.1 Pteropus alecto | reverse complement strand
GCCCCCGGGACACCCTCGCGAGCCCTCGCCGTGGACCCGGCCCCCGCGCGGGGCACACTGGGGGTTGTAGTGCGCCCGCGGGCCGGCCGGGTGCTGAGGCCGCGGGGCGGGGGACCCCACCGAGCCGGAAGCTTTCACACTTCGCTGTCCTGGCCGAGACTCCACACCTAGGCTGGTGGCAATATGCAAATCAGTACGTGACGGCGCGACTAGCGTGTTCTCTGAAGAGGTAAAGCCACCGTCCGGCGTCGCCCCGCCCTCCGCCGCCCCGCTCGTCACC
>NW_006442117.1:744582-797898 GCF_000325575.1 Pteropus alecto | reverse complement strand
CTCCGTCGGTGTGCGCCGAGCGGTGACGCTGCGGCCGCCGGGATGGGTGACTACGGGGCAGTCGGCGTCCTCCACGCAAAGCCCGGCCTCACCGGGCCGAGGCACACGCAGGTCTGTTATTGCAAGACGTGCGCAGTCTCCTCGGTGTAAACTACCCGCGAGTGAAACCGCTTGGCTAGACCGTGGCACCGATTTCAAGTCCCTGACACACAACGGTGGGTCTGTCACACGAAGGTTTTCTGCTGTGGCCGCTCGCTGGGGTCTTCTCCAGCTCCGAAGCCAGGAGGCCGCCATCAGACCTTCGCACCCCTTTGCCCACGTGAAGTGACCAGCCTCATGGACCAAACAGGCCCCCGAGGACCTGAGCTGCACTCTTGGTTTGTGAGTGTGGGGCACATAATTTTCGGTTTGTGCAAGGTCTGACCCTCTTTGATGCGGGATGACTAGACCACGAGGAGAAAAAAAGACAACGCTGATGTCAACGTAATCATCTCAGTGCGACTCCCTCTAAGGAAACCAGTGTGTTGTGAACATTTTCAGAGTCTGGAAAGAGGGTGTTTTTCCCAGCTCCACTGCAATGGCCGGTCCCCAGACCTCAACTTGACAAAACCTGGCTCAGCCATATTTTTCTTCTGCCCCCTCCCTGTTCCCTTGCTCAGTACAGCCGTGCCGCTTGAACTGCTTCCCATGAGTGTCACGATTAGAACACTGAGTTTTATAACCTGTAATGATTTCTCAGGGCTTAGTGGAGGTGAATCCCGGGAACACTTTCCCGGCACTCATTTGCATGGGCAATTACCCCAGGCGTCCCAACCGGAGCTGCCAACCTTTGTGGAAACACCTTTCAACCTCTGTGGCAACCTGCAAAAGGCATCTCCACCCTGACCTTGTTTTATTTCAGATGCACGTACGTAGTTTCGGTATTTGGCAAAGTGTATTTTGGGCGGTTTTTAAAGGAAAGCTACCACCTCAGGATGGGGAGAGTCAGGTAGAGATCTCAGGAAGACCTTACCTCTGGAACAGTGTTCCTTCTTCCTCCTGTTGTCGCATTCCGGTCCCCCACATTTGACTCTGAATAAAGCTCGAAGCTTTTCAAGTGCACTTGCTTTTATTCAGTTCATAAATCCTCATATTTGTCAAACAGGAAAAGATCATATCAAAATGGGTTTTTGGTAGTGAAAAAACATCAGATAATCAACAGAAGAACTATAAGCTCTCAAGAGGTTTTCCGTTTCAGCCTTTACATTATTATGTAGTTATTACCTGAAGTCTGCAGGGGCGGAGAAGGGGTGTCGTGGGGAATTACCGTGATGTTTGAAAGGTACCTGTAAGGTCCGAAGTGGCGGTGTGAAGTACACACGTACCGGTTCACAGATTGATTTCTCAGACGCTGCTGGGATGCAGCAGGAGAAAGCGATGTCTGGTTCTTTACAGAGAGCGAAGGAGGCTGCCGTTGGAGGGAGTGAGGGGGTGGGCGGGACCGCCACGAGGTAGCACCGCGCATCCACCAGGATGGCTATCGTCACACACGTGTTAGTGGGGACATGGAGAATTTGGAACCTCATACGTTGTTGGTAGGAACGTAAAATCTCGTGACCACTGCAGAAGACAGTCTCAAAGAGTTGAACGGAATTACCATACGACCCTGTAGTTCCTCTCCTAGTGATATGTTCATGGCAGCGCTGTTCACAGTAATCAAATGTCCATCAGTGAATGACTGGGTAAACAGAATGTATGTTCCTGCAGTATTATTTAGGAATAAAAAGAAACAAAGCACTATTCATGCTACAGTGCGGATGAACCTCGGAAACAGTATATCCTAAGTTAAAGAAGCCAGTCACAACAGAGCCCGGAGCCCACATGGTATGTTTCCGTTCGAAATGTTTAGGCAGATCTGTAGGGACAGAGTAGATTCTTGTTACTTAGGGCTGACGCATGGGAGAAGGGGACAGAAGGACGATAGGTAAAGGGCATGGGTTTCATCTTGTGGTGACGCGGAGACAGATCCGGAGGAGGGGACCGAGTGAGCCATGCAGACATCCGGGGCATCTCTCCCTCGCGTGCCGGGCACTCTTCCTTCCTCGCCTACGTTATGTTCTTCCTTTTGCCCTCTGCTGTGTTGTTCCTGCCACCACACAAACGTCCTGTCATACTGTCCATCTTAAAACACGTGCGACTCCACTTCTGTGTCCAGCTCGCACGCCACTTCCTGCTCCCTTCGCAGCAAACCCCCACGCTGTCCCCCCATGCTCCCTGGGCCGGTCTCTAACCAGACTGTCACTGCGCAGATCCTGTCACGGTCGCTCATGACTTCCACATTGCTGTAGTTGACGATCGACACTTAGTCCTCACCGCACTCGACCTGTAAGCAACACCGAACACAGTTGTCATTCCCTGTGTCACTTCCAGACTCCACAGCCTCTCGGCCTCTGCCGCACCAGTCGGCCCTCGTCAGTGCTCTGTGGCTCCTCCTGTCCAGGCCCTCAGGGAGACTGTGCTGCCACGCCGACTCTAGTTGCTCTCGTCCTCATGGTGTCAGATGCCATCTGCGATCAAATGGGCCAGTCCAGGAATGTTACGTCTTTATCAAGTTTATATCTCCAGTCCGGACAACTCATGTCCAGTCCAAACTCAGATCAGGTTACCTATGTAATATCTAATATGTCCAGAATTGAACAGAATCCCCCAAACCCCGTCTCTTCGGCATTATCCCCTACTTCAGTTAACGTACATCTCTTTTTCCAATTAACCAGACTAAACAACTAGTCGTCCTTGGCTCCTCTTTCTCTCGCATCCCACTTCCTGTTTGCTACGGACTGACCCGTGTCCCCAAATTCACGTGCTGAAGCCCTAACCCTCGACGCAACCGTATTTGGAAATAGGACTTTTAAGAGGTATTTAAGGTTAGATAATGTCCTAAGGGCAGGGCCCTAATCTAGTGGGACTGATGGTCTTCAAAAAGGAAGAGAGTGACCTCTTAACTCCCCCACGTGCACACCGAGGAAAGGCCATCCCAGGACACCGCAAGGAGGTGACCATCTGCAGGCCAGGAACAGTGGTCTCGCCAGAACTGACCTGCTACCGCTCTGACCTCAGACTTCCCGCCCCCACGACTGTGAGAAAATAAATGTGCTGTTTAAGCCGACGGCGTCACCAACCCCTTGGGCTGTGGACCGGTACCGGGCCTTGGTTGTAGGAACCAGGCTGCACAGCAGGAGGTGAGCGGAGGGTGAGTGAGCGAAGCTTCATCTGTGTCTGCAGCCGCCCCCCAGCGCCGGCACCACCGCCTCAACTCCGCCTCAGACCATCGGCGTTAGATGCCCATAGGAGCGCAGGTCCCTGGTGCCACGAAGGTTCTGGACCGCTGCTTTAAGCCACCCAGTCTCTGGTATTTTGTTATGGCAGCCCAGGCCAACCGAAACACTTTATTACCAAATCCTCTTGCTCTACCTTTAACATAAGTTCAGAATACGACCCATCTCTCCAAATTCTATTACCCCCTTAGCCCAAGCTACTGTCATCTGTCACCTGAAACACTGCTCGATTACAGGTGTCACCCTCATTAAGAGGTTGCCATTAAGGTAACATATTCACAAGTTCCGGTGACTAAGATGTGGACGTCTTGGGAGGGCCATTATTTGGGCTGACACAGCTTCCCTGCCCCTCAGACTGTGTTGGCCTTTGACTTGGTGCGACAGGACCTGTCAGGGAGGTGGCCCTGGGCGGGATCCAGACCTCGCCCGTAAGGGGCCTGGCAATCTCTCCTGAGCTCTCTGGGAACCTGGAGCCACCGTGTGAGAAGTCTGACCAGTCCCCATTCCCTGCAGCCAGCCTGCTGGGGCGGCAGACATGGAAAGCCGTCTGGGACACTCCCGTCGCCGCCAAGCTCCTTCCCAAACGTGGTGGCCCCGAACGTGGTGGCAGCCATCACTGTGGAGCAAAGCCAGCTAGCCAACCCACAGAATCAGGAAAAATAAATTTTTGTTTTAAAGTCCTTAAGTTCAGGGGAGACTTCGTTTTGTGGCAATAGGTAACGATGCACACCTTTCTCCAATCTTCGATTTTTCCCAACTTGCAGTCACTTTTCCACATGGCGGCCACAGTCATTCGGTTAAAATGTACAGCGACGATGTCACTCCTCTACTGAAAACCGCAGAGGGAAAGGCAGAGTTCCGAGGCCCTACGTGATGGACCCTAACCTCCGCCCCTTTACCTTGTCCCCAGTTTGCTGACTCTGCCCGCCCTCTGGCCTCCAGCAGACAAGGCACGGCTGCCCCAGGGCCTTGGCACCCGCTGCTCCCTCTGTGCCTCCCACAGGTCTCTTGACGACTCGCTCTTTTCCCCCTCACATACTCACTGAAAATGGCACCTCCCCATTGAGGACCTCTGTGTCAGCCTCAATAATGGCCCTCCAGTGGTGTCCGCGTCTTAGTCACCAGAACTTGTGACTATGTTGCCTCAGTGGCAAAAGGGACTGCAGTGTGATTAAATGAAGGGCCCGGAGGTAGGAGACATGCCCTGGATTGTGCAGGTTGGCCCAGTGGAAGCCCCAGGGTCCTCGTGAGCGACAGAGGCCGGGAGAGCCGGGGAACCAGATGTGGCCATGAAAGCAGAAGTCAGAGCGAGGCTGCTGTCAGCTTGGGGCCCAAGCCAACGAGCCCAGGAAGCCTCTAGAAGCTGGAAAATGGAAGGAAACAGATTCTGCCCCAGAGCTTCCGGGAGGAATGCAGCTCTGCCAAGACGTGGTTTTAACCCGATGAGACCCATTCAGCCTTCCGAGCTCCAGAACGGCGAGGTAATAAATTTCTGTTTCTTTAAGCCACTGAGTTTGTGCTCATTTATTATAGCAACAATAGAAAATGAAAACACCTTGCCGACAGTCCCACTTCGAATGGTGACCCACATCCCCTATGTTTTATTGCGTGTATATATATAATATATATTACCATTTATTTCATTTATTGTCTTGTTTCTTCCACTGCAGCGTAAGCTCCTCGTAGGCAAGGATTCGTATCTTTGTTCTTTGTGATGCTCCACGGCCTAGTGTAGCAGAGCTTCTGGCTCACAAAGCACGTTGACAACATTTGTTGAATGAATGAACAAATGAATGAACGAACAAATGCCATGGAGCTATAGCATCCCTACCTTCAGATTGTTTTCCGTATATTTTTAATTAAAATATATTTGATATGTAACATCGTGTAAGTTTAAGACGGAATCGTTAATTTGGTACATTTATGCGTTGTCATGTGATTGCCATTGCATGTTACGTATTTATCCTTCTCAGTGGTCGGAATATAGGTTGTCTTATTTAATTGAGGTGTGATGGACATACATCTGTTTCAGATGTATAATGCCATGATTCAATATTTGTATAAATTGTGAAATGATCCCCACAGTAAGGCCAGTCAACATCCGTCACCACATGCAGTTACAGAATGTCTGTCTGGTGATGAGAGCTTTTAAGACTCGCTGTCTTGGCAACTGTCAGATACGCAGCGCAGTGTTAACTACAGCCGGCCTTGCTGTGTATGACATCCCCATGACTTACTATTTGATGACTAGAAGTTCATAGCCTTTGACCCACCTGACCCATTCTGCCCCCCCCGCCACGCCCCCCACACCTCCTGCCTCACGTTCCTGTGTGGTGTGAGAGTGGTCCAGGCCTTTGCTTTTTCCACTTAGGTCTTTATTCTATCTGGAACGATGGTATATGTTGATAAATGATTGTCCTAGGACCATAAATGATTGTCCAAAATATTAAGTGTCTTTGAATGTTGACATAGGGAGGATTTTCTCCGCTCCTCTCTGCATAATGAGTTTATTGCTCGATGTAAAATGGATGATACGAACCTCTTCTCCGTTGTTCCGCCCAGCATCCCGTCGTTACTCTAGCGGTAAATTGGGAGGATCTTTTGGCAAAAAAGGCTTCTTCTTTCTCTGGTCAAGAAGCGAGAGTGACGGAGGGAAGCGCATGCGCTAAGGGACGTCGCTCCGCTGTGCCGTCGGGTTCTTCAAACCCGTGCTCAGCAGAAGCCGTTTTCTCTGCTGATGGAGCCCGCAGCGGTTGTCGCAACTGGGGATGGGGGTGGGTTGCTACTGGCGTCCGGTGGGTGGAGGCCAGGGACAGTGCCGAACATTTCACAGTGCACCGGACAGTCCCCGTAACAAGTTATCATCCGAGATGCCGGTAGCCCGGAGATCGAGAAACCCAGCACTAAACAGACAGGCGTGGGGGTCAGCGCTGGGGAGAGGCGATCCGCTGACTGACCTTGTCTGTGGGAAGGAGGTAGGGTCGCTCTTGCACCACAGATGCTGGGAAGAGTGCAGCTGGCACGCAGGAGCCCCCCAGGGGCCCAGCGCTGTACACCACGTGCAGTGGTCAAAGTTGCCAGCACATTGCTGCTGCCCTTGACAGGCAGGACCACTAAGGACTTGGGGATGCAAGCCCCACGGGAAGAAAGGTATCAGCTGCCATTATGCAAAGAACTTTAACCAGCTACAGTGTTAGCCAGAAACAGGCAAAACACGGAATAAGCGGCGGGAGACGAAAATGCCAGGTAGAGCCCCCAGACCAGCTGCAGAAACAAGAGCTCTAGGCTCTTCCTCTTCTCCCTTCCTTGCTCGCTGTATCTCATATAAAATATTTTTCTTTCCTTTTCTTTACCCATGACATTGTATCTACGGTGTAACGTGGTCGTTACATTTATTGTTTGTCTTCGTGAGTGGAGAGGGCATTGAGATGAACGAGGGTGAAGATGAACTAAGGGTCCTGAACTTGAAACAGTGGCCCACAGTATCACACGAGATATTTTTTACTCCTGGTCCTATCAAGTGGCACAGAAATTAACTTCAAAATAAGAATTTCCTGATAAATTGAACCTCTCTCGACGCCTAGGATTAAAAATCCTAAACTTTGAGTAGAACAAAAGATGAAGAAAAAAATGATGTCTGCATGTAGATAACTAAGAGGCACAGAGAATTAAGGATCTCATTGATGGCTTTCACAGGAAAAAATTTTTACATCTTAATGAAACAAGAGTCAGGTGGGAGTTTGTTGCTGTTCTAGGAAATTATCCATGAAGGCCAGACTGTACTTCATAAATGTGTTTTGCAGTGTCTGGGGGAGTGGGAGGAGCTAACAACTGCATTTTCTGGGTAACCTCTGTTGAAATCACATGAATAAGTTCCAGTGGTTGTGACTGGTTAAAAGCATCTTCCTCTTACCAAAACTACTTCAATTTGGGAGACCAGTCCAAAACCTCTTAACCAACCCCTTTTCTGATAAAGCAGTTAGAATGTACTGTACTGTGTAGTTGGAAAGAAAACTCTGATCTATATAGACTGTTACGAGGAATGGTTGAGCCACAGGTCCCCAGGGAGATGGCTGTTGGCCTTAGCTGGGTCTGAAGGCACTGGGGATTCAGTGAGTGTTTCTCAGCACCCTGCAGCAGGCGGAGGCCAACGAGTGGCCTAAGTTATCACCCGGGCCAACTGGCGTGAAGTGCCTGTTGGCAACAGGTGGCTTAAGTGCTATAGAGCTTTAGAGAAAGATCATGACAGGCTTCAAATAAAAATTCGTGGCACAGAGAAGCAGGAGGCATGTTTAACTGCACTAGAAGGACGTTTAGGTGGTTAGACTCAGCACTGAGATGTACGAAAGCGAAGTTGAAGTTCGATTCTGGGGGTTGCGAGAACCCCATCTGGCCAGATCCTGCTCTCACTGGCCCGTGCAGGACAACTGCTGTGCTCTTCACATTAAGGGAGCCAGGGCGACAGGACCCAAATGACATTTTGACGTTTTCAGATGCTCAGCGCTCCATCATTTATAAAAGAGTAAATCAAGAGATTGTCTAGGTGTCCTGTAACAAGGACATGAACCAAACTGCAGTCCACTTCTGTGGTAAACATGGAAAGGAGTTTACCAGCAGCTTGAAACCTACTGGCAAATTATTTATATCACTATATAAGTGAATAAATGATATAATATAATTATACTTAATTTTTAACTATGCACAGAAAAAGATACTAATATATCAATAGTAAGGGGCCAGCAATACAGGCACTCATACTGCTGATGCAAATGTAAATCCTACAAGCTTTTTGAAGAACAGTCTGTCAGTATACATCAAGAGCCTTAAATAATGGTCATACAATGATTTCACTTTCGGGAATATCCCTAAAATTATTCAGAGATGCAAATAATGCTTTAGAGACAGAAATGTTCAATGCAAAATTATTTCTGTTAACCAAACTTAGAAACAACCTAAAATCATCAAATGTGGGAACCATCATATTAATTAAATTATGACACCTGTATGAAATAGCATATACGTATTACATTTAACTAATAAAGATTTTGATAGTATTTGAGAAGTTTGTGATATGCTAATAAAGCAAGAAGTAACTTTGCATACACTGATGTATCAAATATGTGCATTTCTATGGAAAGGCTGATTCAGAAACAAGTCAGCATAGGTATAGGGACAAGGACTTTACACTGAAATACTTGATTATAGTGACAAATCTGAAACAACTTAAACGTCCATCAGTAGAATTAGTTCAATAAATTGTGATATATCCATTCAATAGGATAATATAGGGCTGTTGAAAAGAATGAGGTTAGACTATACGTACTAATATGGAAATACTTTCCGAGACACAGTTAAATGTCATAAGACAGTATTTAATGCAGGAAAAATGGAACCCAATTTTTAATTAATATCTAATAAATTAGTAACATAGTTAATACAGGCGTATGTAGAAATGATGGGGAAAAAATCTCCAGCTTTTAACAGGGATTATCTTGGGGATTATCTCAGAATTAGAGGAAACATTTGCTTATTTCACATATATTTCTGCAATGTAATCCATATGTGTTATGTTTATAAGTTAAAAAAAACCCTTAACTTTAAAAATTTTAAGGAAAGCGTGAATACTACCAAAATGTAAGATCGTTTATATCTGCATGTTTATTGGCAAATTTAATCTGTTATGTACATTTGAAGCATTTTGAGTTATAGTATTTTTTCTAATTCGTTGGGGAAAATATTGTTTAAAAACTAGTAACAGTGAAAATCTTTGGTTAGTAGAACGTAGTGGGTTCCCATCCTTCCATTTTCTAGATTTTTCACGTCTCCAAAAACGGGCTCGTATTTGGATGCAGTTAGCTACGGTGTTGTTGTTTTACCTTATGGTGCAGTGGACGTCCGCCCGATGTCGCTCGTTCTGTTCTGTGCCATGTAACCCTAAATCGCTCTGTTCTCTCACCCAGAATTGGCTTTGAAAGACACTTCCTGGGAGGAAGGGCGACTCCAGCTGAGGCTAAGCCTGAGAGACTGTCCTGCTTTCCACCCTCTCCGAAGGCTTATTGTTCATCTTTTATTTTGGCGTTGGCTGCTCTCCAGAACCTCAGGTAAATTCTTTCATGTCGCTTACGTTAGCCAGAATCAGTTTCTGTTGCATGCTGCACAGGGACTTCACCTGTTCAGAAAACGCAGTCCACAGAGTGGGTTGCAGAGAAGTGGGGAGAACACAGTGTTGATCAGAAGGAAGCATGTTTCCCATTCCGGGATGGGAAGGTAGACGCTCATGGAACACAAAGCCAAAAGGTTATTACCTGCGGCCTCTGAGGCCACGTGCCTTCTGAGAGTGACGTTCCAGAAGACCAAGAAGGTACCGAAGCAAGCCAATTTAAAGAGAAATATAGAAAATGGGACTCATAAAGGGAACTGTGGTTATTTTTAATGGATGCGAATAATTTCAGAAAATGGTAGAAGCATTTGCTTGCATGAGATGGGGCCAGCAGTACACATTCACTCCCCTGGCTCAGGATATTGAGCTCTTGGTCTTTGTCACATACGGCCGCCTGCCTTATCGTTCTTCAAGGCAGCACGCAAAATTCACTACCGTCACAATGGCACGCCAGTAGGGTCCAGAAAGCTGGAAGGAGCAGGCACCCAAGATGCCATGTATTTACGGCACATATTACCTGTGAAAATAAAAATCCACGAAAATGCGATTTCCTGCCACATTACCGAAGTTACGCCTTTAGTAGATTAGAGTGTGTCAAGATACTTTCACCCGAGTCACAGAAAAGATATTCCATCTTTTGCCCACGGCCGCAGAGAAGGTGGTACAATACTTGCTGAGCCCCTTTGAATTCTGGAGACAGCATATATCATTTCCTGTTACTCTGCCCCAATACCTTTGCCAAGTGACTGAGGAAGCTGTCAGGTTTGATTTGTGCCCAGAGCAAAAAGATTTCCCAGCTGGTCCAGACTGCAGTACAGGGCTGCTAGTTGGCCCTAGGGCCTCAGCAGATCTGATGCTTCGTAAGAATCGGAGCTGATTTGGATGCTCTAAGACGTTTGTTGCAAGTCACAACAGGAAAATCACAGTTCAGGGCCTGAAGATTTTGAAACAAGGTTAAACCTCTTTTAGCAAATGACTCTTTAAAGAAACCACCTACTTAGTTCAATGTGTGCATGCGATGACGCGAAAAATCCTTCTAAGCACCACTTTGGTTGCATTCCCAAAGTTTTCATGAGGAATTTTTCATTTCTTTTTGTTTAGACATTTTAAATTTTCCAATATAATTTCCTCTTTGACCTGTTATTTATTTTAAATGTACTTTTAAATTTAGTTTAGCTATCTTTAGTTACCGTTTTCTAAATTAAATTGCATCCTGGTCAGCAAAGGCGGTCTTTGTTAGACCAATTCTAAAATTTGTTGAGATTTGTAATCAATACATCATCTGTTTTCATAAATGCTTTGTCTTTTATGAGTGTTGGGTGTAGCGTCCTACAGCGTGCAGGATTCCTTATAGTTAGACTGTTAATTGTTTTGTTTAAATCTTCTTTTCCTTAGTTTATTTGTTTAATTGTTTGACCTTTCAATTACTTGAAGAAGTGTATAAAAATCTTCCCCTCTGTGGTGATAGATATGTCATTTTATTATTATTGTAGTTCTGCCAAAATTTATTTTATGAATTTTGAAGATGTTATTAGGTACATAAAAAATTAAAGCTGTTATGTCCTCTGGTGAATTGACTTTTGTCATTATATAATATTATACTGAATCATTACATGGTGCTTTTTATACCTCTCATTCCTTTTGCCTTCAAATCTATTTGTCCAAAACTAATATAGGTATATCAGCTTTCCTTTGATTTGCTTAAAATATTTGTTCATCACGTACATTCCATTCTCTTTCTGACACTGTAGGAGCTTCTCTTACTTGACAGCAAGGAGTTGTTTTATTTTGTAATCCAGTCTGACAACACGTGCATTTTAGTTGACAATTAAGTACATTCACGTCGATTATAGTTACTGATAATGATTTGTTTCTACCGAAGTACTTTGTTTTCTATTTGTCTGACTTTTTCTAATTTTTTTCTCTATTTTCTTCCATTATTAAAAATTTGATTATGGGTTTTATTTATCATTGTAGTTTTCTTCTCCACTGGATTGGAAGTTACGTATGTCTGTATTTGGTGCTTATCTTTAAGTTACAAGATCTATACTTAATACCAGAAAAAAAAAATACATCCTCTTCTACAAAAATAATCTACATCAACTCCAATTACTTTCCTCCAGACTTAAATGTATTGTACTGTGTTGCATTGTATTATATTACATCGTGTTATGTACACTGTCTAGTATTTTTCTGACTCCTACAATTTAGACCGTATTGTGTTCCTTTATGCTACCGGTTTGTTTATTTTTACATTTTACAGACAGTGAGGAACGGTTCTTTTCCTATTATATTTCTCTGGAAGAATTCATGTAATATCGGCATTATTTTATTTCTTCGATGTCGAAATTTATCACTGAAATAACTAGTCCATATGTTGTGAGTTTGTATGTGTGTGTATGAAGTTTTTAAATTACCTATCAAATCTATTTAGTAATTATGGGACTTTTCACATTTTTACTTTATCTCGCGTCTGTTTTAGTAAGTTGTATTTTGCCAGGAGTTTACCCATTTACCCAAATTTCCAACTATTTAGCACAAAACTCTTCATGATCATCTTCTCTATTTTTCCCCCAAAGACTATGTCTTTTATTATTAGTTCCAGGTATACAGTCCATCGGTTAGACGTTCATATAGTTTTTGAAGCGGTCGCTGATGGCTCTCACACCCACCCACAGCCATTACGATGCCACTGACTATATTCCCTATGTTGTACTCTACATCCTGTTTTGTAACTACTGTTTTGTAACTACTAATTTGTTCTTCCTCAACACTTTACCTTTTCCTTTCAAACCCCCAACCCCGCTCCCCTCTGGCAGCTACTAGTTTGTCCTCTGTATCTGTGAGTCTGTTTTTGTTTAGTTTGTTCCTTAGAGTCTGCATATAAGTGAAATCACATGGGATCCATCTTTCTCTATCTGACTTATTTCGTGCAGCATAATAACGTCTAGGTCCATCCATGTCGTTGCAAATGGTAGGATTTCATTTTTTTTAGGGCTGAATAATATTCCATTGTCTATATGAAGCATAACTTCTTTAGCCAGTTGTCTGTCGCCGGGCACTTAGGATGCTTCCGTATCTTGGCTATTGTGAACAGGGCTGCTGTGCACATAAGGATGCATAGATCTTTACGGACTGGTGCTTTGTAATTCTCTGGATAGATACCCAGAAGTGCAACTGCTGGGTCAAAAGGTAGTTCTGGGGTTTTTTTATAACCTTTTTTTTATTAACATCTACAGCACCTGGTATTCCTAGGCGGTCTCCCCATCCAAGCACTAACCAGGCCCGACCTTGCTTAGCTTCCGACATTGGACGAGATCGGGTGCGTTCGGGGTGGAATGGCCATAGACTCTGTTTTGGATTTTTTGAGGAACCTCCGGACTGTTTTCCATTCCAATCCAACCAACAGTGCACGAGGGTTCCCTTTTCTCCACATCCTTGCCAACGCTTGTTGTTTTTCGATTTATGAATGACAGCTATTCTGACAGATGTGGGGTGATTTCTCATTGTGGTTTTAATATGCATTCCTCTCATGATTAGTGACCTTGAGCATCTTTTCATATGTCTGTCGGTCAGCTAGCTGTATGTCCTTTTCGGAGAAATGTCTGTTTGGGTCTTCTGCCCATTTTTCGGTGGGATCGTGTTTCTGTTGTTGAGTTGTATGAGTTCTTTATTAATTTTGAACATTGACCCCTTACCAGATTTAGCATAGATGAACATCGTCTCCCATGCAGTAGGTTGTCTTTTTTTCGTTTTGTTGATGGTTTTCTTTGCTTTGCAAAAACTTTTTAGTTTGATGTAGCTCCATGTGTTCATTTATTTATTTTTTCGTTTCCCTTGCCTAAGGAGGTATATGATTCTCTTCTTAATGGCTACAGAACAGTGGCGCCCCTTTGTCATGCATGGACTGGTTTTTGGTCTTTGGTTCCTGGCCCATTCTTACTAGAGTGTCATTCAGTTTACAGTCCTTCCTCTAGGGCTTGAGCCTCTTAATTTTGTTTTCTGTTTTATTGCTTTTTGCTCTTTATCATTTCCTTCCTTCTGCTTCCTTTCGATTTGATATTCTCTTTGCCTTTCTTGAGATGGATACTGAGATCATTTACGTTTAGCCTTTTATCTTTTCATATATATATATGTATGTGTATATATATATACATGTATATATATATGCATACATATTTTTTCTTTACACACACACACACACACACACACACACACACACGCAGCTATAAAATTTCCTCCAAGCCTGGCTTTAGTTGCGGCCCATAAATTTTGGTATGTAGTATATTCATCACCACTCGATTTAAAATATTTTTCAATTTCCATTTATGAGTTTTTTCTTTGACCCATTGGTTATTCAAAAGTGCATTTCCGACTCTCTAAACATATGAGGATTTTTCTTTGTTTTTCCAGATTTCTAGCTTAATATAACTGTGAACAGGAATCAGATACTGTGCTATTCCAGTCTTCAAAATTGTTGAGACTTGTTATTTTTACCCAGTACATCGTCGTGTTTGTTAACATACCTTGTGTTTTTTAAAAGAATCCGCATTTTATAATTAAGTACGTGGTTTATACGTATAAAGTAGGTCTCGTTTGTCACTGTGGTGTTCAAATCTATGTCCTCACAGACTTTTTGTCTGCTTGTTCTCTCAGTTACTGAGCGAAGTGCATGAAAACCTCCTTTTAATATTGTGGACTTGTCTATTTCTCCCTCTGATTCTGTCAATTTTTGAGAGAGATGTTGCAAAGGGCATTCCTCCACAGCCTGCCAACCCTGCTCAGTGGCTTAGGAATGGGCCTGGGGCCTGGAACGTTTCCTGGCTTGGAGATAGAAGGGCCTCGGGGGCCGAGCCGATCTGGGCTGACCGCCTTGGGAGGGACGTCTTCCCCTGGTCCCGGCTTGCGCTAGACGCCTTTGTTCTGCGTAAGCCTGTGGGCCAGTGGCCCTCGGGCATGGCCCAAGCCGGGTGTATTTAGAACCGTCGAGGGAGGAGGGGACAGGGTCTTTGCGCCGCAGCCTGAAGGGAGCTGCATGCAGTCTCCTGATTGGATGCAAATGGCACCCACCCCCCCACCCCCAGCCATGGGGGACCAACGTATCGCAAGGGGCCTGATAGTGTGCGCACGTCATCACCCTCTTCTTGCTGTAAGTGGACACTGGACCCCTTGAGCCTAGAGTTTGATTCGTCTGTTCTCGGGGACCTGGAATCGTGTGCAGTGGTTTCTTCCTTGGGTGGCGCTTATCAGCTCTTAACCTTGATCACATTCCTGGTACATTCTGTCCTGCGGCAGGCACAGCCTGATTGCTCAGTGAGCTGGTTAGTTTCATACAGATTCTATATATTTATGTGCAGATTACACACACGCATGTGCATGTCTGTTCCTGTTCGGTTGAACCATTTTTCACGAAGAGGCGGACCTCTCTATCTTTAGGAACAGTTTTTGCTTTAAAATCAACTTTTTGCATATTAATATAACAGTGATCCTAATGTTTTAGATACGTTACTTATAAAGAGCTCATAACTGGGTTTCCTTCATTTTCTCAGTGTGCCTGTCTTTGTATTTTAATTGGACCAGTTAGTCTGATTGCAGTTAATGGCATTCCCGGTACGCTCCCCTGCAGTGGACCACCTCTTTATTTGCTTTATATATTTTCCCTCTATTCTGTGTCCCTGCTTTTCACATTTGCATCCTTTTGGATCCGGTTGATTTTTAAAACTTTTCCCTCCAGCCCGTCTTCCATTGCTCAGCCCGCTCGTCGTGTCCTCTTTGACCATCGTTAGTGATTCTCCAGACTGCAGCGTGCGTCTCAGTCTTGTCAAAGCCGTGACTCGGTACTTCACCCTGCTCCTAAACAGGTAGACTCGGCACTTCACCCTGCTCCTAAACAGGTAGACTCGGCATTTCACCCTGCTCCTAAACAGGTAGACTCGGTACTTCACCCTGCTCCTAAACAGGCAGGTACCATTTTCTCCTTTTTTGATGTGTATGGTATTGTAGTCATATTTTAAATTTTTCTATATATTTTAAATTCCACAAGACATTGTTATTAGCTTAGGTAATCAGTACCGACTGGATTAACTCAAATAGTCGCCATTTTCGTTGCTTTTCTTCCATCGGAAAGCACACGATGTCTCCTTGTTTGTTTTTGTACAATGTTCACAACCATCGATGGTCAATGGTAGGATCCATGAGTTTATTGCAAATGAATGATACTCAATTTAATTATTTCCTCTTTGCTTATTATCTGGACTACTCCAAAAAACAACTTTCTCTCATCTACTACTGAGTTACTCAGTAGCAGAGTATGTATAGGAAAGGCAGAATAAATGTCTCATTTTTCTCTTTATTTACAAGTCTTCTGAATGACGGCTTGGCTTACCACATCCCCTCACAGTGACTTACAAAGAGCTTCAGCGGGGGAAGGTATAATTATGAACTCACGGGTTTAAATCGATGTGATATGTTCCAGTCTCCTGCAGGTCTCTTCGTTGTCAACTTCCCACGAGCATTTGATCAGTTCTTCAAGATCTCTGAATGTATTTTTAAGCTGAGATTCTTACGCTGTGTCTTGGTTCTTTAAAATATTTATTCGCTTGTTTGGTCAACTAGTTATAGTCTGACGGCTTTTAAAAACTTATGTTTTTCTTTCCAATTATTTTAAAACCCTGTATAAACGATTATCTATTCGCTCGATGGGTTCTGTTCTTTACAGAAAGGAACATTCCTCATAGAAAATGCCAAACAAACCGGCCGTAAATGAGGCCATACAAATTTGAGCATTTTGTGAAAATCAGACCCGGACTGAAGGACCTCGTGTGCTTCGTTGGCATCTGAGCAGAGTTTTCCATGAATCTGTGACCTGCGCCATCTGTGTTCACAGCCGTTCCACTCGGCGGTGCCGCTGCGTGTCTGCGGCGCGTCTTCCGGCGCGGTCGCCCTATGGCAGAATCTTTCGCAGCGTTCGCTTCGTTGGGTACACTGGGGACTGGCGGGCCATCTTCCCGGGCACGCGGCTTTCTGGCCTCACAGAGGTCCCAAGAAGCTTTCAGAACGTCTCTATCTTCTTCTAGGATTTTCATTCCAAATTACTTCTTCCTTCCCTGGAAGCTTCTTCTTTTCTCAACACTTCTGCTGGGAATTAATCTCCGTTTACTCATCTGCGCTCACCTTCCGTTTTAGTTCCTCGTCTTCCGTGTCCCCCGTGTCACAGAGCTTTCGCTGACCGCTTGGGCACGTGGCCGGTGGGCACGTTCCCTCCACTGAGAACGCCCGTGCGGGGGAGACGGAGCCGACCTTGGGCAGCAGGCAGCACGGCAGCCTCCGTCACGCTCGCGACGAATCCCTTCCGTTCTCCGTCCTCGAATTTGGGCCGCGCCGGATCGAAACTTCGGCTCTACCGCATCTAGAAGCCGTGACTTCCCCAAACGGAAGGCCGTGGTCAGCAGCAGATCGGGCTCGCCCCCGTCGCCTTCGACTTCCATTCCAAGGTGTGCGATGGATTCCGTCTGAAGGAGCTGGGATCGGAAGCACTTCTCGAACTTCTGTGCGGCGGGGCATCTGCTTTGTGGCGACTGTCCCGTCCCCCCGCGGAGCTCCGTTTCGTGGCATCCGAATGACCAGGTCGTCTTCAGGTTGCCCCGTTCCAGATTTTTTTTTTCTGTAGCCACAGATTTCTGAAAGTCTTACGATATCGTGAGACTCCTTCTACCGTGCATTTCTCTTTTTATTTTCCAAAGAGTCCCCTATTTCCTTATTCCGCACTCTTCAGGAAGTCTTGAAAATGAACGCGTGGATTATTAAGTAGACGAGTTGGAATTCGTTTCAGTTGTACATGACGGAAAACCCCAAACAGCTTAAACAAGATGTAAGTTTATCTCTCACGCACATAAATAAAATAGGATCCGCGAGGCTCTGTGTTTATTGGTGAATTTATCCACCTTTTCCTTATTATACTATCACTTAACTTATTTCCCAACCTGTTTCTTGTTCCGACAAGAGAATCGTTTCCTTCTTTCTGTTTTCCTGCGTTCTGTTGGCTAAACCAGATTGTCTGCTGTCGGCCTCCCGTTCTCTGTCCAGCCTTCTGACAGGTGCCTTGCCGTGCGGACCGAGGGACCAGGCCGACCTGGCTCCGCGGGCTGAGCCACCCCTGCATTTCCCCCGATGAGGACAAACAGCGGATGTCGCTTCTCATCCCTTTAGTCACACTTCTGCCAACCCCACGCCGGTACAGATACGATTTTAGTTCTGCGGCGTTTTTTAGTGCTCTTTTTCTTTTGAAAAATGTTCGCCTTCGCATTTTCACTCATGCATTTTAGCGCATTTCCTGTCCGTATCTATGGCAGCGCCCCCCTGAACTGGCCTCGTCCGAAGGCTCCTCCGCACTGCTTCGTGAGTGGATTTTTACCTGACAAACCTGAAGGTCGTGCGCCTGAGAATGTCCTCAGCATCGCCAGTACGCGCATGTACGTGACGTTCGGCTGCACACCCCATTTTGGGTACCGAGTGCTCCCTCGGTGCTTCCCACTGTCACCCCATGGTCATCCTGCACCCAGATCCCTGTGACACACGTGGTGGCGGTGTAATTCTCGCTTCTTTGACAAAGGCCGGCTCTCCGTCTAAGCTTTCCAATGTTGCCATTGTCTTTGTTCTTCTTGAATTTTATCAGAACACGTCTAGGTATTTTCTACTGGGCGCTCTCTGAGCCCTTTAAATCTAGAATCTTCCACGTTCGACTCTGCAGAACGTGTCTTAATTCCCCTCAGACGTTCCCTCCCGTCGCTTTCTCTCTTCCTCTCCGTCACGGAGCCTGTCACCCGGACGGCGGGGCCGCGCGCCGCCTCTCACTGGCCCCCGCCTTCTGCTTGGTCGCGTTCGCTGGTTCCTGGCTCGGCTGTCTCCAGTTGCTCTGTTTCCTGGCGCCAGAGGACGTGTGTTTAAATCCTGTCTGCACGCGACTTCCTCGTGCCTCAGTTTCTTCACGTGTAGAGTGGACGTGATGGTAGTACCTACCTCACAGAGTTGTCGGGGGGCCAAACGTGTCAATACGCAAAGCGCACATCCAGGACTGCCCGGAACGACGTGCGTAACGTAGACTTTCCAGCTGTTGTTATTACCCGTTTTGTTCCTTATTACATGTTTCATTTCTGTTTTTTCTACTTGTTCTTCTTTTTTTTTTTTTTACCTCTTGTACCAGCTTCCTGTTGCTGATACCTTCTGTGAGGATACGTGCTGCTTGTTTTAACTTCATGGTCCATCTGTGCCACTAATTCTTCCAGAATTCACGTGGTATACGCTATTCGGTTGTGGTGTTTGTTTAGTCAGCTAGGTGTGTTAGGGAAGAACCAGTGTCAGGCCCGATCTGTCTTCCTCTCGGTGACTTTAAGAGACGAGCTTCAGGGCAGAGGGCCCCAGGTACCATGAAGGGACAGTCCGGCGCCCCGTCGTCTGCCACCGCCCTGGGTGACTACTTTGGCTGCAGATTTGCTCTTCAAAGTCTTAGCGAGACACCGCAGTGCTGGGAAGAAACGACCTTCTGTGAAGGCACGAGTCCCGGGTTCGGGGTGGGGCGGGTGCAGGTACGAGCACTTCAGAAGGTTGACATGTCAGCTGCCCCGATTATGCTGAGCCGCCCCCGGCCTGGCCGATAGCCCAGGGCAGGGTGGGGCAGAAGCCAGGTCAGGTTTAAACGCACCAGTCTTGCTCCCTTGGCCCCAGGCTCAGGCCCCGGCTGGCCACCCCCACACAGCCCTGGTCAGGTGTCCTCCCGTCCCCACCTGTCCCCACCTGTCCCCACCGGGGTTCTCAGCATGTCCGTGTTGGCCCGCGGCCTCTCGCTTCTCTCTCGCTTCTGACTTGGGGGACGGGCAGCCATCTGTGCTTGGTCCCAGGTGTCTGCTCTCCACTGAAATGTTCTAGGCCTTTTTCTCTTCTTCAGTTTCAAAGATAAACTGGATCGTCAGACACGTGAACAACCTCAGTGAACGGTGCTCTGGAAAACAGTCAGTCATCTGAAGCTTAGTAGGACTCTGTGCCCTCGGGGCGCCTGCAACTTGGTCCCTTTGACATGGGGCTTCACGGAAAGGACCAGAGGCCCACTCCTCGTCCAGAGATGCTGCCTCTGCTCCCCCCAGGCCTTTGACTCTCTCTTGCTTTTTTTTTCAAGCACGGTGCTTCGCACGCCATGGCCACGTGACAGACAGACAGAGACTCGATTGGATCTCTGGCTCACGCTTGTGAGACGGTCCCAAACGGACCGTCTGTAATGGAAAGTGTCTGCCTTTCTTTTCGTAATTCTAAGTCTGAGGAACTAAAAGTTCTGACGAAGGGCGTGTACGAGAGGGGAACAAATTCCTTCCGTGATTAGGCAAGCTACCCGACTTCAAACAGGTTTTATTTTTGTCTCTGTTCCTGGTAAACTGCACGGCCCTCTTCTGCTGGCTCAGCTCGAGTCTGATCAACGTGTTTGGCCAGGGTAAGTTAGTAAATCCTTAAACAAATCAACTTGTTTGGGCAAAACAAATGAATCTGTTTTGACACGAGCTAAGCAGAAACTTCCCCGAAACTTTTCCATGAGTGTGACACACGCTCGAGATCTCAGGGCTGCCTGCGCTGCAGGGAGCAGAGCCGTACCAGCCCGTCGGAGGTGACACAGCTCAGCAGCTGATGCTCCGACTCAGAACTGCATGACAGACAGATCAATGTCACCCGGGGAGCATCTGATCCTAATCTCAGAGCTGCCCCTGGTTTTCGTGAGACCGTTCGCTTTAACTCCGAGAAGGAAAACTGAGATACTCTCTTATCTGGCACGTGGGAGATAAATGAAACGTGTGCCTTTCATTTTTAACAGCACTCTTTGAAAGTGCTTAGATAAGCCCATGAAAGTAGGAATTTCTGCCATGGGTGTTGCTTTCAAGTCTACCGAAAATAGTTTCTCACAGTGGGTATTTCATGACGAATTGTTTTGGTTTGCAGTGATGAGTAGCTACCTGTATGACAAGAATATTGTGGCTCTCGATGGTTCACATAGCCTCAGAAATTCTATACCCAGGTATCGATATTCGAGCTGACCAGTGGCAGCCACAGTACATTCTTGGATTACACAGAGGCGACGCGGCGATGCAGTCACACGGTTCGGGGAGCTGAAGGGACCGGCATGTGAGCACTGGCTCTGCCACCGTGTTAAGCTGCGTGCTTTCAGGCAGGTCACTTCGTCTCTCTGGGCCTCAGTTTCCTCCTCCGTACGTGACGGTAATCGACTGAGATGATGTATGGCAAGTGTCTGATACGTAAACAATGCTTAAACGCTGGTTGCGATTAGCCATTCAAGTGGTAACAGTCACTTAATAAGCACTTATTTATCAGTATTGTATGCTAATTCCCAAGAAAGGGTAAAACACAGATGTTTTCTCTCAAACGTGTATTTCCAGGTGTGGAAAACTTGTCACATATCTGCATGTTGGATAGATGTATAAAATAAGGATGTCGCATACCTCCCAGGCAACTCTGGAAACTAGAAATTAGGAGAGCGAGTGGAGTGGCCTTCTACTTCTTTTTTGGCAGAGTTTAAATTGTCCCATATCCTTGGAGTAGATTGTCATAGTATTATTAATGGAATTTAAACTGAACTATTATGTAACTATACATTCCCGATTTATCACATTCACTTATTCAGGAATGTTATCGTGACATCTTCATCGCTTTCATTTATGCCCTTGGTGGCTTCAGCATTTTTATTATGAATTTTAGAGAGAGAGAAAATAAATTATTTTAAACCTGTTTTTACTTTTTTACATAAAAATACTTTCAGTATTTTAATAAAACTAGCGTAATGTTGCTATGTCAAAATAAATTATTTTAGACCTGTTTTTACTTTTTTACGTAAAAATACTTTCAGTATTTTAATAAAACTAGCATAATGCTATGTGATATCAAAACTTGATAAAGCTATTCACAAAAATAAAAAAAAAATCTTGCAGGCAGTCTCACTAATAAATGTCGCTACAAAAATTGTAGATAAAACTATGTTCAATGGAACCCAGTCAGACATTCATCAGATGATTTACAAATTGCAGCAGAAGTTTATTGTAAGAGCATAAATATGGTGCGACATTAAGAATTCTATAAACGTAGTTCACTGTATTCACATGTAAAAAGCGTGTGATCTTGTGGTGGCATCGTCATGTGTCACCCTGGCTAGGCTGAACCAAGTCCCACTGATTTTCCTTCCCTCGAATATAGAATAAGTCAGTAAAAGGGATGAAAACAGTAACAGTTAGGAACGGTTTTGCATACAGAAGCAACGACAACTCCTTCACCTGCCTGACAGCAGCAGTAAAGTGTTATCAACGTGAAGAGGTCATCAGGTTTCAGAGCTTTTGAAATGTCGGGAAGGTGCGCCTGGCCCTCCCGCTCTGCGGTGATGCGAGACGTGCCCAGGTCAGAGGCGGCCTCGCAGCCTCAGACAGCTGCCCGCTCCTGCTGTGCGCCAGCCACTGGCCGTGGCAGTTACAGCACCAGGAGCAGACTGAGACACCTCGTGACACGCAAGGAAGAGCCCCGGCCCCAGTGAGCGAGGGAGCCGGTGGCAGAGCGGGCGGCTGGTGCGGTTTTCACACGCTCTGCTCGCAAGGTCGGAACTCAAGCCCGCATCTAACTGCGCAGCATGGTTCGGGCCGCCCGAATCAGGTGATTTATAAACTCAGAAGGCAGACGTGACTCTGAAAGTTATTATCTGCAACAGATTCTTAAGAAAGACGTACTTGGTGTCAGCAAGAGAACATGACCTTAATATAACAAAAGCAGACAACCCTAGGGGAAAAATTATGCTGTGATAAGAGTATCCGTAGCAGAAGAGCTCTCTGCAATTAAATAAAACTCAAAAAAGTTACAGAGATGTTACAGCAGAAATAAAATCCATGCGGAAGAAGCAAAGAGGTGACTCGAGACAATGGAGGTAAGTGGTTTTCAAGAGTAGAGAGTTGATAAAATCTTTCAGAACGCAGAGGGAAATAACCTGAACTGGAACTAGAATTAATTCTTTATGGAAGGCAGAAAATAGGCATTCGGATAATAAATCATGCGTGTTCCTGAGGAAGGAAAAAAAGAACAATCGAAACAGAATCAGCCGTCGTTTATAATGGAAGAACGTTCTTCCAGAATGAGGAAAAAATAATGTGCACACTGAACATGCGCGGAGCGCCCTAGTCAGAATTCAGGGCAAAACACGACCTCCTCTGGATCTCTTGGCAGAAAGAATGATGGGCTAAAGGTCACTAAATTGCATCTGTGAACAGAGAAGATAACCTCTGTGTGAGAATAAAAATCACACCAGCCTTAGACTTCTAAACAAAAAAGAAAAAAAAATGGAATAATATGTTTGGAATGATTTGGGAAAGTTTATGACTCAATAATTTTATAATACATTGAGATAAAGGAAATGGAAAGAGGTTCTTACATATGCAAGTGCTCAGAAAGTACATCATTTGTATAATTTTCTTGTTTAAAAATGATAACAGTTCAGCGGGCAAAAAGGTAAATCTAAATCAAGACTCAAGAATGGGAAATAATAATAAAAGTATAACAGGATTTAGTGGTGGATAAATAATTTTAGCTGTGGGGACAAAATGGAACGTAATGTTTTGAAAAAGAACATTGATAGAGTATGTAAAGATCGATAAGTAATGTCGTGAAGTTATTTAACAAAGATTGGGAAATCAATTGAAAAGAGGAATTTAGAATGTAAGTTTCTCATTAAGTATAGTTCTGGCTTTATCCTTGAGTGTGATAAAAAAAAGTTCATACGTAGATTTATCAAACAAGGCAAGCAAGAAGATATAAACAAAGACAAAATGTGTATTACAGAGCAAGAACACAATGGAAGAAAAATGTGTACCAAAGGCCAGAAAACAAATGAGAAGAACAGATGGATACCAATAGTGTTAAATGTTGCATGTTACATATAAAGAACATTCATTGTTTGTCAGTGTCCTTGTGACATTTTTAGTGGACATATATTTGTCCACAAAAGACCAGAATTATGTACCAGTATGGGACAGGGGAAGGCAAGAAATACATACCAGATACTTCAACAAAAAAAATACAAGAAAATGAGGAATGTTAATAGGAAGAAGCCTAACTAGTTAGCACTTTAAAACACTCTGAATTGTGAGAGAATATTAAAAGATAATTATTGGAATGTTAAAATCAAATGTTAGAAATATAGTTAATGTACGTTATAATATCAAAAATACTGTGTAATTTTTTTTACCACATTCTATAAGTCTCAAAACTTAAAATTGTATTTGGTATAAATTTATAAATTAAAATGTCTTGAAAATAATAAGCAATGACAAAAAAGACTAAGTGGTTTACAGAAATGTAAAATGAACCAGAAAATTGGCATCTCATAATCAATGAAATATTGCATGTGACATTTCAAATTATCAAGTAAAGAATGGGGTTATTAGTTACCGTGAATATATTTAATAATACAAAAATGTTTCTCTGTGACAAAAACATATACAAAGTCACAAGACAAATGACAAGTTAGAACAGTTAGTTTTAAAACATGGCAAAGAGTAAGTACCGTACCATAAAAATGATTCTTATAAATTAAAGAGAAAAAATAATAAAAAATTAAAAGAAAATGATCAATAGCTAAGAATACACAAGATATAACCAGACGGCCCTGCAAAAGCGATATAAGTGGACAACAGATCAGTGACAGTATACCCACCTTCACTCTTAATTATAGAAAAGGAAATTAAAACAATGTTATTGATACTTATCAGATTGGCAAAAATTTTCAAGTCTGATAACCGGTGTAAGGTAAAACAAAGAAATTTATTCATTAATGTTGGTATAAGTATAAATGGCACATCCTCTTTTGAGACGTATTGTCACGCTATATCAAATTTTAAAGTGTGTTCTTGGCTTTCTCGAAATTAATTGATGTCAGTGATTCGTAAGTTCCTCTAAAATGCAGCATTCGAGCTCAGATTTATTGACCATGCGCTTCTGTGATTAAACCAATCTAGATAAAGGCTGGGCCTTCGTATCTGATGCAGAGAGGGGGAAGGGTTGGGTACAGGTTGCCCTAAATCTGTTCACTTCGGGCCTCTCCTTAAGGTCCGCGCACAAGCCCGTGTAAGCGCGCACACACCCCGTCCTGCCGGCCAGTCCAGTCGTGAGGGGGTGCGTGGCGAGTGCTGCTCAGCGGGGGACGCGCCGCGGGGCTGGGGGCCAGTGCCCCTCGTTGCCAGCACTTCCTTGCCGCGGGCCTTGGGTAAGATGTCGTCACTCGTGCCGTAGAGTTCACACCTCCTGTCTTCAGCTGGCACTCCAGTGCTGTCCAGGCCTCTCTCTGGTCTTACGGTGTGCAGAAATACACCGCGTTTCACGAGGGTTCAGCTTCTTTGCCGATGCCAGGGTGACAGAAGGGGCAGCTAATCCCAAAGAATGTCACAGTTTGCTGGTGGTGGAAGCTGTGGTTGCAACTGCGGTGGCAAGGATTCATAGCAGTCCCGTGGGCGACGTTCCATTTGCGTTCAGGGATTATCTGAGGGGAAGTCACTTACTGTTCTTTTGGAATTGAAAAACTCCAGGTCCAAATCAACTACAGCGAAATATTTATTCAAAAATATAGTTCCGTCTTGCTTTGAAACAAGAGAATTTGAGATACGAGGAGTGGAGATGCGAGTGGATAAAGACTTAATTCGAACCAGGGAGTCGGGCATGCGCTCATCCCCGGAGGAGTCCGCGTCCGTCGTGTGTGGACACCTCCCGTCGTGGGGGACGGTGACAGCTAGCAGGCACACGCGTCGCGTTCATCGTGCGAAGTCATCTTAACCACATTTTTGCTATTCTCTAGTTCGTTCATTGGTTTTTATCTTTAATATTTTCTTCCTCGTGACTTCTTCTAGTTTTTACTGTTCGTCTTTTTCTAGGCTTTTGAACCACACATTTAAATGAGAAGAATGAAGGCAGCTTCGTGGAAGGGGATGAGTCTGCCGATTCATGGAGACCAGGTAAAAATACACGAAAACCAGGGGAGACCGCACGCGCCAGCCCCGGGCAGGGAGGCCCACACTGGGAGTGAGCCCCGGAGACGCGCCGGGGCGAAGGTCGGGCTGCCCGGCCGTGCTCGTGGACTTTGCACTCAGCAGCTGTCCCGCAGCGACACGCGGTGGATCGATGCCGCTCCGCCCACGGACACCGGCTCCTTGTTGACCGATGGCACGTGGGTCGCTTAGAGACACAGCCATGGGGCAGAGCAGACTGGGGGCTCACCCCCGACCTGCAGTTCCAAACTGAGGCTTGGAGAAGACGAGAAAGTTAGCGACAGCCGCGCGGTGGATCAGTGGCCATGGTGACTGGGAAGAGGTGACAAGCCGTTCACCTGTCCACCGTGCGGGGCTGTGGCAGGAGGTGCAGGAGTGAGGGTCGCCTCCGCCCTCTGTCTCGGCCCCCCACTCTCTCTCTCGTGAGCCGCTGGCCGAATGAATGGAGAGAACACCAGGGCCCGGAGGACGCGCCGCCCCGACGGGGTCGGACAGGTCCCCGAGGGCCCTCCGGACGCTGCCCCGAGGGCGCGCTACACAGACGGCGCGAGAAATGGGGTTCGTTGTCGCGAAGCATCTGAGAATTTGAGATTTGTCTGCAACAGCCTTGGCCGAAGCGCCGGTTCTGGTCCTCGAAGCCGTTCCGGACCGCCACGGAGGGCTGCACTTGGGGCCTCAGTCCCGTGCTGTTCATCCCCCAGGAAGTCCCACGACTGAGGTTCATAAGGAAAAAACGCACCTGGCCCCCGCAGACAGACGATCCCAGAGCAACAGGTTCCGCGTCTCACCCAGGCGCCGTCTCCGGAGTCCGAGGTGTGCGCGCTCACCCGCGCCACCGCCACCGTCACCACCACCGCCACCGCCCAAGCAGCAGCAGCTCCCCAGGAGCCCCCGCTCACGCTCGGCCCTGCGGTCACCGGCTCCAGCTCCCAGACTCCAGCGCCACACCACCTGCCACGGCCATTCTGAGCGAGAAGCCACGGAGATGACGCCCCAAGAAACTTGGGCTCCCCGCCCCCTGTCACGCAGCCCTACAGGCTGCAACCCCAGTGACAGTCGGTTGGCAGTTCCATTCAATCGCGTTTCCTGAGCCACACGTATGAACCGTTCCCTGCAAGCCCTCCCTCCCCTCAGATGCCATGACAGGGACTGTTCCGTTAAGAAAATAAGCCTGTTCGACACGCTTCACGCGGTGAGCTGCCATTAAGAAGTTTCCCTCGTACAGATACTGCAAATCTTTAAACCCTCTGGCTTTGACCCAGCTCCAGGGTTAAAAAACCCGCATCTTGGTAATGAGAACACGGCCACATAGTGTTTCCAGCAAATTCGTTTTCTCCATAGTTTTCATTTTCATAATTATGCCTCAACTCTGACATGTTAAGAATTGGCGGCCGTACGCGGTGGCGGGAAAGGCACCGGCCGGGACCCAGACCTTCCGCAGCCTGATCTTGCTTTTGCTGTGAACGGCGATGCGACCTTGGGCGTCATCTGTACATGCGGACTAAATAAGCTCTCTCTGACGTGAACCCGAACGGAGGATGAAATGAGAGGTTCTGGGAGCCGTGAAGGCCGCCACTGAGGCCTGGGGCCCACGCGAGGGTAGGTCCCCTTCGGCTGCCATGCCGTGCCTGGCACCGATTAGAGAATGTTTGACTAAGTAATTATAATAATTCACGAAGTCTTTTCAGAGTTTATGACGCTACCATGTTCTACCTTTTTTAAATGCCTGGTTTTTCTTTCGCTGTGACAGTGCAGGATAGCAGGGAACCAGCCCAGTGCAACATGGCAGGGCAGGGTCCCTCGTTCAGACATTCTCGAATGTCTAAGATGGCAGCAGCAGAGCGCCAGCCTCGGGGTGGCTTCCCATAGGTCAGCCTGCCAACCGCAGACAAAGGGCCCGCGGCTGGCTCCCGGCACAGACACTGGAACGAGACTGCTCCAGGCCCTTTGCAGGCCACTTACCCGCTCTCTGCCTCGGCCTCCTCACCTGCTCAAAGAGGATGATTAAAGCCATCGCATGAGGTTATTCTGAGGTTACAAGAATTTAAACGAATTCTTTTCATAACACGCTTAAAATTGACACACGGAGAGCACCGGGTCCCTGGTGACGGTCACTGCCGTTATTGTTATTTCGTGCTGAGCCCTGAGATGGGCCGTTACCGTGATCCCACTGGAGACTCGGGACCAGGGCCTGGGCCGTAGTGTTCACTTATGTGTCCCCAGGGCCTCGCACGGGAGCTGGTGCTTTTATGGTTTTAATCCACTGGAAACGTGGGGGCGCTCTGTATTGGTTAGCTCACTCAACTTTAGTACAGTCACATTGGCGCTCAGGCCCTTGCCGGTGGACTCAGAAGTCCGTCGTCTAAGCTCACGGACCACGTGTGCTCCTTCCGACATCAAAGACCCAAAGAGAAAGATTGTGGGAAAAGTTTATGCGACTCGTCAGGCAAGAAGATTAGCTAGCAGCAGGCTTCACATTTAATGTGCATACACTGTCCCCGGGAGGTTTCAGGTGGGCGTGTCCAGCCGTGCGTGCCCCGCCTCTGTGTCCTGGGAGTGGGACTCTAGAGCTCGGGTCTGCCTGAGGACTGGTGGCTTCGCCCAGGACCTTCCTGTTCACAGCGAGCCCTCACCCACGTCGGTTAAGTACGTCAATGACGCCTCACCTCACTCGGGAGGAAGCTGACGTTTGGAAGGTGTAGCTGGCAGCGTCTAACCTTTGTCTGAGCTCGTAACCCTTCTACTCCACGTCCTCTCCCCCTCTTGCCTCTGCAGGAGGCCGAGAGCTGGCTGAGCTGTAGCGACAGCGACAGCGTGATTCTGGGCGTGGAGATAAGCCGCTCTCCAGCCTTTGCCTCCCCATCTGGCCGTTATCAGACCTGGAACTTAGATCTTCACTTTGGAACGTGGTTAAAAAAATCAAGAACACTCTGTATTGCTTGCTCGTGTTTGGAAGGCTCAGATGTTGGAGTAATTTAGTCTGACTGTTGGATACAAATATTTAATCATTTTAAAGTAGCCGCCTTGGGAGCATTTCAGACTTTGCTCCCCAGCATATGTTGTCAGCTTGTCTCAAATAAATTCTTATGAAAATGTTTTTAAAGTCAAGTAGCCACCCTGATGAAGGATCCAATTATAGCTTAGGGAAGCGGTGGCACACTGTGTGTTAGGCACAGTCCAAGTGGGATTCTCTACACGCAAAAGAGTTGTCTGCACTATTTGTGGAATGTTCTGGAAACTTCTCTGACCCTGTAACAGAGACGGCAGCTCTCGCAGCTTCGTCCATAAAGTTACCAATCTAGCATGAGAATAGCTACACCACATTTATGGAGTTTGAATTCTCCTCCGACACTCGTCGCTAGTTGTGTGAGCACAGAGACTATGGGATATCTAGTTTTTTGGTTTTACCAGTATGAAATTTGTCAGTATGATAAAATTAGTCCTAAACGTATTCCTGCGTGGGACTCCATTTACTGAAAACCTGACATTGAGAGCCATCAGCGGGCCAAGGATTCCGACAGGCTGTGGGTGAGGGGCTGGGTGCTGCGGGTAGCTTTTCTTATCAAAGCAGTTGTGACATGTCTATTTCGGACACCACCGTGAATCTGTCCTACGATAAGACAAGGCCACAAGTGACTCACCGTCCTCACCACCACCTTCAGAAAGTTTTGAAAATACATTCAGAATATTGGATTTTTAACTGACCACTCTAATAAATATGAAATCATACCTGCTCAGAAAACATGAGAAAGATGAGGAAGACTTAATTCTGAATTTTTCTTTTCTCTTAAAATATACTGAAAAGATGTTATGATTTATCTTCGACGGAGACATCATGCATTTTATTAGTGGGAAAAGAATCACAGCTGGTCATCAATGTTATGTTTAAAGTTATTGTCATATTAGTTCTGAGTAAAATATGGAGAAGACACAATATTCTTTTTTGGTCATGTGACATAAACCATAAGGCACACCAAACTATGAGATGGTAATTCATTATAAGAATATATGACTTCTACCTCAAAAGTGAAAATTTCTGTGCATCAAAGGACACAATCACCAGCGAAAATGCAACCTATGAAATGGGAGAAAGTATTTGCAAATCATATATTTCATAAAGGGTTAACACCCAGAGTGTATAAAGAACTCCTATAATTTAACAATAAAAAAAAAAACGGTTAAAAAGCGAAAGACTTGAATAGACATTTCTCCAGAGAAGACATACGAATGGCCAACAAGCACATGAGAAGATGCTTAGTATCACTAATCATCAGGGATATGCAAATCAGAACCACTAAGAGCTATCACCTCATCCACGTTGGGATGGCTACTAGCAGAAAAATAGAAAGCAGTGCTGGCCAGGACGCGGAGAACTGGAAGCCATTGGGTGCGGACGCAAAGTAGTGCAGCCTCTGTGGAAAACAGCATGTCGGCTCCTCAAAAATCAAAAACAACATGCGACCCGGCGGTCCACCTCTGGCTATGTACCCAAAAGAATGAAAAGCAGGGTCTCAAGGAAATGCTCACAGGCCCAAGCTCATGGCACCATTATTCACAGTAGCCAAAAAGCGTAAGCAGCCCAGGTACCCGCAACAGATGAGTGGATGAACCGACGGTCCTCTCTGCGTGCAGTCGGGCGTTATCCGCCCGTAAGAGGAAGGAGACCATGGCGTGTCACAGCGTGGGCGAACCTTCGGGACTTCGTGCTCGGTGAACTCAGCTGGCGTGTGGTACGAGGCCACTTTCGGAGAGGGGCCCAGGGTGCGGCCCGGTGGGGGAGAGGGAGGCGAGCGCCGCTGCTTAACGGGGGCAGAGTTTCAGTTTTGCAAAACGAAGAGTCTGGAGGTGGATGGTGGTGGCTGCAAAACGGTGAGTGCCACTCGGCGCCACTAAGTCGTATGCGGAAAGATGGTAAACGTGGTGGTGTGTGCTTTACCACCATTACCAAAGTAGAAGACCATGAGGCTCTCACTAAAGCGGCTTACGGGTGTCGTTAATGTAAACCCTGGGGAAATAATCCGATTTCTTCCCGCCGCGTATTGTGGCCTTGGGTCGAAGCTCTCGGTTCTACTTATGACGGTGCGTGAGAATTAAGTGCTAGATGTCTCAGCGACTTCAGACGCAGTTGATCTTTCTGTTCTGGAAAAACTGTCCACTCTCAGCTTCCAAGGTACGATGCTCCTGGTCCTCCTTGGGCCTTGCTGACATTTTTCCGTCATCTTTGCTTCCTCCTCTGCTTGATCTCTGACGTCTCTGGTGCGTTTTGACTGTCGCGGGCTCCTGCTCTGCTCTGTACACATGTGCTCCCTCCGTGGGGACGGCATCCTTTCCGTGGCTTTAAATTCCACTGAGAAATCCTGAGAGGGAAATGGCACAGATGTGATACGCCGTGGAGGTCACTGGTGGGCACGACTCGGAACGCAAGTCAGCGGCGCTTTACAGCTGAGCTCGACGGCCACACGCAACGGAAGTAGTTTTCTCCGTACCGCTAGGATGCTCTGTAACAGAGTGCTCAGGTGGCTCGTTTCCAGCTGCCACATAACCCTTTTACACACACAGAGACGGTGCGCACGACAGTCTCTGTGTCCCTACTGTCCGCAGTCCGAGCGTGCAGAGCTGGCCAGACCGGCTGGCAGGGGCAGAGGGTGCACCTTTCTTCCCAGGTCCCAGTTCAGTGCCGTCGTCGGTGACTTAAAATCAACCACACTGGAAGGGTGTACACCACGGAGACAGGCAGATGCTACAAACTGTCCCATATTCTCGCCAAGAGCATTTAACGGCCCCGCCAGAGCCAGGGACCACGCCCGGACTGAGGGCGGTGACGTGTTACAGTCAGATTAAGTCACTCACTCTTTTTATCCCTGTTATGTGTTTCCTCGGATGTAAAACACAACAAAGATGTCATCCATCTGCAGGAATGTTGTGTTAAGGTGACACATTCCGCAGAGGCCGCCCGGGGTCCTCCTCGAGGGACTTGCCTCGGCTCGTCAGATCCAGTTTGCAGAAGTGTAAGAATCTTCAGAAACAACAAGCCGACAATGGAGCATCAGGAGAGCAGAAAACTTACTCTGGGAACAGAACTTACATACGGGGGCACAGGCTGGTTGCTGTGAGGCAAGGGAGCTTTGGGGTGGGACTCTGCCATGCCACTCAGACGACTTGCCGTAAAGCCCCGGAGAAATTGCAGGGGTGTTTAAGGACGCGGTGACGCTTCTGCGAAGTCTGATGACGTCGTCGTGACCCAGGCACAGGGCAAGCCCCGTGGGCGTGCGGGGAGAGTCACAGGCCCTCCGTGAGCAGACGGCTAAGTCTCTGCGGTGAGACTTGACAGCGACCAACCCGCCCCGCCTGGGGGTGACACCAAGAGAACTTGAACGGGGCCGATTAGAGCTCGCTGCATCCCACAGCAATGGACGCGTGATTGGCCTTGGCTTCTCTGTCTCTTTCTACTTCCGCCCACGCCCGATGTGCCAGCTGTTCCATCGTTCCGAAATAGCCCTTTGGTGCCTCACCCGCCCGGTCACCTCTGTGGTGGTCCCGTGCTGGTCACATACAGCCCAGCCCCCTCAGACCGGCAGTAGAGGTCAGAGCCCCGGGCCAGCTCCTCTGAGGCTCCTTGGTGTTGCCCGTGACTCTGCCACGTGAAGTCCCTGTTCCATCCACGCGGGTTCGATCATCGTTCATTAAACGTGCCCCGTGCTGCTTCGACCCTCTTAACGGCTCCTCTTCCTCTGTAAATGTGCTTCCCCTTCATTTTTGGTATCCACATCCTTCCTGCCTTTCAAAATCCTGTTCGAAGTAAACTTTCTCCTTTGGTCCCCACCTCATAGGCGAGGCTCATTCGTGCCTTCGACAATGCATGTCGATCGAATCTTCACTGGGCGCGAAGAACTGTGCTCAGTGCTAGAGATGCATCCCATGCTTTGAACATTTATCTTTTTTTAAATCTTCATTTTATCCCATTTCTAGCAATATTTCTGTGCCACCTTATAGCATCTATTTTATTGTTTTCTTATAAACTAGAAGTTGAGTCTATTATTGAACCTGGAAAAATGCAACATGAAGTGGATTCTTAAGTAATTGTTGACTTGATGCACAATAGAAATGCTCGTTCTCTTTAACCTTGTCCTCACTCAGCGAATGCACAGAAACCCATAAAAGATTTAGTGAAGTGACTGAAACCTCCCAAGTTAAAGAGTATTATGACATACAGCTGTTCCGTTTTGATAGTTCGAGAAAGATCATTTGCGGTGCCTTTGGAAACAACTGATATCTGCTCTTTTTCCGAAGTGAACAGCACATTCTCGAGGGTGGAAAAGCCTCTCCTTGTCTTCGTAGTGGCCGGTCCGAAGTCCTCCAAGTGTGACGTTTGACACCTGCCATCAGTTGGTCTCCTGTTAGGTACTACATCAGAGCCCGTGCTCCACAGTCGTGTTAAGGGTGAGTTTGGTTTATTTCTTTTCAGAGTTTACATTTTCACTTAGAAGACAAATATATTTTAAAACTTTGAAAGTATGACTATACACATATAGTGGGATCTGTAAATTGTATTCACATTGCGACTCACATGGACGAAAAGTGTGATTTTTCTCTATAACTTCTGGCCTTCTTGAAAAGCCCCTATTGTTTAAGTGGTATGAAATAAATTTAAGTTTATTTTTTAAATTTTTTTTAAGTTTATTTATTATTTTATTTCATTTGTTTGTTAATTTTTTTTTTAGGCGAGACAACCCTTGGTTGACCTCACAGATTGCAAGGATCTCGTCAGCTTACAATCCCTTATTTTTTATTTTATTTTTTTTACTCCTATAGCACCTGGTCTTCCTAGGTGGCTGAAATAAAATTTAAATGTTTGCCTAATATGGCGATCTTTGCCCGACGCAGTAATTTAAAGAGTTTCTTGTCATAAATCTTCATCTCTTTGCGATAAAAATCGCGTCTCAGGTTTCCTCTCTCCCCTGTCCTTGCTTCTCTCCAAGAAAGGAAAAGGTGTGGCTTGCCGTGACTCTGGGACCGCAAGGGGACAGCTTCCTCAGAAATGTGCCTTTTCCTCTGGCCTCTGCAGTGAGGCCCACATCCTCCTGGTCACTTTTCTTCTGCGCAGCACCCTGGGGTGAGGTCTGCCGTCAGTGTGGTGTGCAGTTGGGGCTCTGAGCTCGGGGGGGCTCACGGGGCTCCCCGTGTAGCTGAGCCTCACTGGTGATGCAGCGCCTTCTGCCGCTGCGCTCTGGCCCAGGTGGCCCGCCGCTCGGCGCGACCGGGTGTCACACATCAGGCCCCCGCAGCGCCTAGCTCAGCCACCCGCCATCCACTCCTGCGGAACAGATTTACATATGGCTGGTGTGTTAGTTTTCTAGAACTCATGTCACAAACTACACAAACACCGTGGCCGGAACAACAGAAAATAGACTCAAGATTTTCTCACTGTCTCGGAGACCAGAAGTCTGAAACCAAGGCGTCAGCAGGACCGTACTCCCCCGAAGGCTCAGGGGCAGAGTCCTCCGTGGCCCTGTCCCTGCTCCTGGTGCCGCTGGTAATCCCGGGAGCTGCTTGGCGTGAGGCTGCGTCACTCCGGTCTTCAATCTCCCTACAAGGATAGCAGTCGTTGGATTCAGGACCTGCCATAATCCGGTAGGACTTCACGTTTCACTAATTACATCTGCAAATATTCCGTTTTCAGATAACATCGCATTCTGAGGTTCCAGGTGGAAAAAAAAAAAATTCTAGAATCAAATAACGCATAAAATAATCCTGTTTATTAGGAACGAGAGATTTATTTTATCTAAGTTTTAAATGTTTTCGTGTGCCTCCCAAGATGTTATTTGGTTCTGAAAAGCATATGTAAAACGCACATAAATATTTGCTTCCTGTCACACCTAACGGAGGTGGAGTAATTCTTAAACAAAAACACTTCCCAACTTCCCATTAAACGGCGGAACGAGCGGCAAAGTATTAGGTCGAGACCCTCACCCGTCTTAGTGGAGTCCTAGGAAGCACCCATGGGCCTTAGAGACCGAACGTCCCAGAAGCAGGGAAATTGGGGAGAAGACCGAAGGCGACAGGTGGTTTCGCCTTGACTGTGGGACTCGTAAAACTTGATGACGAGTGCTGCGTTCCAGCCGAGCCTGGCTGCTCACTCACGCCGTCCCCTGAATAAGATGCTCTGTGTTCTCCACGGTTAGCGTTGAAATGTACTCTCGTTACTTTCAAACGTGCGGAGCTGCTCTGCGGAGATGCCCGCCAGCCCTCTGTTCCATCTAAGCACGGGGCTCCGTGGCAGGGCTGCTTGATCACGTCAGGGCCGTGGACCCCTTTGGTAATCGATGGACATTATGGAGGCTCTCCCCGCTCCAAATGCAAATACACTCACGGTGTGTTTACTTTTCGAGGTAATGTACGGACTTCCGAATCCATTTATGCATCCCAGGTTCATTCCATTCTCTATTATTTTTCATTCCCTGGTGCTCAGTCTTAGTAGACTTTTGCAGGTGGGACATCACATGTGCTTTACAGTTTAAAAAGGCGCACGCACGCTGATAAAATCTCCGGGGTACTTTATCAGCGTCATTGTGAATATTTTTGTTCAAGGAGGCTTTGACAAAATGCATTTATTAAGTACCTACTTTCTGCCCTCTCAAAAGAGGTGACTGGATTTTCAGTAGAATGCAGTTCTCATGGTATACCGCCATGCAAACATAGCGGCTAAAAATGGTTTTCCGGTTGTTCGCAGCAACAACGTTTATAAGAAAGATAAACTGAAATACAACCAGATGTCTAACGATAAAAGAACGATTCACCCATTCAACGAAACGTGTTGCAACCTGGAAAAATGGTCAGCAAGAGTTGATAACAACAGGGAAAAGCGCTTATGTTCTCATAAACGAAAAAAGGCGACTGCTGATTCCCTCTTCTGTTAGGATGTCGACAGTCAAGAGTGACCGTCATGCTCACCTTAGAGCCGAAACGAAACAGGTAATCCTAAAAATAAATGTCTGAAACGTATCGGATATTGAAGAAACCCACATGAACTAAATTTCAGAAAACAGTGAGTCCTTCACAGAAGAGAAAAGGTCCCTGGCTTCTCTCGTCCTTGATGAAATGATGGAAAGAGGATTCTGCCATCCCCAAACATAAGAGCAGATGAGGTTACGTGGGCATGACGGACGAGCTTTAAAGGAGATCCAGCCCCTCGAGATGATCGTAGCCCTCGTCGGCTCTTCAGAAAGCCTTCCCGGCGTGCCGGAGCGTCATCTGTCAGTGGCTGGGCACATTCAGGGGTGCAGGTTTTCTCCCAAGTACAAGACATCTGCCCGTGGGATGAGTGAGCACAGCGGGAGAGCCATCGGAAGCCCGGCTGAAACACCCACGGCTTTCGGTGCCAGGGCTGGGGGCGGGGGAGGAACTGCGAGAGACTCTGCTTGGGCAGCCTGGGTTTCCGCGACGAGGAAGGTGGCTGTCCTCCCAAGACTGGCGGTGCAGCAGGACAGACAGCGACCCCGAGGCGCGAGAAGATGGGCCGAGCGCCGAGAACAGACAGGACTCCTCAGTAAACCCAAAGTTGGCAACCGAGCCGTAAAGCAGAAAGAGATCACTCATGGCATAAAGAACTGACAGTCCAGCTGTCAAGTACAAAGAGATCTCTGGACACTTGCCACTGCACAGATCTTACTTAAGTCCTCAGAATGGAAAGTCCCCATTCCACTATCAAAACATTGGGAGCCAATGTGAACCAAACCCAGCTAGAGAAGCGGCAAAGCGCAGACAGGCCAACTGCTGAGCAAATGGACTCAGCCCCCAGCTCGAGTGGCTCCACACAAAATGGGCATAGACTTTTCTAGAAGAAGATATTATTTACTTCATTTGTTAGTGTTTTATAATACGTATCACCCAGTATGTAGTCAAAAATTATAAGACACGAAGAAGCAAGAAATGCGACCCATGAAAATAAAAGGAGATTTGTGGAACAATGTCAGATCGCTCAATATATGGGTAAAGTCTCAGAAGGAGGAGAGAGAATGGAGAAAAATATATACAAAGAGATAATGCCTAATAATTTGATGAAAGACATCAGCTTATAAATACAAGAAGTTGAGCAAACCCCAAAATAAAAATCTAGGTATATTATTATCAAAAATGTGAAAGATAAAGATAAATTATAAAAAGCAGTTGGAGGGGAAAAAAGCACATTAAATACAGGAAAAGATGGCTGACCTCACAAAAATAACGGTGACTAGATGAAAATAAAAGATAAAATGCTGAAAGAAAAAAACTTATTGTAGAATTCTATATCCAGTGAAAACGTCCTTCAAAAATCAGGGCAAAATAAAGACATTTTCAGAAAGACAACAGTGGAGAGAATTTATCTCCAGCAGACCTGTACTACAAGTTTTTCAAGCTAAAGAGAAATGATACCAGGTGAAATTCAATGTATACCGGAAGGGATGGAGAGCACTAGAAAGAGTAAATATGTGGTTGAAAAAAACTTCTAAAAAATTTTATATTTTACATGTTTTTTCATTTTTCTTTTAAAAATCATTGATATTTTAAAAATCAATGCATTGTAGGATTTATGGTAGAATGAAAATACAAGATAAGACAAAAGATAGACATAAGTGAATGAGAGTATAAGGTCATAAGTCTCTTATTTGAAGATAGATTGTGGTAACTGAAAAATACTTATTGAAATCTAACGCAACCTCTAAAAATAATACAAAGAGGGATATAACACTGAAAATGAATAGATGAGTTAAAATAATAGATTAGTCCCACAAAAAGAAGGAAGGACAGGAGCAATAGAGAAACAGAGAACAAATGGGAAGATAACCAAATAACAAGACAGGGACTTAAGCCCAAGCATATCAGTAATTACATTAAATGTAAATGGAACAAACTCTTCAAAGGCAGAGAGCGGGTGGACAGCAAGCAAGACTTTGTATATTGTTTACAAGAGTTATGCCTCGGGTCACAGAGAGGTCAAAAAGATAGTTTATGCAAAATGTCAACACCACCGAAACCCAAATAAGGTTTGTAGTTTAGTTAATAGCATTGCACCGATGCGGGTTTCCTGAATTTGATAATTATGCTTCTTTGTATGTAATATGTCATCATCGGTGAGAGCTGGGTGAAGGGTATGTGGAAACTACTATTTTCGCAAGTTCTATTCGAGTCATCCTTTCTTTTCTGTAAGAAGTAGCTGGTCTTTGGAGCCGAGTAGTTTTTGTTTGGTTTGGTTTTTTAGATTGCTTCCTGCTCGTAAAGTAGTTCAGAGATACAGAGACCTTTCGTTTTGTAATGTCTCTGTTCCTCTGAAACCGCGTTGGGGATGTTTTCACCAGTGTAATTCTCTAAAAAGCTTGGTGGGTTTCCTAAGACTTATTGGGGTTTATTACATTCAACAGAAGCCACACCCACAAATATCACAAAGATAAGCACTTTTTACCTCGGCCTCCCTGTAAGGCTGCTGTGGGATTCAGATTCTTTTAACTCAGATTCTTCATTTGCTACAGCAGATCCCCAACCCGTGCTTTTAAGATTCTGAAAGAGACTTTTGTCTTTTTGAAAGGATCTGTGATGCACCCCTTAAATCTTTCTGAGATCTTAACAAAGAGTTTTACAGTCACACTCCTGGCTTCATGTCCAGAACACGTTTTCTTGACAGTATACTTGATTCGATCTCTGCCTAAAAGTCATTTCCTAATTTTACCATTGTTTTTCACTCGGAGAGTCAGAAAATAAGAAACTGTGTTGTTTCTGAACCCAGCAAGTCCTGGATCCTTAATTTTTTTATGGTGGCAAAAACAAAGAAACAGACAACCCCACATAACAAAACTTACTCCACCAACAGTTTTCAAGTGTGCAATACAATACCGTCACCCACATGCACATTGTTAGGTGACAGATCTACAGAGGCCACCCCGTCCTGCATGAAAACTCCGCACTGCTGAGCAGTCATTCCCTGCCTGTCCCCACCCCCAGTGCCTTTCTCTGTTTCTATGAGTTTCACTACTTTCGAATCCTCATATAAGTAGAATCGCGCAGTGTCTGTCCTTTGCTCATGGCCTTATTTTACTTAGCATAATATCCTCAGAGTTCATCCATTTCGTAGCATATCCAGAATTTCCTTCCTTTTTAAGGCGGGATGATAGTCCATTGTGTGCATATACCACATTTTTTTCCCAGCTTTATTGAGGTAAAATTGACAAATAAAAATGTATGTATTTAAGGTGCACGCCATGATGATTTAATACATGTTGACATTATGAAGCGACAACCATGAACGAGTGGATTCACACCCCCATCGCCTCCCGCAGCTGCCACCTTTTGTGTGTGTGTGGTAACACTTCAGATTTACTCTCTCAGCAAATTTCAAGAATACGGAACTGTGTAATTAACTACAGTCGCCACGCTGCACGTAGGGTCCCCCCCAATTATCCATCTCGTAACCAAAAGTTGTACCTTCGAGCATATCTCCCCGTTCTCCTCACCCCTTTACTCCCGCAACCCCTGTTCTGCTTTCTGGTTCTACGGGTGAGTGTTTTTAGATCACACGTGGAAGAATGGCCATGGAGCGTTCGTCCTTGGCTCACTTCACTTAGAAAACGTCCTCCAAGTCATCCATGCTGCCGTTGCTGGCAGGATGTCCTTCGTTTTATGGCTGAGTTAATACTCCATGTATTAAGTGTATATCGCACATTTTCTATATCGCCTGATCTGTTAAAGGACATTCGGGTTACTGCCACCTTTTCCCTGTTGCAAGGAATTCTGCAGTGGGCATGGATATGCAAGACAGCTCTTCGAGATCTGGGTCGAGTTCTTTTGGACATATCCCCAGAGGTGGGGATGCCGGATCATACGGTAGTCCTATTTTTAATTTTGCTGGATCATTAATATTTAACAGTTCTTTCTTTTGCTTATCTCTGTCTGTAAGCAGCTTAAGGAAACTAGGTGACACTTTTGACATCGGTCCGGAAATCTCCTTAGCTGGGTCCATCAGCTCCTTCGGTACGTTGTCTACTTTTCACGTTGCTATGAGTAACAACACTGCTAAACTTTTCCCACTACGTAACGAAGACCTCCTTTCCTCCAGCTTCCAGGAACGTTTGTCTTATTTTCCTGAGGGCCATCAGGCTTTAGCTCACAGTCTGTTTATTCCTCCTAAGGCACACCATCATAGCGGCACCCCACTGCAGTTACCAAAACCCGTTGCAGAGACATGTCCTGCAGAATGGGTCACCCCATTCTTCCCGGCTTAAAAGAACAATGACTGTTTTATTGTTATTTCTCATTGTTTAGGAGTTGGATGAGCTCAGGAGATTCTTACTTGGGATCTCACACGTTAAACGGGAATTTATCAAACGTTGCAGAGTGTCTCGCAGAGGGACGGAGACTTGAGTCACCTCAGAGCCTTCCTCACTCACTTTTCTGTGGTTGACGTGGACTGTCAGCCGGAACACCCGCACGTGGCCTCCCCGTGTGGCCTGTGGTTCCTTACTCATCGACTGAAATTCAAGGGTGCACACCCCAAACAGAAAGCGTCAGACGGCAGCCGTGGCGCCTTTATCAGCTTGACCCCAAAGGTCTTACTTCTGAGGTCATCACAAAAAAAAAAAATCAAAACATTCAAAGGTAAAAGAACTTGACCTTTCGATTGGAAGAATGCCACGTTTCTGGAGGGGCACGTAAGGCCGGAAATACCGTCGCAGTCATTTTTGGAAAAGACCAAAATGTGCCACAGGCCCCATTTGCTGAGGCAGTGGCAGGGTCACTTTTCTGATGGTTCCAGATCGGAGGCCCCTCACCTTACAGGTGGGCCGGGTGGTCACAGTTCCCTCCAGACCCGTGGTGGGTAGTGGTCTTCGCATTCGTGCGGACGTTTCCATCAGTCTTCCTGCGTGAAGCAGCACCCGAGGCTGGATGGGAGGCACCATTTCGTCAGATGGATAAGGCCTTGTAAAATTATTACCCGAGAGCCAAATCCAGCCCACCACAGTTTTACAAATAAAGTTTTACTGAGACACGGCCCCACCCATTCGTTTAAATACTGCTGTTTTCGCACTACAACGGCAGAGTCGAAGAGTCGCAGCAGAGACTCCGTGGCCCTTTACGGAAAACGTTCGCCGACCCCTGAGATGGGTCACTCATGCTTCGTCATAAGGACCGGCGGGTCTCAGGATCGCAGAGGAGCCCTTCGCAGTCTCCTTCAGGGGGAGGGGGCTTGGCAGGTGCCCCGCCTCTCCGGGCTGGGGGGACATTGGCCACCTCGGCCTCCAAGTCCGCGGCTGAAGCTGAGCAGACCTCGGATCCCAGGTTAACATTTAAACAACTGTTTCCCAAGAAGAGCTCAGCTTAGGTGCAGTCCTAACCACAGTCACTGGGTCACTTCTTGTCACGTATAGCTAAGTAGATGACAGAGTCCATGAAACTGTCTTTAACGGGGCAGGGTAAGCTGACGCAGCAAGGAGTCAGAAGAATCGCTTCAGAAGACTTTTCCGTGGAGGGGTTGGCCGAGCAGGCCTTCCCGATGGCTGGTCTTCGAAGCACAGCTATTTTTTGTTTTTCTATCTTATGCCGATTACTCCTTTTCCTGTGCGGTAAGGGCTCTTGCAGTCACATGAGCATAAGTCAGCTCTCACAGTCTCTGTGTTAATAGCAGAGTGCACTCACAGAAGCTCTGCTTTCTGAGATCACCCGCCGCCTCTTGAACTCTGTTTCTTCTGCATTGACCGTTTCTGTCCAGTCCTTACCTGCCCATCTGCTCAGGTTGTTCCTCACGTGCCTCTGTGTTCGGTACGAGGCTTCATGTTGATTTTCCATTTGTGCTTTGGTTAATTGCAGTCACCAAAAGTCAAGTTACGACTCCTCGCTGTCCTCCCCATTTATACCTCGCTCACGCCCCATCACTCATCTCGGACCGTGGACGGTCTCTTATCATTTTCAACTTACGTCGATCTAGTTCTTGCGCGCAGGACATAAATTGGACCCGTTTTCTGATCCTTTAGCGCCTCAATCCAGTGATGCACTGGTCGTCTGTTAACTCATTTTCACCTTACATTTCTCTTGCGTGATACCGTGTTTGCCATCTGATTCAGAACGAGGTGATTAAAATGTTTGGTTTCCTTTTCCTTAACAAGAGTTTCTGGGTGTCTTCGTGAGACTTCTGAGCTGACGGTGTCTGTCCTCTCTGCGCCTTCTGATTCCGGCTGCCGCTTCCTCCTGCAGTCCCCTCTTCGGTCCTGAGTTTTCCCCTCTGGCAGGAAACAGGAAGCAGGACTTTAAACTTTACCTTCTCTCTCTGCCTCACTCGGGACGCATTCATATTTCTGAAATGGGTTCCTTATAAGTGCTTATAGATCTGTATAGATTTCTGTCTTTTCAAAGTTTATCCATTTCTTAATATTCTTTCCTGGTTTCAACATGACAGCAGATCTTTCAACATGTTTGGGCTGTCTTCTTTAAGGCCATGGGTTGTATCTTTAATCCAAGTGCCTCCATCAGAGATGTTTGTATTTTTGTTTATTGGTTACTTCAAATATTTGCCTTTAACATTCCATTTTTTGTTTGTTTGTCCTCCGGAATTTTTTTTTCACAAGACATCTTTTTATTTAGCTAATTATTACTGTATAAACAATGAATAAGTAAGGAAAACAACAAGGGGAATAAAGGTAAATTTTTTGTTCCCCCCAATTCTTTTACATTTATTAAAGTGCACGTTCAAAAATATTAAGATGCACACTCAAAGCAGACTTCCATGGTAAGAGTATAAAAACATTAGAAAGCATGCGGTTCCGTGTTAAACACACATATCATGAACCGCAGTTCGGTATTTGTGTGACAATATGGTAATTGTCACTCAGTTACCTTCAACTACAAATGAAACCGTATACTTATAAAACACATTAAACCAGTTGGCTGAAACAATGACAAAATGATCCAAGGTATATAAAATAAATTTTTTTCCGAATTTTAATCAAATCCCTAGGTCTTGACTGAAATCTTCTGGAGTTTCAAATTTTCTTCACTACGTTCAGTAGGCGTGTCTCTAAAGACCTGAAGTTCATATCCAGGTTCCTTCCCACAGATTGGCTGGACTTTCTCTCTAGACCAAATTTAACTTTGGCTCCATTGCGCGTGGCGTGACTTTGATCAGGAAGAAGGTTGACCTTCATTATACTTCTCGAACAGTCCTACGGTCCGTTTGGCATCATGAGATGTCTTTATTTTAAGCAATGTTTTCATGGGATAACTTTTTCTTTATCTCCGTAGAGGCAGAATAATCAGGCTGTATTAAGTTACTTTGAGCTCATTGATTTTCTCTATATGAATTTGTTCAAGTCTTCATAACACGTGTTCACAAAAGGTCTCCGCCACCGATCCAGTGCCAGGAGGCCCCAATCTGCGGTGGGCGAAAGGGAAAACTTTATTCGGTTGAACAGTGTACAAATCAGGGAAATGCAGCCTCTGGTGAAAACCGAAAATTATGCGTACCCCCCCCCCCCCCGCCCCCGGCCAAAGGGGAAGCCTGGTTATATTGAGAAAGTCCCCCCCCTCCCCCGACGGTCCCTGATGGCCCATTTTTATGCAAAGAAGGAATACAAATGTACACAGTTTGATTGGTCCAAAAAGCGTCCCGATTTGTTGGAATCGCATGCCTGATCCGTCGTTATGGGGCCACTCTGATTGGTTGAGAAAGATGCAAATGAGGATATAGCCACACTTCCAATTGGACGGGGCAGGCCTCAGTTCTGTTGGTCAGAAGTCGCTAGCAGAAGCTCCCGGACGAGGTCGGCTCAGACCGCGGGAACGCGGGGCAGGAGGCTGGCGGCCCAGTCTGTGGCTTTTCCCTGATGTGCAGTGTGCAAGACAGGCCAGCAACGGCTGCTAGACTGGTTACGAATTTGGGCCCAGGTAACCGTGAGGAGTTCTTGGCAGATACGGTCTTCCCCGGGGTTCACACACGTTTAGTAGAAATCTATGTCATGCTCCTCAGCAAGGCTGCAGGTTTTTGTTGTGTGAGTCCGAATTCCTTACTTTCGATTGCAACTCTTCATTTCCTCTCTCTGTCTCTTGTTTCTGCCAAACAGAAACAAAAAGCGAAAGCAGAAAAAAAGAATATAAAGAGAAACATAAGCGTGAAGGAACTTTACTCATTCGTGGGAAAACTCATGTGGACATAACAGCAGAGGTGGCAGAGGCTGAGGCTGGAAACGTGGGTGGAGCCAGTGTGGGGAGGGTCCCTTTCGGTGCCCTCAGGAGCCCGACTTGTCCTGCCGATTGGGTCCCCTGAGTTCTGTCTGTTTCGGCTCCTGAGCAGTCCTTATGCCTCATGAGAAAGACGTTCTGAGCTAGTAGTTTGAGAAGTGAGTCCATGGTCGGGAGGGGGCGTGGCGGCCTGGGGCAGCCGGGGCGGTCAGGTGCGTCCCGGCTCAAGCTGCATGTGTGAAGCGCGGAGGGGAAGCCTGGGGATCCACGTGTGGGCGGCTGAGCTGGGGTGCGCTGGGCAGAAGACGGGGCATCGGAGCGAACTGGATGCGCACGGGGCTAGTGGCCGCCCGACCGGGGCCTGATTGTTCTGCAGGACACTCCCCTGACCGGGTGAGATGCTTCTGACCTTCCCGAGTGGGCCAGAGCCCCTTCGATCTCGCGTTCCCGCGTCGTCGCTGCCCCCCACCCACCCCCACCCCCCGTGCTGTCGTGTCAACCACGCTGGCATCACGGTCCCCGTGCGGGTCAGCCGAGCCACGTCCTCGTTTACGTGTGCAGCCCTACGCTGCACCAGGTACCGGAGGGGGTGGGACACCGAGGAAGGCGGCGGACAGCCCTTTCATTGCTACGACTTGTGTGGCAACCTCACAGATGTGGACGATAAACAAGAAAAAGCCGGCGGTGACTGGTGCGTCCATCTCAGACAACAGCAAGATCAGCAGAGGCTCGAAACGAAAGGGAAGGCTGGGGGGAAGTGAGCTATTTCGAGCTTTTCGAGTCTGGAGGCCTGCGGGACATCAAGGCCGGGCCTCCGGCGGGGCTGGAAGTCCCGACGGCGGCTCCCGCTCGGAACGCTTCATCTGCAGCCAAGCGCCGCGGTCAGATCAGACGGCAGCAGAAGCCCGGCCCGAGGCTTCCTGTCTGACGCGCTCCCAAGGGCGTGTGGCCCCCACCGCTTTTCTGTCTTGAGGACGTCTTAACCCTTCAGCCTCAGACTCCGCTCCCGGGGCCTCCCCAGGCACCCCTCACTGTGTCACTGTGTCAGCCACGGGGGTACCGCCTTCTCTGATTTACCGACCACCATGCCTCGTTATCAAACTTGTCATCATCTGTCCCTAACCACGGTGACAGGGCAGCGATGCTTACTTCAAAGCAGTCGTGAGACTTAACTGGCGTGAGTAGATGCCAATTGCCTGAACTGTGTTGGCCACACATCAATAATTTCGTGAATTTTTCGATATAGGCTGATGATAATTTTCTGGAGTTTGTCAGGTTACAGTGACTTCGACATAATACTGAATTCTTGTGATTGTGTGCAATACTATATAAATGAGGCGCTGTGACTATATAACTTATTTATACTGTGCCTCGATAATTCAAATTTGGCTCTAAGAAGCCACAAACGCACAGTGCCCAGGCCAACACGAGTCCTTTATTTAAAGTTACGCTGAAAATCAACAAGCAATGTGAGTAGGGGACATGTGACTGTCGGCCCCGGTGCAGAAAGCAGGATGGCAGCTCGCTGAGGAAAGGCCGTTCTGAGCGGGCAGAGCGAACCGCACCACGTCCCTGGTGTCCCCGCGTCCCAAACCTTCCCTGGTCCTCGTGAATGTATCGGACGCGCCCCTTCTGCGAGCTCCCGGCCCCCTTTCTGCTCCTGCCGATCCGCACTGCGACCGCGGCCGGCCGGGCGCGCCCTGGCCCTCCCCACCCTGTGACTCTGCTGTCCTGCCGTTCCCCAGGGAGCGTACATCATCATCTGTCATTCTAATAAGCAGCCTATTTGTTTTATGTAGTGCGATAAGCTCAAAGGCTATTAACCTGGAAAGGAACTTGGGAGTTTTCAATTAGTTATGCCGTACGTACAGCAGTGTCCAATATGTAGCACCAATTACATGTCTGTACGTGTGTGTGTGTGCACATATGTGTATATAGGTATACTGAAGGCCATTCTACGTTACCGTAATGGTGTTAAATATGTGTAGCGTGTGTCTATACAGATAGTTTTGTAAATAACATTGCACATTGCTATAGTACATTATAGCTGTATATACACGTATATCACTATATGCCATATATATATATACCATATATACATTATGCATATGTACTATATAGCACATATACATACGTCGCGTATTCTTACTATACACCACACATATACACGTTACGTATACCCACTGTACACCACGCACCCCCCACTGGAGTAACGTGTGTGACCCCCAGGCAGGTGAAATGCGGGCCTGTCTGCGTCGTCTCAGACACAGCTGCAGAAGTAATAGCTGCAGACGAGCATTGCGTCGCCTGGCGCGGCTCTGCAGCCAGTGCGTCTGATTCATTGTGTGGGAATCTTAATCACCCACCGCAACCCAAGCCACAGCGTCTCGGGAGCCGACCGTGGCCGGCCTCAGGAGATGACTTGCACTTTGGCTCCCTCCTGCTGCTTCTCCTGTCATCCCGAGGTGTCAGGGAAGTTCACGGGTCTCTGCTCGGCGTTCTTAGAAGGATTCCCTAGATCATCCGTATCTGCACACAGGCTTTCTCCCATGTTTCAAAAAACTTCCCGCTCGATTCCACCCCCGGCTTTAACCACCGCCCAGTTTCTGTCCTCTTCAGAGCAAAGTCCCTACTGAGCGGGCACTGACTCTCTCCCCCGACTCTCTCCTCCGTCCCCCCGAACCTCCCGTAACCAGCCGGATGTGCACCCAGCGCACCCCTTGCGGACCGCTCGCCCGGAGTCACCAGTAGCGTCCGCTTCTGCAAAGCTGTCCATCTCTTCTCAGTCCTCGCTGTACTCACCTCCTCAGCCGCTTTGTCGCAGTCACTTTCTCCTCCTCGAATCACTTGCACCTCTTAGCTTGCAGGGCGCCACCGCCCCCCTCCCTGTTCCGCTTGCCCCTCCTCATCTCTCCGACCTGTGAACGTTAGGGTCCCCTACCGCAGTCCTCAGTCCTGCCGGCCTTACCTGTGCTCATTCGCTGGTGACCGTGTTGGGTCTCGTGGCTTTACTGACCACCTATACGCAGGTGGATTTTACTTTGTATTCTTTGATTGTTTGGCCTTGAGGTTATATATGAGGATTCGTGGAAAAAAGAGATTTAGAGAAAGACTTTCACATGATTATAGAAGAAAGGGCAAAATGGGTCGAAAATTCAGCTTAAAACAGATTTTTGAAAGTGGTTGTAAGGAATTAGTTTGAAAAGCTAGTAAAATGTAAACGCGCTTTACGGAGCACTTTGAATTAGGCGTGTAAATTATCTCTTTTAACTCTTACCAGCTAATGTTATTTCCTCTTTATAGATGGGTAAAGTAAGACTTAGGAACGTGTCTCACTTTCAGACATCACATAAATATTAAGGGAGTTTGAATTTGAACTCGGTTCTTATTTCCTCCTATGCAACTGATACCACAGAAATACAACTATTATGGGAGACCACCATGCAGAATTATAGGCCAAGGAACTGGATAACCTAGAAGAAGTGGATAAATTCCTAAAAATACACAACCTACTTGAAACATAGAAAGACTGAATTATGAAGAAATAGAAAATCACAACACTAATGGGTACAGAGATTGGATCGGTAATCAGAACCACTCAAGAAAGAAACGCACAGTACCAATTGGTTTCACAGGCAAATTCCACCATACATTTAAAGAAGAATTAATGCCAATCTTTCTCAAACTCTTCCATAAAATAGCAGAGGACGGAACACTGCCAGATTCATTTTATGAGGCCAGCATTACCCTGATACCAAAGCCAGACAGACGCTACAAGAAAATTACAGACCAGTATTCCTGAAGAATACATATGAAAAAATTCTCAACAAGATATCATCAAACCAAATCATTAAAAAGATCATTCACTATGAGCAAGTGGGATTTCTTCCTGGAAAGCAAGGATGATTTGACATATGCAAATCAATAAATTTGAATGAAAGATTAAAAAATAAAAAAGACTTCAAGAGACGCAGAAAAAGAATTTGATAAAATATAATATCCTTTATGATAAAAAACACTCAACAAGTTGGATATAGAAGGAGTGTTCCTCGTCATAGTAAAAGCCAATATGATATGACCACACCTCACATCATACTCAATGGTGAAAAGTTAAAATCGTTTCCCCTAGGATCAGGAAAAGACAGAAATGCCCACTTTCACCTTTTCTAATCCCCAAAGCACTGGAAGTCCTGGCCAGAGCAATTAGGCAAGAAAAATAAATGAAAGGCACTCATATTGGACAGGAAGAAGTAAAATTTTCTGTTCAGAGGTGACATGTTTTATATAGAAAACCCTAAAGATTCCATCAAAAAACTTAGAGTTAATCAAGTAACTCAGTAAAGTTGCAGAATACAAAATCGACATGCAGAAATCAGTTGCACTTCTGTACACTAACAACAAACTATCCGGAATAGAAATTAAGAAAGCAATCATATTTACAATAACATTGAAAATAATCCAATACTTAGGAGTAATTTTAACCAGGGAAATGAAAGACCTGTACACTGAAAACTGTAAGACATTGATGAGACAGATGGAAGAAGACATGGGTAACTGAAATGACAGTTTGTGTTCTTGGAAGAATTGGCGAAGATGCCCATATTACTCAAAATTATCTACAGATACAGTGTAATCCTGATAAAAATTCCAATGGCATTTTTCACAGAAATAGAAAAAAGATCCTAATATTTGTGTGGAACCATGAAAGACCCTGAATAGCCCTCCTCCCCGCCCCCCACCACCAAAAGGCATCACAATACCTGATTTCAAGCTATATTAAAAAACTGTAGTAATCAAAACAGTATGATACTGGCATAAAAATGGGCACGTAGATCACTGGAACAAAATAGAGTCCAGAAGTAAACCCCCACGTATATAGTCAAGTAATTTTTGACACAGTCGCCAAGAATACACGATGAGGAATGCCCGGTCTCTTCAACAAATGGTGCTGTGAAAACTGGATATGCACATGCAAAAATATGAAACTGAACCCTTATCTTTCACCACGCACAAAAATTAACTTGAAATAGATCAAAGATTTTAAGTGTAAGACCTAAAACCATAAAACTCCTTGAAGAAAACACAGGGGAAACAGCCTTGATTTCTTGGATAAGTCACCAAAAACACAGGCAACAAAAACTAAAATAAACTGCATTAAACTAAAAAGTTCCTGCACAGCAAAGGAAAGAATAATTAAGTTGAAAAGTCTGCTTACAAAATGGAAGGAAATAGTTGCAACCCATATTTACGATAGTAAATAATCCAATCTAAAAATGCACAAAGGACCTGAATAAGGATTTTTCCAAAGAAGACATACAAACAGCCAACGGGTACCTGAAAAGATGCTCAGCATCACTCATCAGGAAAAAGCAAATCAAAACCTCAGTGAGATATCCCCTCACACATGTTAGAATAGCAGTTACCAAAAAGAAAAGAGATAAATGTTAGTGAGGATGTGAAGAAAAGGAAACTTTGATTGTAATGGAGATTGGTATGGCTGTTACGGAAAATCGTATGGCAGTTTCTCAAAAAAATTAAAATCCATCTACCATATGGTCCAGCAATCCCACTCCTGGGTATGCATGCAGACGAATCAAAATCAGTAGCTTGAAGAGATCTGCACACCGATGTTCACTACAGCACGATTCTCAGTAGCCGAGACGTATCCTAAGTGCCTGTCCACGAATGAACGGATAAGGAAGATGTGGTACCTGTGTACAGTGGGATAGTATTCAGCCGCGAGAAACAAGGAAATCCTACCGTTTGCAACAACATGGATGGCCCTGGAGGGTATTCTGCTAAGTGAAATAAGTCAGAGAAAGACAAACACCATTCGATCTTACTTAGACGTAGAATCTAAAAAAGCCAAACTCACAGATCCCGAAAACAGATTTGTGGTTGGCAGGGGGTGGGGGTGGAGGTAGGGACTGAAATGGATGAAGTGGGTCAAAAGGTACGAACTTCCAGTTGTAAGAGAAATAAGTCTCGGGGAAGTGGCGACTACACTTAATAAACTGTGCTCTCTATGCCAATGTTGCTAAGATTAAGTCTCAAAAAAGTGTAAAGTAATGGATGGCAACTTTTTCGCAGTATTTACGTACATCAAATCATCGTTACGCGCCTACAATTAGTACAGTGCCATATGTCAGTTATATCTCCATACGAATTTATTAAAAAGGCAAAATTGGAGAGGATACGAATGTAAAATGTTGATCATTGTTGAATTAATTAGGGTTGAGGTTGAGCATATACTGTTAACTTCATTTTTGTGTATCACCGAAAAAAGTTACAGAAAAACTTATTTAGCTGTCTCCAACCTGGTTTGGTATAAGTTAGACTGGGACTTCACTAAAAGTCGGATCAGTGTTAGATGGAAAAACTCAGAATGTAATTACATTAGCACATAGTATATGTAGCATCCCATGTTCGTGAATGATAAAAGAATCCACTATAATGTGAAATGGTTGTAAAACTTTCTATTTCTTGAGATGATCTGTTTTTAACTGGATGAGTGGGTAGATTTTCAATCATAAGCTGATAAAGTCGGATGACAGAGAAATTTCTCTGAATGTGGAGAAAGTCTATTTAAATGTTTTGTTTCACAGGGAAACGACCTTAGTAGACAGTACAGCTTTTTTTTCCACGTACGTGGGGAAGCACACGGCTCATGTGTGCATCTGGCAGAACCCCCAGTACAGAGAAGAGCAGGTGCTGGTCCCGACGACAGTGACTTGCGCGTGTCCCAGCACTACGGTTAGGAAATGGCCCAGAGTTTTAGTTGCTTTTCCCAGAACTCAAAGATCGGCTTCCTGTTTATCTTGGTGGTATGCCTACACTCGTGATTTTTCTATTCTCTGTAACGGATTAAAACAAGATTGTCACAGATGGGGAAACAAGAGGTCACGCGTTAACGATCAGATGTTTGATGTCCCCGGGCAGAAAGGATTCTCTCGTGAATCTTTAACGTAGTTTTAAAGGAGAAATGGGGCCAGGGCCTTGGAGGTGAACTCTGCTCACGGGGCTTTCCCCTAGAGTCAGCACGGTCGTTTCTAAATTCGTTTCCTCATCTAACTCTGCCCTTTGCGTTCGGTCTCAGCTTTTCCTCTGTCTCTCAGGAGATTTCTCAGCAGTTTGCGGTGGTCACTGCTTTACAGAGTCAGTCAACGTTGCCAGACGGCGAGGGGGGCAGGCAGGTGCTACTTTTACTTCACCTCATCCTTCAGGTTATTGAATAATTGATCTCGATTAGGTTGGGGGCAGGAAAAAATGTGTGATAATCCCTGGCTTTGGGAGACATAAGCCCTCGTTCTCCCCACAGTATTAGGTAACACATCAAGTGCTGCCAGTCGCATACCTTAAGGAAGGGGAGGGACACTCAGCTTGCTCGTCTCACGTTCTGCAGACAGGCGTCATAGCAGCATCTACGTTGAGACGAGGATTAAATGCGATCATATTTGTAAAATGCTTAGGACAGAGATTAGAACATAACAGTTAGCACCATGGAAGTGTTTCCAGGATAAATCTCTGCTTGACGGCGTGAACCTTCTCTATAACATTTGAATAAGTAACAACTGCCACAAGGCTGGAATGGCCAGAATCTTGCTGGAGACCTTGTCACTGGCCATTGCATTGTCAACAGTTGGTTTGGTGAGACCTTAGATCACAGATTAAGTTGGAATAAGTGAAAATTCGGAAATCATGGGTGTTTGGAAATATTTTAAATAATATTTCATATTTGTTCTATTCATGAAAACTTTGTGTCACATTCGACTGATTAAGTATTTTCAAGATACACGTTTTTGATTTTGCATACTTCATTGGAACAAAATAAAAGCTAATAAAGGTTTATTCTTTTGAGTAGGTATCAATGAAAATATATAAAAAGGGCATATAGAGATGCAAACCTATGATGTTTGCACACCATAGACGCAAACAGTAATTTTTAAAGAAACCGGTGGACTACCTTAATGCGTTCAAGTAACTAAACGTAGAAGAATCAAATGTTTGTGGAATGAGGGGTCCCTGGGAAAGTTCCTGCCCTTGAGAATAGTAAAGGACCATTTCTAATTACGGCAATTGAAGTATTAGATTTTACTCATATTTACCTTATACTTCACATAATTGACGTATATCAAAAATGTTTTAAAGGTTTATTTTTTAAAGCCCGTCTTAAGAATTTCTCGATTGATTTTCTTGGCATCTCGATGCGTGCAAAGGGCAGAGCTGGCATTTTTCTCTGTTCCCATCCCATCCTGTCCATCTGTCTCTTAGGGCACTTACTCCAACTCTAGACTGTCATGATTTGTTTCCATGTCCACCCCCTGCACTGGGCTGGACACCTCCGGAGTCTAAAACCGCCCGGCCACTGTGGCACGTCGCATGCTCTTCATACATGCGTTGAGCAGCCTGACTAGTAACAACTGAAACAGTGACATCTCACTGTACTAAATAAAGCCCTGGGAAGGTTGGATACACATCTGAGATAGATCCAGGTCTTGATTCTTTACAGAAAGTTGGATTTTACTTTGGCTTGGAATTCGAAGCTATGAGCATAATACTTTTCACAGTCTCCAAAGGCCAGGCTAATTGGACCGTCCTCTTTGCCCACGTTGGATCCCTGGGATACTGTTTCGACAGCAGAGATCGATGACAATTAGCAGTTCTGCATAGTCGTTGAAGAGCTTTCATGTTTTTGGATTCAGGCTAGTTTTTTTAAACAGTAGTCTACAAAGTGGCTTAGAATCATTCCTTACATGCTTCTGCCTTTAACCTACACACTTCAGCTCCCGTGTTCTAAGTCTGGGAGCCGGTGGTCTCGCATAACTGCAGGACTGCTGACGCTCATGGCACCCTGTTCAGATGATCCAGGAGCCTAGCACTGCATTGTCTGCTTCAGCAAGTGCTCAGTACAGACTGTGAAAATCTAAATCACAGCCCTTTCTATTCTTAAAATAAATGGCAGGCGGAAAGAAACACCCTTGGCTTATTTCTGGTAAGGTTTTTGTGTTCCATAGAACAAAGAACTGTATTCATCAGCACGGCACAGATTCTAGGAATAAGCGATTTATTTTTATTTTTTAGAATTTAAGAAGTCGTTAATGTAATTGTGCTCCTTTGCCACCCAAATCCGGTTGTCAGGAGTAGTTCCCTCAGTTCGAATTTAAGTGCCTGAGTGTGGATGTTAGAATGAGCATCGATTGTTTTATTTAACTCGGCAGTGAAATTTCCTGCGGAGGTTTCAAACTCGGCAAGATTTCCCAGGGTTTGCAAGTGGAAAAAGCACATCAAATTTCGGTCCCTTTAAATTCGGCCCCAAGGGGGCACAGGGGCTTGGGCGAACACCGCGGCACCCGCAACTTTTGCGCTTAACCATTCCGGGCCTTGCCAGACCAAAGACCGTAGCGGCGCGATGGCAAAAGCAGCCCTGGAATCTGACAGTCTTATGCCTGGAGTCGGTCCCGGCTCTGCGTGACACCGGCCAAGTTACTGGACTTGTCCGAATTTCCGTTTCCTCCGGTGCGAGGCGAGGGGTGCGGGAGCCACCTTGCAGCGTGCCGCGAGCGCCGGCCACGCCGCA
>NW_006442117.1:742975-743351 GCF_000325575.1 Pteropus alecto | reverse complement strand
CGCTGAGCGGCGGCGGCGGCCCGCGGCCCAACGGGCAGACCAAGCCTCTGCCGGCGCTGAAGCTGGCGCTGGAGTACATCGTGCCCTGCATGAACAAGCACGGCATCTGCGTGGTGGACGACTTCCTGGGCAAGGAGACCGGCCAGCAGATCGGCGACGAGGTGCGCGCCCTGCACGACACCGGCAAGTTCACGGACGGCCAGCTGGTCAGCCAGAAGAGCGACTCGTCCAAGGACATCCGAGGCGACAAGATCACCTGGATCGAGGGCAAGGAGCCCGGCTGCGAGACCATCGGGCTGCTCATGAGCAGCATGGACGACCTGATCCGCCACTGCAACGGGAAGCTGGGCAGCTACAAAATCAATGGCCGAACGTA
>NW_006442117.1:735726-741058 GCF_000325575.1 Pteropus alecto | reverse complement strand
TCCTGCCACAGCCTCCCTGGAGTTCCGACCCGGCATTCGGATCATCTGCCCTGCGGCTCGTAGACAGGGTGTCAGAAGGGGTTAGAGAATGAGATTAGTTAGCATACTACGGGCACGAAAATTCAATACACGTTTTGTGCTCATAGTGAATAGCATTGGCCTCGTATGTGGATAATTTTATTTGACGGTGGCGCTGTATAAACTTTTTATTAGGTGACCACACAGCGTTTGTTTCAGATAGTGGCCGGAAAGCCACTTTTACAGTTATCCAGCTGAACGATGCTCATTTCAGTACAGTAACTTTTACGGGAGCCAGAATATGGGTATTGATGGCCGAGACATTCTTCAGTTAAAAACTTTATTGTCCTTTATAGTGATTTCAAAGTCACTTGCCTCGATGTGAAGTATTTTCCTCCTTCAGGTTTTCGGAGCAGCTCCGTAGAGTGACTTGACCACTGCCACGTCACCCCTGTTCTTACGTGAGAAGAGGGGGCCTCGGGGAAGTTTGCGCACTTGCTGGAAAGCACAGCGAGCCAGGAGTTAGGCGCGGGGTTCCGCCCCGATTCTGGTGCGGGTGTTTGTGTTCGCTGCGTTCCTCCGCACGGGCTTCGCGTGTGCGGGGCCCGGCGAGCAGGTGATCCGGAACGTTCAGCGTGCGCTTTGATGCCCCGAGCGTCCGCTGCGGGCGAGCTCATTGGGCCGCGGTGTGTCCATCGGCCGTGGGGGAGGAACGGCAAGGGAGGGGTGCAGTCGCGCAGCAGAAAAGCGGGGACGCTGTGGTTGTGGCCACTGAGGTGACTGAGTTCCCGTTTCCCCTTTCTCTGTCCTTTTTGGGGGGGTTCCCTCCCTTTTTCCCTTAAACGGCCTTCGGTCTCCTGTCCTTTCTCACAGCCTTTCTTCCGTCCCGTGGGGACCAGTCCCGGTCTGCGGGTTTGTGAAGAGTAGTGTCGTGTGGGCGGTGAGAAATCCTAGGTGCCTTCGCTGGGGGCGGAGGAGGGGGAGGGACACGGAGGACAGGGGCGTGGGAACTGTCGAGCCATTCAGCCCGCGATTCGTGGCCACTCTCGGGGAAGAAATGTGCCTGTTAAAATAAAAATGCTAGAATCGTATGCGACGTTTCTGGAATCTCGTCCAAACTTACTCTGTTCGTGTGACACGTCCGTAAAGAAAAGCAGAGATACAGACGTCTGAGAGCAGTGAGCAGATTCCGCTTCTGCGCGTCATCACTTCGTGCCGCGGGTGACGAGTCACTCAGCTCCGCGGGAGGCAGCTCCTAGAGCCTGCGCCGAGGAGAACCGCGAGTTCGTCACCACCACCATAGCGGTGACGGTGACAGTGACTCTTCTCCCGGTCTGCTGTCACTTTCGCCATACTCTCGGCATCCTGGACGTACAGATGGAAGCAGCTTTGAATGTTCTAGTTATGTCAGAATTCAAGATCGAAGTCCGCTGCTGTGTTTGCAGAGAGGCTGAGGATCAGGCTGCGGTCTCGTGTACACGCACTTGAGAGTTTAAGAGATGCACGTGGGCTGAAAGAGTAGTCGTAATAGGTTGCGATCGAACCAAGTTCAACTTTGTAGGAAAACATGTACAGTGAATTAATTTCCGTGCAGTTTATATATAAGGTAACTAACTCCTTTAGTTCTAAAGGAATTTTACTTTAAAAGGGTTTTTTTGGGGGGTGGGGCATGTTTATAACTCTTCGCTTATCTACCACCTAATAGCTACAGAAGTTCCCTCCACAAGACCTTAGTCACACGAGGGCATCGAAACGCGGGTGGTGGCCTTTGTGCCGCTGTTAGGTCTAGGTCGGGGCTGGATCCACCGGCCACTCTCTCTGTGTCCTTGATCATTCTGAGTCTCAGTTACTCCGTTTGCAAACGGTGTAAACGATACCCATCTTTTCTGCCTCTCACCTTGCTGAGTACATGTGTGCAAAAGCACTTGTTAAGTCATCAAAGACTGTGCAGAACTGTTGTTAACTATTACTTTTCCATTTAAATTTTTTCTTTCTCTGATTCTTTCTTTAAAGAGTTCTGTGCTTTTCCTTTCTCCTTCTTATAAGCTGGAAGAAAAGAGATTTAGAGTGATCGCTCATTTTTGACTTAACTGCTACACACACACATACACACACTTTTTAAAACAGAGGAAATAAGTCCCAGAGAGGTTAAGTGACTTGTTCAAGGTCGTAGAGCTACTTAGTGACAAAACTGATTGGCATTTGATTCAGTTCATTCTCGTATCTGCAACTCTGTGCCGCATCTCGTGTAAAAGTGACACTGAGCTAGTCTGGCCCACTTTGTGCCAGTTTGAGGACTGCTGGGACACTTAACGCCTTCCTTCTCCGTCTCCCACTTACTCCAGTCCTTCTGTCCTCTGACTTAGCCGACGTCGTAGTTTAAATCGTCCTCCTTTAGATAAGTCTTCCGTGATGTCCCCAGATGTTCTTCATGCACCTTCTCTGCTCTGCTCGGTCATCGGTCATCGAGGCCGCTCTCCCTGGGCCAGGCCTGGCTCCCCGGGTCCCCGTAGGAACTTCTCACTCTTCCCGATTTATATGCTTATTCGGTTTTCTTTTCCCTCGTTTTCCTCCGTCAGCCCCAAAATCTGGCTTCGTTCGTCCGCCGTGTTTTCCGGCGCCTCTGCCTTGCCGGCGCGGCTCTGGGTCGCTGTTACCCGCTCAGTTGTTTTTACTTGATTTTTCACGTGAGGCCTTTCGGTGCCGCCGGGTGTTTTAGCCTCAGCCTCCCGTTCGTTCCTGCCCACTCCCAGTTTGCCTGGCCGCATTTTGCTACTGTGCTTAGGTCCCACCTCCGTTTCTACTCTGCACTTGAAACATTGTTCGTGACCCCAGGGGATGCGTTCGGAGCATTTGCCAAGCCCCGCTTACAAACTGATGGATGCTTAACCAGAATCTTCCCTTACAATGGTTTATTCCACGGCTGCGTTTCCTCGTCCGAACTCGGCACTGTCCTGCCACCTCCCCGGAATGTTCTGTGCTTTATTGTCATGTTTCCAGAACTGAGTTAACAGGTTTATTTCTGAAGAGCTCGGATGGTATCTGTAGCCTCAGTTTGCTTACGGAAATCACCGTAAAGTTTTCACGAGTTTGGACTTCTTTCCCTCGTTCCGTGTCCCAGATCCCATTTCTTTACCGAAGCGAAACACATGTGCCGTCGGCCCCTCCTTACTGAATTTTCCGAATCCTGTTTTGTTACTGTTCTCGTTCAACAAGTACGAAGTGAGTACTTTCTACGCGCAGGTACCGTGTCGGGAGCTAGACTCACATAAACCGCGGGAACAAAGAAAAAAAGACCCCTTGTCATGGAGCTCGAGTTCTCCTTGAGGCGGGTGAGGGGGCGGGAGAGACCGTCGGTGAACACGTGTAAGTAAATACACGACACGTTAGGTGGTCAGTGTCACGACAAAAAATAAGCAAGTTACGGACAGGCAGCAGGGTGCTCTGGGCAGCAGCCGCAGACGTGGCGAGACTGAGTTGGATTCTGGGATCTTGGGAAGTGGAGTCAGTGACATTTGCGGGCGGAGGGACGAGGTGCGCAGCGTGAGAGGGCGCAGCATGGAGTTGGGCTGCGCCCTGGGTCTCGTCCGTCCTGGGTCTTGTCCGTCCTGGGTCTCATCCGTCCGGAGCAGAGAGAAGGAGCGGATCTTGGGAAGTGGAGTCAGTGACATTTGCGGGCTGACGAGGTGCGCGGCGTGAGAGGGCGCGGCACGGAGTCGGGCTGTGCCCTGGGTCTCGTCCATCCTGGGTCTCGTCCGTCCGGAGCAGAGGGAAGGAGTGAGTTGCGCATCTCGCCCTAACTGTCCTTCAGTTTCCATTGATATCAGATTGTGACACTTTTCGCAGCCGAAGCCTGAGGGACAGGGTTCCGGGCCCCACCTTTCCACATTCCTTCAAGCTGGCCGTGCCGGCTGCTCCCGCGGCGGACCTCACAGCCCCACCCTTGTCCCCCGGAGGCATCAGGCATGGTGGCGTCTGCACGGTGTGCCCTCGTCGGCTCCGCCACCGGGCCGCCCCCGGCGATCACTGCAGGAAGTCTTGCCTCACAAGGACATCTGTGCTGCCTTGCGTGAGGCGCACGCTCAAGATGGCTTGTGGGTGCAAATCCACGTAAAGAGAATTACGCAGACTCCGAAATTTAGGGGACCACCGGGGAACACCGAAGGGCTCCACGTGAGGGCCAAGCATAGACTTAGATTAAATGTCAGTCGTAAAGCGTCTCATTCAGACGTGCTTTCGATAAAACTGCCGTAGAAAATTGAGAAGAGGTAGAATGACCATATCACATCAAAAATGGCTCCATCGACACGTAGATACAGGCGACTGTGTGGCAGCTTCGGGCCATCGTGCGTGAGAAGTGCGAGAGCTCGTCCTGACGGGAAGCCGGTGCCAGCTGTCAGGCGGCGGCCGCGTGCTCGGGTCACAGCCGGCGTCCGGGGGTTGCACGCGCAGGGCTCCTGGGCAAGGCAGCCTCTAGGGTGCGGGTGAACGCTAGGGTGTCGTGCTTTGGGATGGTTTTAAAAACATAAAACGCGAAGGCTCAGGCGTGAGCCGCGGGATCCAGGAGCCAGATGGGAAAGGCCGCATCTCGTCCGCTGATGGAAAGGTCCCACCAGGAGTTTGGAGCGTTAAAAGGTTGACCATGCGTCTGACTTTTTCCTCGTTGATATCGGTAATCAGCTGTCATCCGTCAGTGGTAACTAGAGCTTCACAATAACGTGGATGAAACGAAACGTGCCATCGACTGAGCAGTGGAAGCTGCGTGATCAGCATCGGGGGGTCATGATACCATTGATGCAGGTTTGCAAGTTTTTATTAATACGAAACTTTAAAGAAAAAAAGGGGAATTGGAAGTTCTGAGCCTGTGGTTTTGCCACGTAATCTCTCTCTCGGGGCGTCTTTTACCTTCCGTGGAGTCTCCCGCGGACGCCGTGGGCGCGGCTCGTCCGAGTGGCTGTCGGGAAGACGGCGTTTTCTGCAGAGGACACGGCGGGTGCGGGCCGGGCCGGGCCGGACCGGACCTGCCACCTCGGTAGCAGCGCCAGCCTCGGCCGCGCGGACCTTCGCCCACCGTGCGCCTTTCCGTTCCTTTTCCCCAGCACGTTTGAAAGCTTTTCTCCTGTTCTCAACGGCTTTTCTCCTGAAGCTCAGCGCTTAGCTTTCTGCTCCTCAGATGACATGTGGGGAGAACATCTGTATTTCTAGACGTCGCTTCTCAGGTGACACGAGTCGTCTGTCGCTACATAACAGACTCCCCCGAAACCTGGCGTTTATCATCTCCCGGATCCCGCTTCGCGCGCAGCCTCGCGGGGCC
>NW_006442117.1:708021-735657 GCF_000325575.1 Pteropus alecto | reverse complement strand
CGGTGTCTCGCGGGTGGTGGAGCCGGTGGCCTGCGGTCCTCGCCACCTGGGCCGCTCCAGCCCCGGAGCTTGCTTATTCGGGGACAGAAGGCGGTAAAGAGTCAGCTGGCAAGACCTAAGCCCCGGTCTCCTGTGACCTACCCGCAGAAGCGACATCCGTCACCTGCACCCTTTTGGTTAGAAGCAAGTCACTAGTGTGAGGCCCAGTTCAAGGGGGGAGGGATTACACGGGGATGTGCGTGCCATTTCTCAGGTCGCAGTGTCTGCCCCTCAAAAATGCCACTGCTCTGAAGGCCGGCGGGAGTCTTCTGTTTCTGCCCACACCGTTTCTCCCCGACGAGCTCCTGACTCTGGGAAGCACAGGGTCTTCAGTTCGCCTGCCTGTGCTCAGACCATTGTTTCGTTGCTTAATTGCTCTGATTTTAGGCAAATTTTCTAACAAAGCATCAGCTTCCTCATCAGCATAGCAGGAGCTCACGGTAGCACCGGACAGATGCGCAGCAGGCCATCCGTAATGAGGGGCCGGCCAGCCGCCCCGCCTGCTCAGGGCTGCCACCCTCAGGACGTGGTGAAGGCTCCCTGGTCTGTCCCGCACACGCCTGGCCCCGGCAGGCTCCACCTGAGTGTCGGGCAGTGCTGCAGGGGCAGCGTGAGGACCACCTTCCTCTCAGAGACCGCGGTTCCGCCCAGTTTCCTCTCGGAGACCGCGGTTCCGCCCAGCTTACTCCTAGAGACCTCGACGGCTGGCGGGGCTGCCTGGTGGGGACACCGGAACAGGTGGGAAATCGGTCGTATCCGCGAGCTGCATTACTTTCCAACAGCTAACGTGCCAGGGTCGGGCTGGGCACCCAGTCGGGACGTCCCCTGCCCTCCGGAGTGTGACCGATGGGAGGGAGGGCAGCGCCGGCCCTGCAGCCGCACGTGTGACGCGTGCTTGCGAGGTGACCGGGGCCCCGGGGGAGCACGGCAGAGGGACCCAGCTCGGTCTGCAGGCCCGGAAAGGTCCCCGTGAGGAAGCAGCGGTTACGCCCGGCGCTCTGCGAGTCCCACACGGGCACTGCCCCGCACCGCCCTCGGTGCGCGTCACGCTCCACCCGGAGTGTTCCGCTGTCGTTATTTCTCTCCCTCCCTGCGTTCGTTCTCCACGTGCCACCCTGTCCGTCTCCTGTAAATTTACCGGCGCTTATAAAACCCTCATCGGAAATCTTCAAGATTTCTGCGAAGGCTGCGGTTTGATGCCCCCGACCGCTCAGGCCCACACCGTCCGGCTGCCGTCGGTGACGCCTCGCGCGCGAGCGCGGTTTCAGCCGGACCCCCTCGCTCCTCCCGCACGTCCTTCGCCGGGTCCGCTGCTGCCCCGGCCACTCGAGCCCCCCACCTTCGTAGGATCGCGCTTCAGGCCCATCCCCGAGTGTCTCCCTGAACTCGGAACCGCCGTTGACCTGTCTTTGCTAAAATACTTTACGTGCCTTTTATTCCCAACGTGCCTTCCGACGGCGACGATTGCGCGGAGCTGCTCCTGCTCGGCTGCCTTCCCTTCCGCGGGGCGCCCTTCACGCTGTCCTTGTCCCTGCTCGTCGGCGTCACACTGAGCCACTCGCCCTCGGCTGCCCGCCCCGTGCTCACCACGCTTCCCCTTCGTTCTGTCCGGGCTCTGAAACGGTGGCAAGACTTTTTGAAAGTTGGCGAGGGCTTTTGTCCTGCTGTGCCAGCTGTCCGTTCCGTGCTGACTGTGCTGTTTCTAGCCCCAATTTTCCGGATAAAAATAACCCAGGCCGACGTGGCCCACACCGTTTTAACTCCAGATGCCAGCAGGAGGGCTGCTCCGAAGGCAGAGCGAGTTCTGTGCGCTGCCCGGGCCCTGGTCTCGGGCAGGCCACGGACCGTGGTGGCATCCTGCACGGCGCGACATCCTGCACGGTGCGACCTCGGGGGAGGGGGCCTGCGACCCTCGTGCCCTCGCGCGACCTCGGGGGAGGGGGCCTGCGATCCTCGTGACCTCGCGTGACCTCGGGGGAGGGGGCCTGCGATCCTCGTGCCCTCGCCCCCACCAGTGGCACAGGATTCCCCGGGGACACACATCATTGCAGAACAAAGCGTCGTACGTGCGATGTCGAACGTGACCTCTCGAACACTCTCGTGCCTGACCTAGGAGAGAAAAGCTTGCGACTCACAAGCGACACAGCACTCAGCGTCGGTGCCGCGGGACTGAGGTGAAAGTCAGTGTTTTCAAAAGCAAAATTTTAAACTTGTAAAATCGTCATAGTTTTGATTTGGTTTTAGAACTGTAATTCATTCAAAATTTCAAATAACATCGAAGGAGGGTTAAGAGTTACGGTTCACAAAATAAGACGCGGGTTAAACAAGATGAGAAATGTTTCTTTATGGTCAGAAAACCGTCGGCTTAAACCGCGCTCCAGCAGTCAGTCAACCTCGGGGAGACAGTCGACTTGACTGTGAAAAGGAGGTGCCGGCCGCCAGGGTGGGCACTGAGACCGGGCCGTGTAAAGGTCGTTCGCAATTGGTCTTAAGTGCGATTAGACAATTTTATGTGTAAAAAGAATTTCATGTCCCAGTTTTCCTTAATTTTGGAGTTTAAAACGACTTTCCATCTTCCGCGTGCAGTGTTTAGTTGGTAGGGAGAGCGGCCTGAGGTTTAGTTTTTACCACAGTTTGTGTACAGAGAATGGTGTCACTTGGGGCGGTGACAGCCCAGGGTGTTTCGAAATCGAATCGCTTGAGTAAAGAAAATTTTGGCAAAAGTTACATACGGTAATAAAATAGCAGCTTGCAGGTGCTTTCGGGGTAATCGTGTCAATGGTGGGTCTGTACTTTTTTTTGCTTCGGGCGCATCTTCAGAAATCAGTGGCAGCTCTTCACCTTCTCGCCCTAAAAACGCTGTGTGCTGTGGAATTTGACTCGTGATTATCATACTCGTAGTGAAAAATGCATTTCGAGAAGCGTGTAAGAAATTGCTTGGGGAATCCACATTTTTTTGCTAGCATTTTTAATAGTTGGAACATGAAACCACTTAGATGTGAACTACTTAGTATACAGATAGTTGCTTTTTAACGTTGACACTGGACGGTTAATTTAGCCATTGACAAAGAAAATAAAGCTTATCTGAAAATAAGGAATCGAGGGGAAAGTGAAGTTAAACCAGGCATGTTCGTGTTTGTATTTTTCTTATAGAAATGTGCTGCTTAGATATTATAGAAGAGTAATTGCTTTCAGTTATATGCTACTTTGAATAATTTAATATAGCTTAATTACTGTCTTTTCAGTTTCGGAATTGCATATATATTTTAACTGTAAAAACCTTAGATACAGAAAAGAGATTGCTACTTTGCTTTTGATTGTCTTCTGATCATAAAAATAATACATTGCTTCAAAAGACATGAATCAAAAATGGACGAGGTAGAAAAGGGACAGCGACCAGGGTAGAAATCGTAGGTGAGGATCGCGATGCTTCACCCCAGTGGGAGTCAGGACCAAGGGAACAGATCGGCGGGGACAGTCGAGGCTCGCACACTGTCAGCCAGTTTGTCCCGGTTGACATCTTGGCCACTACTTGAAATAACAGAGTTAGACCCATTCTTTGCAAGCACACACGGGACATTCGGCAGAAGTGACCCCGTGAGAGCCGTGCGACAAGTCTCAGTAAACTTGAAAGCACTGAAATCATTCGGAGTATGTTCTCAGACCACAGTGGAATTAAATTAGAATTAAGTCATAATAAAAATATCTTACAGTTCCCATACACGTGGAAATTAAACAGCACATTCGTAAATAACCTGTGAGTCGAAGAAATAGTTATAGACACACAGATTTAAAACAAAGGAAAGATCATTGTGATTTTGAGAGGCAGAGATTTATGTGGGAAAAAAAGATGAACCATAAAATTGGACTTTTAAACATTAAAGCCTTTTGCTTATCGAAAAACACCAATTTTTTTTTTTTTTAAGACAAACTCTTTTGGTGAAAAAACTTACAAAACATACCTGACAAAAAAACTTGTATCTGGAACGTATAAAGATTTCTTTTAACTTAACAATAAGGAGAGAAACAACCCAGCAGAAAAATAGGCAAAAGATTTGAACAGAACTTTCACAGAAGAAGGTCTGCGAGTGACAAAGTACACGAAAAGATTCTTAATGTCATAGGTTATTAGGGAAATGACAACTAAGAGCACACTTACCCAGGACCCATTCACTAAAACGGCTAAACTGTGAAACGCTGACAATGCTGAGGTTTGGCAAGGAGGTAGAGTGACGGGAACCCTCACGCGCTGATGCCAAGGCTGATGTTACTCGTGGGGGCGCAAAACGGCGCAGCGGCCGGAAAACGGGTCACCGTTTCTCAGAAAGTTACTGAGGCACGGAGCGTTTCCAACGCGCTCCGAATCCCACAGCTGGGACGTTGCAGAGCCGGACATGCCCGACGGGACGCGCACCCTTCCCAAGCTCAGGTTCCCGATCTGCAGAACAGGGGTGCGTCCCCTGCCGCAGGGTTGTAACTTTATCTATAACAACGGGGTGGGCTAGATTTAGCCCTCAGGCCAGTTTCCTGCCTCCTGTTGTCCTAAGTGACAGCTCAGATGGTCACTAGTGCTTGTCGATGCGACTTCAGGCATTCTATCCTATGGCTTGGAAAATCAAGCCCGAGTTCCTTAGCATAGCATCTGAGATCTGCTGTTACATGGCCTTGATGTGGCTGTGTTCCCTCGACAGCTCATCACGCATTCCTTATTTTGGCAAAGGGAACCACCCCCAGTTCCGGGGTGTGTCTGCTGCACCAGCACCTCTCGCGCTGCTTTTGATGGTTAAGGTGTAGAGTAAGCACTGTGTGTCCCTCCCTCCATCCCTCCCTTCCTCCCTCCCTCCCTCCCTCCCGCCTTCCCTCCTTCCTTCCCTTCCTTCCATCCTTTGAAATTACACTCCATGCGGTATTTCGTGAGATAATTCTTTTTTAAACATCGACTGCAAGGTCTGACAGCCTTCCCGGCACCCCGCTTTCTTACTCTTACCTAAGACATTTCAGTTTTAAGTGGTTCGCTCCTCATCGTTTGGAGAAAAAAAAGTGACGCAGTTCCTGGGTCCCAGAGCTATTCATTGTCACGGCGATGACCCCGAATGGTGGATCCTCTTTCTCAGAGGTGACGAGACGCACGTGTCGGCGACCCTGTGGGAAGGCCGCTCAGGTCTGACGATTCTTACCAGATTCTTCGGGACCCGCCTTGACCTCCATGCTCTGGTGCCCTGTTCACCTGTCTTCTCTCCACCTTTCAGATTTCTCGGGCTGGTGAGGGACCGTCCCCATGTGACCCAGCGTAGCTCCCTTAGGGCCTGGGGGGGTAGGCGCGCATTCTGTCTGAACTTCGTGGCCGCATCCCTTAGAGCCTTTGCAGATTTTCCTAGCAACATCCTGGTTCCTTAAATCTTTTTCAGCGCTTTCTCTAGACCTGCGCTCGGAGCATCGAGACAGCCCACAGTCCCGAGCCTGGGCGGCCCTCACCGTCTAGTGCAGGCGGCGGCAGACGTTCCCTGAGGCCAGACAGTAGTATTTTAGGCTCTGTGGACCACCTGGTCTCTGCTGCAGCTAGTCACCTCTGCCGTGATAATTTGCAAAGAACCACGGGCAATAAGTAAATGATTGAACTTGGCTGTATTCCAGAAACAGGCGGTGGGCCAGCTTCGGGCCGCAGGCTGCAGTGTGCCCGCCGCGGCCTGGTGGCATGGTGCCAAAGAGTTCCCGGAGCCACAGGTCACGAGGGTACCTTCCTCGAGTGAGAGTTTCACTCAGTTATCATGTGGAAAAAGTTAGGTCGTGTACTCAGTAAATATCAAAACATTCTTTTAATACGTAAGTGGCTGTTTATGGAATGGACTGTAAGATTAAACTGACCACTTAAGGTAAAACAGCCCTCGAGAGACGTCTTGTTCATAGTGAGCTGCTTAGATCTGTGAGACCCGCAAACTCCTCTGCCGTTTGCCGGAAACATTTGAAGAGCACTGCCCGGCGGTGGAGCCGCCGAGGGCTGACTTTGGAGAGCGTTTGGAGCAGGGCGGGGAGACGGGTCACGGGCTGGCGCGGCAATCCCGGCACGTGACAAGGACCCTTGAACGTAGAGGCGATGGAGACGGTGAGGAGCTTGGCTTGGCTGACGGTGCGAGGGGAACGGAGGACGAGTCAAGGACGGCCCCAGTTTTGCGGGGGTGACTGGTTCAAACGGTGTCGTTTAGTAAAGAGTAAACGCAGACGAGCAGCCGACACTGTCGCCGGGCGGAGGCTGCGGAGAGCCGCCTGGACCACGCGCCGGTCCGCCCGGCGCTGAGGCCACAGGACCGGGCGCCGTCCTGTCTTATCTACAGCGCGTGTAGACGTGATACCGAAGGACGGTCTGTAAAATTCTGCTCACAGCGGCGTTACGGGCGCCAACGCTGGTCAGACGGGCAGGGTAGGTGGTTGGCTACAGCATTCCGTAAACGCTGTGACGTCAGGCTAGGCCTCCGGCAGAAGACTGGAACAGAGAAGCAGGTAGTGCGGAGGACGGGCCAGGCAGAGAGCGGAGGCGCTTGCCCTGTGGGCGGACGGGACAGGTTTGGGGCAGATGCTGGCGGCGAAAGGCACCAGGTGTGAGGGTTTCGAGAACTTGACTTCTTGTTACGGACGCTCATGTCCCATTCAGCCTTTTCCTAAACCACTCGCTGGATAGGCTCGGACATCCTTAAAAACAAGCTGCGCTCGGGGCCAAAGTAAAGCCACGTGGTCCTGAATGACAACCCGTCTGTGGGCATCACTTAGTAACTGCCCCTCTCCGTGTCTCATTGTTCTCCCCATCTTCACCCCCACGATCAGTCGGTTTGGTCAACAGATACTTGAGTCCCTGTGCTTGGCACAGATCAGGAGGATCTGGTTCATGCCCTGTGGGAAAATCTGGGGAAACCCAGAAAATAAATATACAGGGGTGTGTAGGTACGGGGGTTTACAAATATTTAATCAGTTTTTCTAGGAACCGTGTGACAAGCAGAGAACATCGAGCTCATTCAGGGTGACAGAAGCAGGACAGGGGTGATAGAGGTGACACTGTGCAGAGCAGGCCCAGCACCGTTTCCTAAGACTAGAGCTGGTCCCTCCGTGGGGTCCTCCCGGGCGGGGCGTGGACGGCAGCTCGTACAGCCGAGCACTTCGAGCCGAGCCAGAGGGCTGTGTCTGTGGAGCGGAGACAGTCGCCTTCCTGCGTAGCTTGTGGCCTTGTCGCAGGCCGGCAGCGAGATGCTCCGTGCAGGACCCGTGAGCTGGGGCCTGTGCCCTGACGGGGCTGCGCCTGGAACCCCTCGGTCACCGCACGGCGGCCCTCGCAGGTGTTTGGTTACCTGCCTGCGGAGGGCGTCACACTGTTCTCACGCAGCTCATCAGCGGTACTGATTTCTTGAGGGGCTCTGATTTATACGTTTTACGCCGGTCTTATCAGCTGAGGAGTCGGACCGAGTCCGTGTCTGTTAAGTCTTAAATCAAAATGAGCACTTTCGTGCGTGACAGGCGGCTCTGCCACGCCAAGGCTCCGGCTGAGCTTAAGCTTTGAAGGTCCGCTCTTCAGCCCATTCATTTTGAGTTTTTTTTTTTAATTAACCGTTTGTAATGGTCGCTTTGGTTCTGTGTCAAGAAAATTGAAATCAAAACGCAAACGTGTCTTCCTTTGCAGAGTGACCCCAGGGAGGAAAGAGCCAGCTGTTGACCAGCGGCAGTAAGTAGACGGTGCCACTCGCACCCACGCTGGAGCGGACGAGAGCGCGCAGCGGCCGCCGCTTCCTCGCTCACGAACTCCAGTGGCTCCGTGTTACCCAGAAGGGAAGGTCTAAGTTAGTCGTCCGGGAGCACGAGCCTCCAGGACCATCGTCACCCCCCTCGCCCCCACTCCGTGCACTCGGGGTCCCGCTGCCCCGCACACGCCCGCACGCGTGGTCCTGCCGTTTCCTGCCTCCCGCTGTGACGCCGGCTCCTCCCGGGACACTCTCCCTCTTTGCCTGGCTGATCCGTGTCCTTCCTTCAGACCCGTTTCTCAGGAAGCTGTCCCGGACCCCACCTTCTCCCACCGTCCCCCCCCAGCTCGCTCTGTGCAGCCACCCTGACCCTCCTTTGCCTCCGCCCTGCCGGGCGCGCTGTGCCTGGGACGCTCACGCCCTCGCCTCGTTCAGTGTGCTCAGAGGTCGCCTCCCCAGAGAGGTCTCCCGGACCGCCCCCCCATGAGTAGTTGTACCCCAGCATCGCATTCCCATTCCCGGGGTCCCCCCACAGTGATTATCTAACGTGCTGTGTGTGATTCTGGACGCTGACTTAATTATTCTGTTTGTCTTTTCTCCTCCTGGCATACGTGTCCCCTGAAGGTGGTCACTGTTCTGTCGTCATTGTGTCCCCAAGGTCCGGCGCAGCGCCTGACGCATAGTAGGTCTCAGAAAATTGTCGTCGAATGAGCGCATAGTGGATATCGTGGGGCGGCTCTCGCTCATGTCGCCGCCGCCCCGTCCCGTTCACAGTCTCCCTTTCGCTTTAGCCCTCCTGTCCTCCCCCGCCCCCCGCCTCCTGCAGGCTGCGCCCCGCGTACGTCCGCAGCCCCCACCCCCGGCATTCAGTCGTCCCCGGCAAGGGGCTGCGTGACGTTTGTGGCGTTGAAATATTATCTCGCTACTGTTACTGAAACTTGGCCTTTGCTAATCGGAACCCCATAGAGCGCGGTTGAGGCTTCCGAGCCCCCAGTCTCACGCACCCCCCTTCATCAGGATCCGAGCAGAGGCGTGGGGGTCGCGGTCTCTCGGAAGCAGGGCGCGGCCACAGGGCTGACAGGGTCTGCGGGTGTGTGCCCGCGCGTGCGCTGCGTGACACCTCTGGCCAGAGCAGGCGTCTCGAATGCCACTCTTCTGACTGATGATACCCGTTAGGCTGATTACCAGACTCTCCAGATTTGAGGGGAGTCAGGGGTGCCGGGCTGACCCTCCCAGAGTGGGGACTTGGATGCGAAGCCTTCAGCGTTACCCAGGGGCTCGTGCAGCCCCAGCAGGTGCTGCCCGCCCCCGCCCAGGGTGAGCTCAGGAGCCTCTTTCCCGTGCCCTCGGGTCTCTGAGACGGACGAAGCTTTCGCCTTGCACTCTGCGAGGCGGTGGGCGTGACAGTTTAAATCACACCTCCCTTCCAGACTCGAGGCGAAACGGGTGTCGTTTCGTGTCCGGTGCGTGCCTGCTCAGTGGCCCCCGGGAGGTTTGTGACCTTAAGCCGCCGGGTGTTTGACCTGTTGTCTCGTGATGCTGAGTCGCCAGCTCTGCGGGTGCCATGGCTGTGCGCGCCTGGACTGGCCAGTGGCTTCCCCTCGACGGGCCGGGATGAGACCACGGAACGCCCTGGGTCCGGGGAGGCGGCTCTGTCTTCTTCTCCCAGTTGGAGTCCAGGTTTGTGGGTGAGCGGTGTGGACACAGCCCTGCTTAGAAGCCCGAGGGGGCCTGTGTGGGCTGGCGGGCCTGGGGCCGGTGACAGGTGACAGATCACGTCCCCCGGACGGACGGACCCCTGACTGGGGAGGTCTGACCTCATCAGTTCTGCCCCGAAGGGGAGTGAGAGCAGGAGGCACGGTGACTCCACTCTGGCCTACCTGGCCTGCTGGGGACACCGACCTGACCTGACACTAAGCATGTTAGGCGTGCGCCGAGGTGCCGTCCTGGCCAGACTTGGTGCCCGGTGAGGAAAGCGGTGTGTCCGGTGTCAGATTAGAACAGTCATCCGTCCTGGCTATTTGGGGAGTGACTTGGAGCAATGCTATTTATCATCTTTCCTTTTTTTCTTAGGTTTTCTACATTCCTATGACTCTGGTCACGTGACTCTTTTGGACTTTTTAAAACTTGAATTTATATCAACAATTCATAGAGTTATATACTCTGCTTTCCTACACAGATGATAACTTATTGACGTATTCTCCAGGAGCATAGTAAAAACGTTGGCATTGTCGTGTCACGTCCCAGGTCATTAGCTGAAGAGCTCTTACAGCTCAGCAGGGGATGAGCCACCCTCGGGGCCGCGAGTAAAGGGTGTGAACGGGGCAGTTAACCAGAGAAGATTAAATGCCTATAAAAGTGTGCAAAACGAGATACAATTAAAATGTTAATAATATACATTTTTATCTATCAAATTGACCAGTTTCTGAAAGAATGAAGGTTAACAGCCAGGGTTGGCAGATGGATGGGAAGGCGTGTGTCTGCTGTGGTGTTGGTTGGCGGAAGCGGAAGCTAATATAATCATTCTGGAGAACGTGTGGCAATGAAAACAGTTTTAAGCCGAATAATTTCACTTGTAGGAATTTAATTTTAAGAAGGTGTCAAGGATGTTTATAACGGTAGAGCTTTAGAACTGTTGATCACAATATTATAACAGCAAAAGCTTTTTAAAATCTTCAAAAGAAAAACCCAAATCCCTTTTTAAGTTCTGTTCATAATGCGTTTATCATTTACACTTAGCCAAAAGCATTTAGTAAAAAAATGAGTCAAAAATTATTTCTAAGGCTCCCGCCTTGGACTCTCGTTTAACTGCGTCCCCGTGATCAGGAGAGCGACAGAGCTTAATGAGCTCTCGCTCCGAATGCGTAGATTCTGTAAGAATCTGTCTGTCTTTCTCTCTACTGCCCTCCGGGGCAGTGTCGGGCAGCCACCGGCCCGGCCGCCCCACGAGGACGCCTCCCGTCTGCATCTCCAGCCAGGACCTGCCTCAGGGCTCCAGGTTCCCGCTGCCTCTGCAGCCCGGGCCCGGATGGCCGTCCAGCGTGGCTGACTCAGTGTGTCCCAGGGCGCACGCTCAGCCCTCCCGGCCGTGTGCCCGACCTCTGACAGCGGTCTGTTCCTGCCCCTGACACAAAGCCTCCGAGCCGCGTCCACTTCAGCCCGTCCCTTGCTCTCTGTCCTTCCGCTCTCCTGGTCAGCACCTGCCCCCCCCCGCGTCACCTGGCCGGGTCCCTTTGTCACCCTTCCCAGAGCGCCCCCTCCTCGTTCCGACTGTCCCATCTTGTCTTTGTCTGTTGCAGTTGGTTCTGACTGGTCTCAGTGTCCGTTTCTTCCTGCCCCCTTCCCCAAAACCATTGCTTTCCACCCGCCGCCTTCCTGACCGTGGTGCTCCCTACCCAGCAGTGGTGGCTCCCTCCGCCCGCAGAGTGACGGCCGTGCGTGCCGCGGTGGCCCCAGGTCCCTCGGCATGTGGCCCTCTTCGCAGTCCCTCCCCCTTCTCAGGAACTTTGCTCCAGCAAATCCGAACGGTCCTTGTCACCAATTATGATCTCGATTTTGCATTTAAAACTTCCCGTATGTGATTGACTGTCTGCAATGTCCCATTTTCCAAGTTTTACCTGTCTCTAAGAGTAGCTGCGGTCTTCCTTCCTCCATGAAGTCTGCCACGATCGGTCGTGTCGTATGCTCACGGTGCCTCCTTTCCGGCCTCGCCGTTCTCCCTGACGTTAGCCGTGTGCGTTCTGCCTGACCCGTGTCTGCGGAGAGGCCCTTGCTGCCCTGAGTGGCAGGGGCTTGACTGGGAGACACCGCCCGCCCTTGCTTCTACGGCCATGACTTTTTTCCAGGGCCAGGTTCAGTTTTCGCTGTGATACAGATTTGAAAAATTTACCTCTCGAAACATAAAGTCTGAGTTTATTTATGGGGAGATGTTACTTACGACGTTAAAGTTTAGTAGCAAAAAGTCAAGAGATTTAAATTTTTAAATGCGCGTCGTTACCCCCATTCAATGTGCTAATTAATGCGGTGAACAAAATTTATAACTTGTGACGGACAAAGGGGAGGAGTGTTCAGGGGCTGGGAGAATGGGGTGACAAAGTAGTAGCCGATGATGGTCACAGGGATGGGGAGCACAGCTTAGGGAGCACAGCAGTGATACATTGTCTAGGTGGAGGGTCGGGGGAGGGCAGGAGCAACTGGGGGATTCATTTGATGAACTATAGAAATGTCTAACTGCTGTATACTTTGAAACTAATTGAAATAAATTAATTTAAAAAAAAACTCCTAGGTGAAAAGATGCCAAGTCTTCCCAAAGCGATCTACAGATTCAGTGCAATTACAACCAAACGTCTTAATGGAGCTTTTGATAGAATTCGATAAGCTGATTCCAGTGTTTCTCAAAATTCGAATAGGATGAAAGGAATAATCCTAGCAGGCATAAACATCCACCTTAAACCTAGGGTAATTAAAACATGGCACTGACACAGAAGAGACCAACAAATCAGTGCAACAGAATAGAATCCAGGGGGAGAAACGACCATGAGGCCAAAATGTAACGTACGATAAATACAGCGTTTACAGTCGGAGGAAGAGGGCGGAGTGATCAGTCGATGAGAGAGAAGGGACAGAGGACACCGCACAGGCCCCGGGAATGAGGACATGCGTGGAGCATCTCCTGGGGCAAGAAATCCCATGAATGGGGAGGAGGCGGGGCTGTGGGGGCGGGGCAAGGGCGGAGCAAGCCCCGCCCCTCCTGCTCCTGTGGAGTCTGGGCCTTTTCCTCAGGTGCTGTGCCCAGGTGCATTAAAGCAGCCTCACGTGTCCTCTGTGCTCTTTTATGGTTCCTTTAGTACATTTAGACCTTTAATCTATTTGGAATTTATACCCATTTAATATGTGAAGTAAGGGCACAGCTTTCATTTTTCCTAAGTAGTCAGTTATCCCAACCCCATTAATTGAATCTTATTCCACTGATTTTAAATGCTGCTTTAAACGTTTTTATATAATGACTTTTCTGGGAAAGAACATGTATAACTTTCGTCACGTTTTTAGCCGTGTCTTTTAGGGAATGAGATTTGCATAAACAAAGGTAAAACCGAAATGTGCAGTTTTAAAGATGAGATGATCCTCATGGGAAATGCCAACTTCTCTTAGTCCAGTTCTTTCGATGACCTATTTTCCCGCTTTTGGAGCTCGGTTTTTGTAAACCCCAGAGGGAGGGCCGGTGGCGGGCGCGTGTGCTTTGGGCGTGGATTGGAAGCGGCTCGAGGTGCCACTGGCGCTGGAGAGGACCTCGGCGGGCGTGTGTCGCGTGTCCGGGGGCGTGTTAGCAGGGGGTCGCGTAGGAGCCGTGTGGCCATTTCTTCTGGCCTCTTGTTCAGACTAAACACAGGCCCGACGGAGCCAGGCGCGAGCGGGCGTCAGGGGGTCCGGGCGGCCGCGGTCCCGGCCCGCTCTGCACTCGGCATCTCTGCGACCTCGGACGAGTGTTGTCTTCTGCTCGTAGTGCAGCTTTCCCGGGTCTGAAACGGAGAGTGACCGCGCCGTGAAACCCGAACGGGGCCGGCGCCCGCGGGAGCCCAGCCGGGGGGGCCCAGGTCTCTTGCCTTTGAATCAGTGTTTTAAAATAATTCAGTTCAAAAAGGAAAAAAAATTTCAAAAGTTTCCTGGTTGCACTTCACATTGAATGCAAACCCTCCACGCCAGAAATAAATGTCTTCAGGCTCCAAAGAAGTATCGCGAACTTCTTCCTTCCTTTTATTCTCAGAGTAGAAAATGGTGCGTCTTATTTTAAGAACATCCTCCATCATGTATATTTTCATATCAAGAAGGAAAAAATAGCATTTAATTGTTTTGCTTCTGTTTAAATAGGCTTTTCCCAGCGGGGAGTTGAGTCTCTGAGGTCGTGTGGGGAGGGGGCAGACTGGAGCGAGCCTCGGGGCCGGGCACTGGGCGGCGTGGTCTCCTGTCCAGACTGACCTGCTGCCCTCCATGCCGGCCACACCTCCCGGCGTGTGTCCCCTCCGCCCTCAGGCCTCTGGGGGGGCGGTTTAGTCTCCCTCGATGGACGTCGGCACACTACCTCGCCGTGACGTAGCGCGTCTCACGTGGGGGGCTTGTCCCTCGTGGGGGGCCGCAGGCCATTCGCGTCCGAGATGAGGGGACTGTGCTGGTCGCCTTCTGTCACGGCCACTTACGGTCGCAGCCGGGGCTTCCGACTGTCCTCGCGCGGTGCGTGGGCACGACCGGCCAGAGCCTCCGCTGCCGGGACGCGGGTCGCGTTTGTGGGCCCCGCGGCACACATTGCCATCAGTGGGTCAGCGTTTCAGCCTGGGAACCAGGGCGGGAGGACGGCGACCCATCGGCCGCAGCAGCGAGCTTTGTCCTGTCCCTACCTCTAGATCCTGGACGAGGGAGCTGCCCGTGCCGTCCCCGCCCATGGATGGCAGGGGCTCCCCGTTGGCCCTTTTCACGGCCTGCTGCCCCGCCGCGCCCCCCGTCAGCCTCCTCCTCTCGCCGTCCTAGAGGCTGGCGCAGCCGGCTCGCCAGGGATCCCGAAACCAGACTTCCGGGGATCGCACCTGGTTCCACCGTCACGTGACACCCACGGCATTAATTCCCTTTCTGGGCTTCAGTTTCCTTAACAGTTAAGGGAGGGTGAGGGTGACGGTCCTGTTTACCTCGGGCGCTGGCGTCAGATGAGCTGTCACACGTAGACTACTTAGAATGTGCCTGGCTCATAGCGAGTATCCAATAAATGCTAAGTAGTACGTGACGTCGAGGTGACAGCAATTGTCTTTTTCATTCATACAGAATGAAAACTGACCTTGAGACCTCAGCGAGATGTCCTCTGGGCATCTTGTCATTTTTAGAACACTATCCAGGGCTCGCCCCGTCCCAGGGGCTGTCCCACCGGACCAGCCTGCCTTCCTGTCCGCCTGTCGCTCACCCCGCAGACGTTTCGATGACCTGCCACTCCCTCTGTCGAAGTCTCTGCTCAGATGTCAGTTCTTCAGAGGACTCTTTCCAGACTCCCGCTCTAGAATATCGTCCTGTCATTTACTTTATCCTTTGACTTAGTCCTTTTCCCATCCCATGAAAAGATACCTGACCGCTCCCTAACATTGTGTGACACACCCGTTTGTTCACCCCACTGCACTCGGTTCCGTGACAGACGAAAGCAAGGGGCTGTGTTCTGCTCCTCATTTTCAGTCGGGCGTTTCATGTGCTCAGGAGGTGTTTGTCAAATGGATGACTGGGGTGGGGCGGGCTGGGGTGCGGGAGGTCGCTTTAGGGAAGAGTTCAGGCGATTTCATTTTTGTTTTTCATTCTTTTCCATGGATCAATGTACCGTGTGATTCACCGTAATTATCTCAGTCACTAACGGATTAATCGCACTGTTAAATTAGTGCCTTCTCGCGGTTTCCATTGAGGGTGTGCTGCCTGTGCCTTCCCCTAGCAGCCGATGACAAAGAAGTCTCTGGGTTTATCTTTGATCGGGCGTCAGAACCACCAGAGCCCTGCCTGTCTCCCGGCTCTTGCCAATGTCAGGCCCCAACAGTGGGGCATGCGTCGTCGGGAGCCGGGAGCCGGGAGGCCGGCACAGCGGTCCAGGGGCTCTGCTCCGACTGAGCACCACGGGTCCAGGCTGCCCACGGGACTGCGACTCTTCCTAATCGTGCAGGTTTAAAATGCCTTCTGGTCTCTTCGAGATGGAACACAGAGCGACTTATTCACCAGTTGGTTGAATATGGGTTTTTAAAGTTAGCAATTATCATTTATCTTAAGTAATTATGTAATTTAACTACCGTTTGATAACTTTATACTAATTCTTTGACATGGATACTTATTGGGAACCCTGCGCATCCTTCTTCTCATTTTCTTCATAATTCTTGAGATTTTTTAAAAATCACCCTTCCTTATTTGAGTCGGTTGTTACATACTGTGTCCTAGAACACGTAATTACCTGCTTGTTACTTGGGGGGGCTCTCCCACCTCAGCAGCCTTCTGAGCTGCAGCTCGTCACGATCCGGGTGAAGAAGTGACTTTCTTTCTGGTGTGAAGGGGGGTTAGTCCCGTGCTGATTTGTCATTTACTGTTTTTTAAATCACAAACATTAAACGAGTTAATGTTGGGAGCTGACCGTCTAAAGTCTGCCCGTCTGAACCGGCACGGTCCAGAGCCGGTGTCGGATGCGTGTTTGACTGGGAGCCGGGTGACGGCAGCGTCGGTGCCTGGTGAGCTCGGGGGCGGATAAGGGTCGAGAAGGTCGGCCTGGCCTTCGGGCTTTTGAGCGGGGGCCCCGGGCTCGTGACGGTGCTGTCCACAGCCGCAGCGGGGTCACCTCTCCCCGCCTGCAGGGCCTGCTCCGTGCGCTTCAAAGGCGCGTCGGGGCAGAGCGTCTTCGCCTCGTGTGTCTGCGAAACGGGGTTCTTACCAGACGGATTCAGAGTGGTCAAGTTCAGCGCCTCCTAGAGCCCCCCACTCTGTCCGTCCAGCACGTCTAAAACAGCGCTGTTGTTGTTGTTGCAGGCGATGGTTGCTTGTTACCCAGGCAACGGAACGGGGTATGTGCGTCACGTTGACAACCCGAACGGGGACGGAAGGTGTGTGACGTGCATTTACTACCTGAACGAAGGCTGGGACGCCAAGGTACGCCGCTTCCCCGGGCGCTCGCTTTCCCTCGCGGGGCGCGGGATCCACGCTCCCCGTAGCTGAGGCTGTTTCACGGACGCGCAGTTCAAACCCCTCGTACTTGCATCAGTCACGGGGATTTCTTTGTAAAGTGCCACATGCTAATATAGCTCAGAAGTAGATTCCCCGATTTTCAGACATTGAGGCGTTCGTCCGAAATTTAACTTTTCCAAAAGGATCTCTTGTTAAAACACATTCCACAGTCTGTAAAACATACTTCTGCGAATGCTTGCTTTATAACGGCTTTTGCGGGAGATCACGTATAAGTAATCGTGGTGGGTTATTTGCTCCTTACGCCTGCATTTCATCCCTTGCATTGCTGTAGAGACGTTAGCTGGCGTTGTCTGCTGGCTTGAATCCCAGAGGCAGGATCTCTTCTTTCCCTGATTATGGAAAAAAATATCAACACTGACAAACCCTATAAACCGATTAGAACATACAATACGTTTAATCTCTCGTTATAAACGTATTCCGCTCTTATTAGCCTGAGTTTCACTTACGTTTAAATTATTTAAATTTTAGAAGTATGTCATGTATGATATTGTATTAGCAGTGGTATAAACTAAATTTTTGGTCGATTTTTTAAAAATCGTTTTACTTTTTTTTTTGAAGCAAAGTGTTCAGATAGTAAAAAGTGAACCCAGTGGATTTCCACAGAGTGAACACACCTGTGTAGGAAGGGTAGTTTTTAAAAATTAACCTTTCAAACGCGTTCTGCTCGCACACGCATATACACACAAACGGAAACCAAGGCTTAACTGTGCAAAATCTAGTTCTGTCCCAAAAGCACCCCCTAAAATTCAGGACAGGCTCACAGTGCTCCAGGCCTTTCTCCACCGTCCTGACTTAAGGGGTTCCTCTGTCCTAGTCCACGTGCAAGACGGAGGTAAGTCTTACTGCTCAGTGGAGTTTGAAGCATCACGTCAACAAGCATGGTTTTTTATAACTGTCAGACTTTGAAATAGAAGAGAAAAAATGGTAATTTACCTAAAGCCCAATACACAAAGTAGATTGGTGTAACTTTGGTTAAAATGTGAAGAAAAAAATTTCTTTTCCGATTTATAAATATCTAGAAAGCTAGAAATAGAGCGATCAAGTCCTAATTTCTGTATTTTGTTAGTTTCTTTCTAGGCTGATCTTTTAATTTTGGCAGGACCTAGCCAAAGTCATTAATATATAGTTTTTAAATGAGTGCACACGCAGAACGAAGTCCTTAGTGTCTTTACGTGTAGAACTGCAAACTTCCTTCACAAGGACTCACTGACTGTGCCTCGTGTGCCAGCCACCGTCCTGGGTGCTGGCGACACAGCAGAAACGGGGTGCCCCTCGCAGAGCCGGATCTAGTGGAGGGCGCAGGTCAGTAGACCGAGGTGACGGTCGGTTGTGCCGAGTGCGGGACAGATGGCACTAGGAGCCCCTAGTTTAGGGGTCGGGGAGGTTTCCCCAGAGAAGATGGGGAGCGTCAAATGTCTCTTCTGAAACACATTCAGTGGATCACCAGTGACATTCCCAGTGGCTGCAGTCAGAGGGAAGAGGTCGGGGGGAAGAAAAGCCGTGTCGCTGGTCACAGTGCAGAGGCTCTTCCGGTGGAGCAGGAGTGCCGTGGGGATCTCTCCGGACGGCACGGGGACCTGCGGAGGGCGAGCGAGGGTGCCAGTAGCCTGAGTCTGACTGACGTACGGACGAGCCTCGTCGGCCACCTCTCTAACTGTAGATCCTGGGAAAAGACTCAGCCTCGTGACGTCTCGGTTCCGGGTCAGAGGCCTTCTCCTTAGGAGTTTCGTTTCTCAGGGGTCAAGTGCTGCTCAGACGGGGGGCGTTTTGCCTCACGTTAATCCTCCAGATCACAGATACCACAAGGACAACACCTGTGCGTCGTTCCCTGCTCTGCACCCAAGGGCCTCCACGGGGCCAGAATGGTGACAGTCAGGATTGGCCCGAGCTGCTGGGTCCATCTAATCCCACACGAAGGAGGATGGACATTGGGGTAAACAGTAATGATCCTTTATGGATGGAATCCAGTTTCACAAGCAGGCGGTCGTCAATGTGTGAGGCCCAGTCAGGAAAGGGAGACTTTAGTAAATAATGACCACAGTGGTGGTGATGCCAATGACGACGGTGACGGTGACGTGATGATGATGATCGTGATGGTCGTGATGGTGATGATGGTGCTGATGATAGTGATGATGGTGACGGTGACGATTGGTGGTGGCAGTGATAGTGACGGTGACAGTCGTGATGTTGAAGATGATGGTGACGGTGATGGTGACGATTGGTGGTGGCGGTGAAGATAGTGACAGTGGCAGTCGTGATGGTGAAGATGATGGTGACGGTGACGATGGTGATGGTGACGATTGGTGGCAGCAATGATAGTGACGGTGACAGTCGTGATGGTGATGATGGTGACGGTGACGATTGGTGGTGGCGGCGATGATAGTGACGGTGACAGTCATGATGGTGAAGATGATGGTGACGGTGATGATGGTGACGATGATGGTGACGATTGGTGGTGCGGTGAAGATAGTGACAGTGACGACAATCATGGTGTTGGTGGTGATGAGGATGGTCAGGGTCATGATGATGGTAAATGATATTTTCTACTAATACGTTGGATTCTTTAAATAAGAGACATTGAATTTGGGACTGTCCTATCACCTGTTGAAAATGCCATAAGCTGCCGGACATCCCTAGCCGTTGGTATAGACCTACCCCAAACATTGCGGGTTTGGATCCAGCCCACCGCAATAAAGCAACTGTAGCAATAAAGCGAGTCATAGTTCTTTGGCTGGTGGACAGTTTGCCTTCGGTTTGTGAAAAAACGCATCTGCGAAGCACAAGGAAACGAAGTGTCCCTGCGGTTGAGGCAGGCGACTTAGGGACGCACGTGAAGGGCAGGATAAGCAGGTCGTTAGCACACGCAAATGAGGAACATAGTTTCTAAAACTTCCTAAAACTTTCAGGTGTCATTTCAAGACTTTCGAATTCAGATACCGTTCATGTTTCATCAAATGCTTGAAAAAATCAGTGTCAGTGCGTAAACTTGGAATCTCAACTCGCCCTCGGACCTCGTTAATTGAGATGCATTTGTGCCTCATCCAGTCAAGAATTTCGATTCCCTGAAATGGTGTCCCCCCCGCCCAGATTTAATTTTGTACCATTCTTGGTGATACTTACATCTTTGGCTCTTTTCCTAGGTAAGTGGAGGTATACTTCGAATTTTTCCAGAAGGCAAAGCCCAGTTTGCTGACATTGAACCCAAATTTGATAGACTGCTGTTTTTCTGGTCTGACCGCCGCAACCCTCACGAAGTGCAGCCAGCATACGCTACCAGGTAGTGCTCCTCCTCGGACAGCGGTGGGACAGAGGGGACGGACAGGGTGGACGTGGCTTCCGACGAGCACCCTCTTGCCCTTCCGTGCCCCGCCCCGTCCCGCGTCGGCCCGGGCCTGGGGCTTTCCAGCCCCGCCCCCTCATCTCCCGCGTCTCTTAACCTCTCTCCCTTCTGCGACTTTGTGAGACTGCGGTTGCCCCTCGACCGGTGCGGGGGTCGGGGCCCCGGCCCTCCACGCAGAACCTTCGAGTCCCCACAAAACGTAACCACTAACAGGCGGCTGTTGACCAGAAGCCTCACCGACGACAGAAGCCGTTGGTGAACACCTGCTCCGTGTGTCACGTGTGTCACGTGTGTCACGTGTGTCACGTGCTGTTCTGACAGTCGAGTAAGCTAGAGGCAAAGCGTTGAAATGCACTGACGGCGTTTGATGAAAACGCCGCGTGGAAGTGGCGCCGGGCGGTTCAGGCCTGCGCTGCTCAGGGGGCAGCCGCGCTCGCGTGCCCTGGAGCAGTCGAGATAGCGGAGCGGGGGGCAGCTTTCTAAGAGGCTTCGGCGAAGGCGGGGACGAGGTGGAGAAGGGTACAGAGCAGAGGGACGAGAGGTGACCGGAGAGTGGGGATGAGGACGAGTGGAGGAAGAGGCGAGAGCCGCCGCGTGTGGGAGCGAGTGTCAGAGAAGTGGCCTTTTGACCTTTCGGCTTTAACAGCAGGTGTCACCTTTGCTGCATCACACTGTTTCTCCTACGAAGTTTAGGGTCCAAAACTTGCTATGTTTAATGTCGTCTTTAAGTTCTTTTTATGATTTACCACGGCTCAGTTAAAACGTTAAGACCCTTAAGATGGAAGGTGTCAACAGGCGTTATTATAAAAATAAATAATTGTAGAAAAATAATACCTACTTTTCACTGCAGAAAGGACTTTGAACTTCGTGACAGCGAATTACTAGCGTGCGTTCGCTTAGGCCTGCTGGGGGGAGGAAGGGCACCCCCGATGTGCAGGGGGCGGCGGCTTTGAACAGCGACGTCGAGAGACAGGCCGGCCTTGGCCGAAGCTCGCGTTCTGAGGACGTGGCCGTGGCCGTGGCCGCTTCCTTCTGAGCCTCGTTGCTCTCGGCCCTGATGCCCGGAGAACGGGTTGAGCCGTTCGCGGGCAGAGACGAGGCGGCGAGGCTGGGACCCGGGGTTGTGGCGCGCACACGGTGCGCCACCCCGGCGCCCCGCCCGCGACGCCGCTTCTGGGACCTTCCGTTCTAGGGAGCCCCGAGTGTGGTCTGATGTACCCTTTCCAGGCGAAGGGGCAGCAGTCGTTTTTCGGGGTTTTCGGTCGTGAATGAATGCGCAGGGCGTAGGGAGTGTGAGCCAGGCAGGGGTCGGAGGACGGTGTGTGCCCTGGAGTGGCAGGTGGGTCACAGTGGAGGGAGCCGGACAAGCGAGGCTGCAGTGCCGCCCTGGGAGAAGGAGCGGCAGCGGGGCAGGGGACCGGAGAACGCCCCTTGGGTCCGTGGGGGACAGCGGGAAACAGAGCGACATGGCACTGTGCAGCTGGCTTCTGGTCGTGACTCAGGCCTCCAGAGGGAGAACCCCGATCACCAGGGAACTGAAAGTTTGGGGCGAAGGAAGTATAAAGTTGTACATCTGTGCACCTCGCCTGTCACCAAGGCCACTGTGGCAATAAAGGAGCCCGGACAGTAAGAAAGGGGCGGGGCCCGCAGAGAGCAGCCGGGGGTCGGGGTGGGGCCGGGTGATCCGTGGTCCCGGTGTCCCCGGCGCCCAGACTCCACGTCCAGTGTTTACATGGCTGAGCCTCGTCACGGTCACTGGCTCATCATGTGGTCGGCGTCGCTGTCCCCAGCGAACGCTGGCCAGGGCCTGCAGGGCGCTCGGACGGCCTGGTCCGCCGCGGAGCTGATCCCGCGCGTTCTGCTTCCTCTTCCTCTGCCGCCTGCGCGTCTCCCTCGTGGTCGGTCCCCAAAAGCGCAGCCGTGCGCTTCGGAGCATCTAACAACCTGGACCGTCCTCGTTTGTTTGCGGAATGAGATGTTCCAAATAAGTTTTTAGAAAAACGTTTCGCTACACTTGATGTCAAAGCCTAGTATAGTCGCTTTGATAAAAATCCTAAAAAATTCTCAGCATCGCGTACATCTTTCTCGGTGACTCAAGTCGTGAGGTCGTGAACACCCATCGCGATTTTCGGCCGCGGTGCGGCGCTGTCCTCAGAAGCTGTGACTGTCGCCCTCCCTGACGGGCCCCGGGCCTCGACCCCGTCCTGGGCCCTCCGCTTCCCGTGGAGGCTGCGCCGCGGCCGGCGTGCCCTTCCCCGACGGCCGGCCCTTCGCCTTCTTACTGTCTGTCCCTGGTGCGCTGTGGCCTTGCAAAGCACGTGACGCAGCAGGTCGCGTGAGCGCTGAGAAGGTCAGGTGCAGCCGCGCCCGGCCCTGCGCCCGGCCCGCTCGCCCTCTGACGACGGTGCGGTCGGGACGGTATTTTGACGGGCCGCGGGTCGCAGACCGCTGCCGCCGGATACCGCTTTGTCCGCAGCGTGACCGTTCTCACCCTCTTCTGAATTTTCTTTTAGGTACGCAATAACTGTTTGGTATTTTGATGCAGATGAGAGAGCGCGAGCTAAAGTGAAATATCTCACAGGTAAACGCCACTGGGCCGGGGTCGCGGGGGCCGCGGAGGCTGCGCCTCGTTTCTGTCCCGCCCCTAGTTCCCGCGTTTGAGAGGCCGCCGTTCAGTCATCCTCGTGCTCGGCTGTACCCAGCCAAGTGCCCAAAGTTGGGGAGCGGTTGAGGAGAACCTGAGAGGTTCTCACACGGCAGCCGAGGTTTCATCTGTGACCACCCTTTCCCGTCACAGGCGGCCGCGCCCTTGGGGACCGCCACCTTCTTCCTCTCGTCCCCTGAGAAGGAAGTTAGTACCATTTCCTTTGAAGCCTGCGTGCTACGAAGGACACTCCGACTGCCGTCCCCCACTTTGATCGTGGACGCGGAGAAAACCGATACAGAGGAGACGAAACGTCCAGATCAGTGACTCAGACAAGCGTGTGGAGCCGGCATCGGCCGCTGGCGCCACTAGGTCACACCCTGTCCCGAACCTGCGGGCGCTCAGGGTGCCGGCCCCACGCCCCCCGGGCTGTCTCGGGGCTCAGCTTCCCGCCCCTGTCGCCGACACCCGCACGTTCACGTTGCGCATCAGCCGGCCGCACGTGACGAGCCGCCGACTCCCACGCCAGCAAATTGGACGTTCGTGTTTTCTCTGTGTATTTTTAAAGTCGTTACTGGTGGCAGAAGCCTAGTCGTGGGCTTTTACCAAACACACTACCGTTTCACGGCAGTTTAAGTCGCTTTTAAAGTAGAGAGACAAACCGCTGTCTCTGTGGAGCCTGGTTTTGCCCCCGAAGGTTCCCCAGTCGAGAGCAGCGTGTCACCCCGGGCAGAGCCGAGGCCAGCGTCCGGAATGCCGGCGTGACCGCGGCCGGGCGACGTGTGTTCGCAAGGCCGGAGCCTCGTGCACGCCGTCGGGGCCTCGGCGGGAAGCGGTGGCAAGTTCTCCGGCGCCAAATGAGTGAATGAACGTTGTTTTTTGTCTCTGCTTCACCTTGCAGGCGAAAAGGGCGTGAGGGTCGAACTGAATAAACCTTCGGATGCGATCGGCAAAGACGTCTGATAAAGAGACCTTGACCCAGCGATGCCCCACTTCGCCTACGGCGATCGCCGACACTGTCCTTAACTCGTGGCTGCAAATAAACGGGACAGCCCGTTGGCATTCGAATAAGGAAAAAGAAACAAGTTTTTTGTGTTGCATCAGGAAGGAGATTGTGACTGTGTGGCTTTCACTGCATGACCGACTCCAAACCCGCGGTCGCTCATGGGAAGCATATAAGCTATCAACTGAAAGTGGTATCTACATCTGGACATTGGAAAAAAGTGCCCTGGGTAGAATTTTTTCATTCTTATATTTTGTCAGATCTGTCATCTAGCTGAGTTCATTTCATCTCTCCCTTTTTTATATAGTCAAGTTCGAATTTGAAGTAATTTTTGTATGATCAGGTACAATTTATCAAAACTGAATTGAGAAAAAATTACTCAAGTATTATTCCCCAAAATAGCATCAATCTATTTTTGTAAACCTCTTCGTACTATTAAATTTCACCCTAAAAGACCTTTTGTAATGATCGTTGCCAGTGACCGATGCCTGCTTTAATTTTCTTTTTATTTAAAACGAGGGCACTTTACCTGCCAGCAGGAAGACCAGACCGCCGCGGTCCTGCGTCACGCCGATTCGAGCTCTGGAAGATCGCTGCTGTCGCCGTCTTGACATCGTTAATGATGAAGCATAACAGTAAAATCACCACCGTTCTCCTACCAGTAACTTTCAGTTCATGTTTCATGAGCAAAAACAGGAAGACGGTTTCGGCCGAAGTTTCTCAAAGAGCCACAGTGACTGGCGCTGGGTGGACTTGCGGGTCGTCGGCACGGGGTCCCGGGGCGCAGGGCCCTCGGCCGCCACGCGCGCCCGGTCCTCACGCTCACCCCTTCGCGTCCCGTCCGGCTGCTGGCACTTCAGGTTTCGCGCTTAGGTTTTCCCGCCCCGGACCCGTCCGGTCCCAGGGACGGCATTGGGGAGCGGTGCAGGACTCGCCCCGGCACCGGGAGACGTGCGTTCAGCTTAAACAAAACAAAACAAAACAAAAACGAAAGAAGCAAAAAATAAGATAATTTTATTTTTACGTGTTAGGAGTTTTCTTTCTTACTTTCCAGAAAAGGAGGGACTGTTGCAGACTCACGCGGCCTCCCAGACTCCGTTCCGGGCGTCGTGGACTGCGGGTCCCCGGGGCGCGCGCGGCCGTGTGAGGCCTCGCCCGCCGCAGCTTCCCGTCTCCGCCCTTGATCTTTGCCAAAACGACGTGAGCGCACAGAGGCGTTTCTGTGTGTCTCACCTCGGGACCGTTTTCGCACTTGCAGAGTTCGTGTTCAGTTAGAGACCTTTTCCATGGACAGCTCAGTGATTGTTATCAAAAGATGGCCACGTTCGTGTAAAACACGGACCCCAGCCAGTGGCCCGGACGGCGGGGACGCGCGGGCCGGGATCGGACGCGCAGCGCCGCGCTCTCGCGTAGGAGAACCGGGGACACCACCGTCCTTTACTCGCGCTTTTCCTGGGCGTTCAGCCTCGTCCCGGATGATACGACGCGACGTCTCTGCAGCCTGTGTCGCCACCAGCCCGGCCTGGGAGCACGAGCCGCCGCGCCGTCCGGTCCGCCGTGCGGCGCGGCCGCTTTAGACGCCGGCGGAAACTGTTGCGTGGCTGGGAGGCTGGCCTCGCCGCGGGGTGCAGAAGCCGCCGTTTAACCCGGGAGCCCGTGTCCGTCACCCGAGCAGTGCCGCTCCCCCGTCTGGGGCTGTCCTGGCGAACAGGTCCTGCGTTTTGTGTTTTTTGGGAAAGTCTGTATAACGTCTTGGAGATCATTGTGAAAAGGGTGGCGAAATCAGATCGCCCCCTCTTCCGCGTCTGCTTACAATCTGTTCACTTCACGTTGGTGCCACCGGTACCTTGTCAGCAAGCAGAACTCTGTTCAACACAAAATTTGAAATTATTTGTGGCCTAAATGCGTTTAATCCTGGTTAAAGATAAAGCTTCTAATGCTGTCTTTATTCAACACATTAACCAGCTGTACAGTACAGACCTTTATCAACAGCAGGCAACGCGTTTCGGGGTGCGCGTCCGGACAGGCTGGAAGGTCGTGTCATGTTCTGTCATGAGCGCTCCAGCTGCTTGTAAAGCTAATCTCATTAAAACGATGCATAAACGTCCTTGGAAAGCGATGGTGGTTATTTCCAGCTGCCTTTGTTCATCCGCGACCACGTGCCGACTCCCCACGGGCCCTTCCGTCAGACACCGAGCCCCCCCCCACGCGTGTCCGGCTCGCCCCAGGACGTTCGGCTCGCGTTTATAAACGGCTCCAAGGGCGAGAGCAGGGAACGTTGGGCCTGGCGGCGCCGCCCCAGGATGTTCGGCTCGGATTTATAAACGGCTCCAAGGGCGAGAGCAGGGAATGTCGGGCCTGGCGGCACGCGGGGCACCCCAGGGCGACACCGCGGGCTCAGGGGTCCTGCACTTGGCTTCTGTCCCTTTTCACAGGGTTTTAAACGTCGCTCAAACACGCTTGCTCGTGAGTGTGTCGATGTCACCCTTCTGCAGAAAGGGGCGTTCGGTGCTCGCCCACAGTGCCGCGGCCGTCCTGTCCTGTGTGCGAGAGAGGTCGGTCGGTGATACAGTGTGGGAGCGACGCACGTGTTCATGTACCTCTTACTTCGACATGTTTTAATGTCCACAGCAGCCGGTCTTCCCAGGCGGTCTCCCATCCGAGGACGAGCCCGGCCCGACCCTGCTTAGCTTCCGAGATCAGACGCGATCAGGTGCGTTCAGTTAACTCTCTCTCTGTGGCATCTTCGTTATTTCCCAGCCTGTCTGGGGACGTTTGGAAAATCGCACCGCGATCTAGCCAGGTGGATTGACGGAGAGGGCAGGTGAGTCAGAGACAGAGAGTGACTAAGTTGGGTACCGTAGGGCAAAGCACGACGGACTCGACACATCTGTTTAGTTCTGGCTCAGCCGCCTAATCGTGCGACCTTCGGAGCGTTTCTCGTCTGAAAACGAGCGCAGTGGCCCCAGACAGAGTCGCATGAGGCCTAATGAAGTCCAGCTGTCCCGGGGCTGCACACGGCCCCGGAACGAGAGCCACGTTTTGGCCGTGACCGCGGCGATGACACGTCTGTACCCCATACGTAATGACGTGGTGGCACATTGGGTTGTTTCCAGTTGTTCGTAAACGCCCGTCTCCGGACATCCGAGCTCAGGGGGGAGTTCCCCAGACCCTGCTTTTCAGAATCACCGGCAAGTGAGCATCACCGGAAACGTGGCGGTGCTCAAGGCCGCGTAGCAGGGACCGATGGCACGTGGAAGGGGCACGGCCTCGGCCGCGAAGACCGTAAGTAGCAGACACACTTAACCATAGAATAAAAGCCACTGCACAAGAAAGGCGGAGCGCGAAAGCTCGAGGTGCCACAGGCCTGTCCCACGGGGGATGTTTTAACTCCGAACAAAGGCCCGCGAGGGTGGCGGACAACGTCTCCTCTCATCGAGAAGTCAGGCGGCGGGAGCAGAACTCAGGCTTCCCTTTTCTGAGTTTTTGCGAGGCCGGGTTAGACGTGCACGTGCAGCGAAGCCGTCTCGTTCGACGAGGGCGTTGGGAAAACTGCCCGTCGCGTTCTTCGGATTTTAAGACGGATTTTAACTTCGCAGTTCTTTCCCCAGTCAGTTCAAAGGAGCAGCCGCGCGGCTCTGCCTCGATGCTTCGGTGTCGGGCACCACTCGGAGTTGCCCGCGTGGGAGACGAGGAGAGCACAGGGGTCCCCGCTGTCCCCCATCCGTCCCAGACACGGCGCAGCGCGCATCCGCGGCCGCAGCTCAGGCCAGGCCGGCGTGGATCGCGGCTGCCGTGTTCTTTAGTTCCCACTTGTTCTCAATGCCTTTCATTCTATTTTTCAGTCGAATCTATTCTTCCTTGGACACCTTATAGTTTAATCTTCATTTGCGATCGTTTCGTCATTTTCAATTCCTTTACTAAGTTACAGCAACTCGTTTCACAGCTGAGTTTTTTTTTCCTCCCCTTTTGGTCCATTTTTGTTGTTGTTCTGAGACGGAATTTCTATTTTAGGCGTTAAGCCTTAGATTTGCAGTCCTGTTTAAAGACATTTCATTCGGCCTGGATATCATTCCAGTTCTCTTCTGCCTCATCGCTGGAGAATTTTCGGGAGCTGTAACTGACTCTTTGCGTCTTCCGA
>NW_006442117.1:697298-708011 GCF_000325575.1 Pteropus alecto | reverse complement strand
CGCAGACATTGTCTTCCTTTTTCTGCTCACTCAGAAGGTAGCATTGACTTGCACAGTGGGTCCTAAGCAGGCAGGGACGAGGCTTGTGTGGCTTCTGGGTTTCTGACTCGAGTGTCGTCTTCGGTCGGGACAGTGAAACGCGGTGCATCTCGGAGAGGAGGTGGGAGGGGCTGGGGTCTCCTCCGAGTCGGTAGGTTTTTCCCTTTAAGACCCCTGCTTCTTTCCCCTGACCATCAAGCCTCGAAGAGTCATCTTCCCCTCCCCATGAAGGGCCCCCGCCGAGCTCGTGAGCCCTCCGGCGCCCTCCTCTTGATGTTGGGGGGCCAAGGCCCGGCTCACTGGGGTCAGGTCCATCGCGTCCTCCCCTCGCGGGGCCGCTGCGTCCCCGTGCACCGCTGCGGGCGGCCCCGCTACCCGAGTCCCTTCCCAAGCTCCCGCCCCACTCTGCCCTCGCACACTCGGTCTCTTCCGGATGCGTTTACGGTGACGCTGCGGGTACGCGTGACAGGTACCCACACCTGGTCTGTATGGCGTTGGGGAGACGATGAGAGAGATTCGGGTTGAGGCAGCTGCCAATATTTACTGGCAAACCGGAAGCCCAACTACCTCCCCTTAAACATGAACCCGCAAGCGAGAACTGCCAAGACAGGTAAGGGGTTTCTAGGGAGCGGGGCACAGAGGGCAGAAGCGATGAATGTCATTACGATGTCCCCACACGCAGGGCACGAACTTACAGCCAGGCACACACTAAAGCACGCCGTGCACCCCCCGAGCCCTGGGGACCAATAACCCTGGGAGCTTCAAGAGGAAAAGCAGCTTCCACATCTGGAACTAGGCACGGGAATGGCTTCGGCTTTTTGAGCGTCCAGTCTGGGAGCCAGGGAGCCGATGCCGTCAAAATCCGAAGGGAAATCACCTCCGAACTAGAATTCTAAGCTCAGGCACGTCACCAACGAAGGGTGAGGACACTGGCCTCGTGACACTTCCCAGCGACATGCCCGTTCCCAGGATGCGCCGAAGGACACGCTTCGCCAGAGGAGGAAGCATGGGATCCAGAGCCGGACCAGTGTGGAGGGTGAGGGGTCCCCGGGACAGTGAGGCGGGGGTCTGGGGAGCTGAGAAGCCACAGGGAAAGCGTGATCACGACGGGCCACTAAGCGTTCAAAACAGACACACGCGTGCTCCCAAAATGAAGGCACACAGCAACGAGGACGATGACCGACCGACAGCGACACGGCGACCGCAGACGTCACGTCCGGAGCCGGAGCCGGAGCCGTCCGCGGACCCTGTGGAGGCGGCTGTTTGAGCAGCTGAACGAGTAAGTGCATCTGTGTGAGTGAGTTCTTGGGAACCATTTACGTGTGTGTGTGCACGCTGATTGTATTTATATTTCCCTGCTGCTTTAGGTGTGTACGGATACAGAGAGCCCTCCCTGTGAGGGATCTTCTGTAAAACAACAATTCTTCGATGTGATTTCTTTGACGTAGATGCAGATTTCACACACTGCTGGCCGTTGAACAGCAGGGGGCTTAGGGCACCGACCCCCCCGCGCAATCAAAAATGATGGTAACTTTTGACTCCCCGAAAACTACTACTAGCCTTTTGAGTGGAAGTCTCACCAATGACAGAAAGTTAATACGTATTTCGTATGTTGTATGGGTTATAGAGTGTATTCCTACAATAAAGTAAGCTAGAGAAAAGAAAATCTGGTTAAGAGAATAAGGAAAAGTTACAGTACCTATTGAGAAAAACCCACGTGTAAGTTCAAAGCCATGTTCGAGGGTCAGCTGTGTTTAGTTTGCATGAAACGCGTCAGACCTGGATGGTTTGTGTCCCGGGGGTGGCCGTGCTTGACAACACACAGGCTCGGAGCCTTCAGGAGCCTGGAGAAGGGTCAGCGTTTGTCGTGGTGTTTCTGCAAAAGCATGTGACAGTGGCTCTGGAGAAGCGCCTAGCCGCGTCCCCACCGACTGGCAAAATCCTAGAGGCTGCCCTGGTTCTGTGGGACCCAGGCGTGGGGTGGGGGACGTCCCGTGGGCCCGAGGAGGCCGCAGCGCCTGCCACCAGCACCGGGCCCAGGTGGCCACGCGGGAGGAGCTCGGTGTGGGCGCTGGCTTCTTTCCTGCCTGAGCCTGGTGTCGCCTCGGTGTTCAGAGTGGAAGGTCAATAAAAACAAGTGGAGGTGAGGGTGCCCCGAGGTCAGGCCGTTTGTCCGAAGCACGTGCTCTCAGCCCGGCGTCCCCCCTCCCAGGACCTGGCCGTAGACCCTGCTCCCGTCTGAACCTGCACGGCAGCTCCCCTGGCAGTTGTTGGCAAGTGGCCCTCGCCCTTTGCCAGCGAGTTTTCAGAGACATTTACCTGACCAAGAGCGCCACCTGGTGCCCATTAAGCGACGGCACAGCTTACGGGCAGCTTTAGCGCCAGCACAGAGGGACAGGGGCACCTTCCTGCATGGCAGGGCACAGCGTGGGAAACTGATGAGGATGTGGGTCCAGAGCCCCGCAAGATCGGGCCTTCCTGGTCATTTCAGAGGACATGTGTCAAGGGCTTCGGACACCCTGGTGGGATGTCAGAAATAGTGAAAGCCTGAGCTCATCTCCACGCTGCAGCCTGTTGTTAATTTCGGCTCCCCGGGCGGTTAAATCTGGAATAATCGTGTATTTGGCTTGGTGGACACACTGCTAGTCAACAGCAACTACAAATTGCTAAAAAGGCAGCAACAGCCTCAAGGACAAACACGGAGACAACGGGAAACTCGCCCGTCGATAGAGAACTGGGAACAGCTGGGCGTTGGCGAGATGCTCCCGTCCGCGTGGGCCGCGCCCAGGTCCAGCCGGCAGCAGCCCCGCTGGAGGCCTCAGCAGCTGCTTCTCACGTTCTCATTTACTTGAAGATCCTATCGGCTTTGCAAAAAAGTCAGAGCTTTGGGACAGTGGGACATAAGTTTTTTGTCCTATTTTATCTCCCACCGTAGACTTTCTAGTTAGGACACACATTTATATTTCTACAAAAGCAAGAAAAACTTGCTATAGTTTTCCGAGATAACGTAGTTATACTTGGACTTTATAACGTAAAGTCCACTCCCCAAATGAAGGGTGATAGCAGCTTATAGGTTGACCCAGAATCACCAGCTGCCATTAGGGTAGGAAGTTTGCTTTCAAAGGGAGAAACTTAGAACGGAAAACTTATTTGATATGAGATAGTGAATGACTCAGATTTGGAAGAAACAGATTTCTTAGGGCGCAAATTTTCTCCAGTTTTTAACACGGGTTGAAGTGAGGGTTTAAATTCCCAGTTTAGCTTCCGTTTCCTTGGCGGCTAACATTTCCGTCATCACTTACCCGACAGACTCTTTCGATGTGACACCTCCTTTCCCAGCAGGTCCTGTCACCCTCCTCGCATCCATGGTGCCCCCCGCGAACCCACGAAAACACTTCTCAGATGTTCCGGACGGGCTGGCAAACCCATCCATTCCCCAGGGCACCAGGCCCAGCTGGATCGACAGTGTCGTCAGGGGCCACACTAACTGGACATAAAGATGAGGCTCTGCCCTTGACGTTCTGCGTGGCTAGCTCTGTCCCGTCTACCCTCTCTGGCCAGCTGTCCTCCCAGGGGGTTGCCTGTCCACGCCTCTTCTGTGCTTCTCCTGGTCGCAAGGCCCTTCCCACCTTCTCACCAGGCTGACCTGACTCGTCCCAGAGCAGCTCAGATGTCCCCTTCCCCAGGAAACATACCTGAGGCCCTCGGCTGTGCTGTCCCTTAGTTCCCGCAGCGTCAGCCGAAGCCTGTCACAGCATTTACCGTGTGGAAATGCATCTGGTTTTGTCTCTCCCCCCGCTCCCCCCAACCAGGCCGTAACGCTCCTGAGGACGTGTCTTACTTCAGAGCCCTAGAACCTTGTACCAGGTGGGCTCAAAAAATGTTCAACTGCACATAACTTATGGGACTGAATTAGAGTAAAGATTTTCTATGAAAGTATAACTACACACGTTATAACACAATACACACATTTTAAATCATTTATATTTATTAAATATTACTTTTCAACTTCATACTTAAGAAATAGCAAAACTGTAAACAGTCTACCAGACAGGCTAAAAAGACAGGGCTGAGAACAGTGTTAACAGGTGAACGACTAGAACTCTCATCCGCTGCTCGAAGGAGCGTCAACTGCGGAATTCACCAACGCTAACCGTGAACATACCCCGTGACCCAGCAATCGGACCCTGAGCGCCCGCCACGAGATGACAGTGACATTCTTAGTGGCACTGTTCATAACAGCCAGCCCCAACTGGAAATGACGCCTGTTAATATTAAAATGGACATGTAAACTTTGGCATAGTCACACAAACGCTACAGAATCCGCCACATGTAGCAACAAAGATACCGCACCGTGAGTTCAAGAACGAGGCAGCTAGCGCTGGCCTGCGCGGCAGAGGTGACGATGGCGGCTGCCCTCGGGCTGCGGGAGTCGGCTGGGAAGACGCAGCCACGAGGACGCCCTCTAGTGACGGCAGCCAAGCACGGTGCGAGGCCACCGGCCGCACGCCTAGGACCCTGCGCCTCATGCGCATACAAGCCACGTGGCACGAAGCTGAGGAGAAAGACGGCGGGGCCTGCGGTCTTGGGAGCGTGCGGCACCCTGAGGCGGCCCTGAGACAGCAGGGGAGAATCCGTGCCCCCGTCGCGACACGACTTTTTATTTTTAAATGCACAAGTGGTATTCCCTGTCGTAATGGTTTCAGCTTTGGCTTAAGGTTCGTGATGCTGTTTCTAGATAACGTTCCACTGCGGAACAGTACGCAGCTTTGCTGTCGTATATACCAGTTACTCAGCACCGAGTTTTAGCCACTCGCTGTGTTAAAGTCTGAGACAATAACTCTGGCTCACAGAATTATAGTGGCTGTTTGTTACTAGTAATATTCAAAAATAAATCTGTTTTACTATACTCTTTATCTATTTTAACCTAAAATCTGCCACCAAGGTGAAACAGACATAAAATTCTTTAAAATGCATAAAACTCATTTCCTGTTAAGATTTTGAGAAAAAAAGTTTAAAGATTTAGAAAAGTATTTTGAGTAAAACAACTAACATACTTCATACTCTAGGTTTTCATTGTGGTCAGTATGCCTGACGCTAAATACTAACAGCACTGGGAACGAGTTTCAGCATTAATAAATATTCAATTTAACCATATATTTAATTACTCGTTAAATACTCTGAGGGACGTAGACGTAGGTTAACAGATTCAAATACCTTTAAGAGCAAGAAAGAACAAAGTGTCTAATAAAAGCTACACGTGTGAGAACATTCAGAACTGCGGGCTCCAGAAGAGGAAGTTGAGTGGACACAGACGGGGCGCCCTCACAGCCCTGATCACAATCTCACGTGCGCACGTGTCAACGAGAACATTCCGTGCTGGCCACGTGAAGCAGGTCGTAACCTACGAATCTGCACGAGGCAGAGCTCCCTGAGGGGCCGGCACGGCGGTCGCGGTGAGGTAGCGGCGGCGGGATGCGAGGCCCATCCTCTTCCTCAGAGGTTTTTCCTCCTTCTGAGTGAGGTGCTCTCGCCTTCGAGGCACCGGTCCAAGTGCTCGTTGATCTGAGACGCCAGAACTTGGCCCCGGCACACCGGGCAGCGGACCACTTCGCTCTGGCCGGGCTGGCCGCTGAAGCCCTGGGCCGGGGCGGCAGGGGACGCACTGGCTGGGTCACCATCGCTCTGCGCGCGCTCCCTGACGAAGCCGCTGGCACCAACGGCCTCACCCTCCAGCCGGGGCCGTTTGCCTGGGACCTCACTCTCGGGCCGGCTCGCGTCCTGGGGGGCCGCCACGGAGGCCGACGCTGCTGCTCTCGTGGAATTTCTCGGGGCGACCTTGGACGCCGAAGCCCTTCTCTGAGACCCAGAGGGGGCGGGGTGCTTGCCGCCGTCGCCCAGGGCCACGCTTGCCGCAGGAGGCCCGTCCGCGCCCCGCAGGGCCTTCGCGCTGGGAGCCGACGACGCTCGGGGGAAGTAGTTGCTTAAAACACTTTGGTGACCGCTACTAAGAACAGGGGGGACTACAGTTTTCTTACTTGAACCATTCTGGACGAATTTCGCCTCGGTTTTAGAACCGGGTCTCGCGGTGTTTGCCGAACGGTCGTGACGTGAGGAATCTTGTGCCTTCCGAGTAGCACGTGGCGTGGCCACCTCCCCGGGCGGGACGGCCTGGCCCGTCGCTCCCAGGACGTAGCCATTCCCACTGAACGGGACTAGCGGCTGCGTCTCGCCTCTGCTGGCTTTATCTGCAAGACAGGCAGACGAGACCTTCCCTCGACACAGGGACCAATGAACGCAGCGACGGGCCCCAGGACACCCCCATCCCAAAGGACAGTTCCTCCAAATGGAAAAATACCATTTCGTCCTCAGGTGGCTCCTAGGGCGAGGCCGCCTCGGGCAGGGCTGTGGCGCCTCGCGCAGGATGAGGCCCTTCGCCCGGAAACCTCCCGGCCCCCACGTCCCTCCCTGGGGGCGCTCTGGCCCCCCCAAGACACTCTCCACGTCAGGTGTCCCGAGCTCCGCAAGTGAACAGCTCAGACTGGGGACACAGCATGTGTCCCTGGGGCGCGTCACGGCGTCCTAGAGGCAGCAGTGACTGCAGCAACCTGGGGCCTCTTCTCCAGGCACGACGACCCCCGAACCTGCCCGGAAGGGGAGAGTGAGAGGCGGAGCTGGCGCACGTGTGTCGCACCCTTCCCCGTCCTCCTCCCAGTGGAGAGGCGCACGGCCAGCGGGCCACCTGGACGGGGCCGGCAGGAAGGGGCGTCGGGAGGACGGCCGTTCCGGGCATTGTTCTCCCAGCTGCGGCTCCTGCTCCGACCACCTTTCTGCCTCCTGTTTCCTCATGACCGAGTCACACGGGGGCAGGGGACTTCCACTGTCCCCCCGCCGGCAGAGCGGGGCCTGTTTGTCAGCCGCCGCCCCAGGCACGGGGGCGCCCCCGGGCCTCGCCACTCACCTTTGCCGCCCGCCGCGGGCCGCCCGCCCGCGCCCGCCTTCCCCTTGCGCTTCTGGGAGTAGCTCTCGGGCTCCTTGACCTTGACGTAGGTGCCGCCACAGGACTTCTGGTGCTCGGCCCACCAGTGGTCGTGCGCGGACGGCGCCCTGTTGGTGGCACGCTTGACGTAGCCGTAGAAGGGCTTCCGCAGCTGGCAGGGCCCGTCGCAGCGCCACCAGTGTCTCCGGTACTCGTCCACCTCGTCGTGGAATGCGTGGTGCACCTGCGCAGAGAGGGCGGCCGCGTCAGCGCCCGCAAACGCGCCGGCGGCCGCTGTGTTCGCCGCCACCTTCCCAGTTTCGGAAATTTCATGTCGGGAAAGACAACTGTGTTTAGCTTCTGTTCGAAAGGTCATTTTAATGGCAAAAAGCAGCTAACGTAAGACCTCAGAAGCTGTACAAAAAAAGACAGATGTGAGAGAAGACAAAAAATAAAAAAGCCTCTCTACGTGCTGAAAGTTTTAGAGAACAAATTTTAAAACGGTCAAACTCAGGACAGAAACGAGATTTTACGTAATGCCACAGGAAAGACGACTTCCTCCCTGTCAGTCACACCACTGAGCTCTGCGGACTGTCGCCTTAGACGCTGGACCCAAACCACGAGAGCATCCGGCCAGCCCCGCGTCCCTGCAGTGATCCTTACGGGGCATCGTGTTATGTCTATCGGTGAAACGGTCTCCTGAATGCAAACACTGTCAGCTTTGTGCCCCGAGGGGCATGTGTGGACTTGGCACAGAGGTGCCAAGCCCGTGCTGTGTGGAAACCTTCACGCATCAAGTCAAATAAATGTGCTTTTCACTCCTTCGACAGGATCCTGTTGCTTCGCCCTCTCAGTGACCTGTCCCAAGACCCGAAGCAGAAGACACAGGAGTCCTGTCTGAGAGGACGGTGAGCCCTCCCCTCTTGGTGGCACTGAGATGGCAGGGCGCCATTACAAACTGATTCTCCCAAGTGGCTGAGTGCCTTTTCTACTGTCACCTCAATGGGACATTACTACTGGTATCAGACAAACAGCACGAGGTTTTTGTTTCGCTTTGTTTTACCAAAGACGTTTTTTTAAAAGTTCTCCTTGTGGGAAAGAATGCTAAGCTTTCTACACCTCTCCGGCTAGTTTTACACTCAGTCTCTCTCCACCACAGGCTAAATGTCTGACTTGGCAGGCCTGCAGACAGTGCCCCCTGCAGCAACTGCAGGAGACAGGACAAACGTCTGGGGGCAAAGAGGCGTAGAAGACCCCGCCTCCCCCTTCCATTGAGGACTCTGCTCACTAATTCACTGGCCAGAAAGTCCAGGAATTGGGTCTGTTTTGCTTCCAGCTCCCGTAACCCCTACAGCCTGGGATGTCACTTTTTAACAACAGAGTCACAAATAAAACGGGGCGGCACCGTGAACGGGATGCCCGGTAGAGTTCACGATAACAGGACGTGACCTGAAAGAGTGAGAGGTGTGCGCTGGACCAGCCCCCCTCCTAGACAAACACAGACATTCGCGGAAGAGAGCCGTCCCCAAAAGCAGGGACGACCCAGGACCTGGCCGGAAGTGCAAATTCTAAGAAAGAAACTAAGTCTCATGTGCTGGCAACTCCGCAGTTCGTTTGCCAGTCTGCATTTTATGTGACTGTTTCCTAATGCAAACCACTTTCCAGAGCTTGAAGTAACTCGACAAGCTCTAGAAAAGTAACGCTGACAGCTAGAAACGCAGAGGGTAAGCACGTTCCGTTGTCCATCACGCTGGCATCCACCGCCTTTTGAAGGCGGGGAAAAACCAAAGTACCAAGCGCTTAGTCTGTGGGGTTAATGTCCTGTTCAGTTTAGAGGAGACCACAAGAGGAGGCAGGTCCTGGGGCAGCTGTGGCAGCCCAGGACGGGTGGCAGGCCTGAAGTCTCCTGGGAGCGGGCAGAGGCCTTGGGGCACGGGCCCGTGGCCACTCTACTCTGGCCAGGCCAGCCGCCGTGTCCCTAGGCCTCTAGCTCACTGGGGACCCTCAAAGACAGAAGTCATTTCTACCCAGTCCCGTCCCGGGGGACCCTGGAGGAATAAGCAGCACAGGGTGCAGGCGCAGCTCACACACCGTTATGTTGGCCCCGGTCAGGCGGTTGATGCGGTGCATGTGCTTGCAGAACTCGGGGCCGTGCCCTTCCCGGTCCTTGTCGTTGTTAGTGACAAACAGATAGGCGTGTATCATTTCGTGCAACAGGGTCTGAAACACAAAACAATCACATTAATCTGTTACAGTGCTTTTTAAATAAAAATGCATTTCCTTACTCTACCTGGGATAATCCTCTCTGGCTCACAGATTCCTCTCAGCTGACAAAGTCATGAACCATCTTTCTAGAATGGGCCATAGGTTTAACGGTCTGCTCTTCTGAACCCCGTTCATTGCAATTAAGGTAGTCCATGTGTTTACGCAACATATTCACTAAGCTGCTCCTGTCCAGTTGGGCATCTTCGTTAGGGTTGATTTGGTTAATCATATTCAATTTTTGGTTCTATGTTTACTATTTTCTGCGTATTCGCTGAGTTATCAAGAGAGTTGTTAACTGAAGCTACAACTGTGGATTATTTACTTTTCTGACTGCTAATTTGTGCCTCACGTAGTTCAAAGTTATGACTTTTAGGGTCATAATTATTTAGGTTGTTAGGATATCTTTATTTAACAGATTAGCTTGTTATTATAATGTGCCCTTTTCTCTCTAATGAAACGTCTTAAGATCTTTAGTCTGATACTAAGGTAGCCACAACTTTAAGTGTTTAGATGAGATGCTTTCCTCCGTCCCTGTACATGTAACATACATGTGTCTTCATCTGACGCTGTCTCTTAATCTAGCATGTCATTCGTGTCTTTACCTGCAGCGCTTACCTCTACGAGATCCTTTCTTGGTCTCAGCTTTAAGAGGGGTTCACTGAGCCGGATGGAACACATTCCGCCCCTCCCTTCATAGCTGCACACCCCAGCACACCTGAAAAGCCACCACCACGAGATTATTAGTGAACACAGACCAAAGGCAAACGGGGATGACACAGCCAACGCTTGGGGGCAGATGGCTTTCCCCAAAGCGCACGCACCCTCCCTGTCAGGGCAGACTGGCTTCACCCAGGCAGGGGGCGATGTGGGCAGGGGCACTGCCACCGCCCTGGCCAGGCTGCAACAGCTCAGAGGAAAGAACCTCCGCTGCTGGCCCGGCGCCCTCTCGAGCGCTGTCCCACGTTGTGGCGGTAACAGCCTCTACGACGCAGACCTGTGCTGCACAGTTTCATATCACACCTTAACCTGTCTTATTTGGGCTCGTTCAGTAACAAAATGAGCAGCGTGGCACACGACGGCCCCCTGACCTCGTTAAAAACTCCGTCCGCGGACAGAAGAGGACGATTTCCAATCGGAACTTCTCCCACTTGTTTCTCACACTTAGGGGCGTCCCTGGAGGACCCTGGGGTCCGGGCCAGTGGGGACGGCCGCCCCTGCCCACTAACCGCGGGCTCCCCGCGGAGCGCAGGTGCCCTAACGCGCGCATTGGGGGTGAACGGGCGGCTGGCTTCCCGCCCCTGGGCCCTAACGCACGACCATGAGACAAATCGGAAACGCGCTCTTATTTTCGAGCGGCGCGACATTCGAAAAAACGTCCTCTCTCACGGTGTCCGTTAGGAATCGAACCGCGGCGGGGGGCGCGCGCGTCT
>NW_006442117.1:677800-697128 GCF_000325575.1 Pteropus alecto | reverse complement strand
CGCGGGAACCCGCGGGCCTCGCGACTCACAGGGTCATCCGCATGCTCCACTTCACCTCGACGGCCTCCAGCTGGCCCCAGAAGAACCGGTCGTTGAACTGCACAAACAGGGCCTGCAAATCCGGGGTGGGGTCCACCAACTCCCAGGACGCGTCCACCAGGGACAGGGGCTCCTGGGCCGCGGCGCGCCCCGACACCTGCAAATTCCACTCCTCCTGAAGCCGCAGCGCCAAAACCAGGTCCTCATCCATCGCTGCCGGGGTCCCGGGCGAGGTCGGCCGGCGTCGTGCTCGCTCGCTCGCGCGCGAGGCCGCAGCTCCGCCCGGACGCTCTGCGAGCCGGGCCGCGCTCCCGGGAGATACCGGCTCTCGGGCTGCTCTCGGCTTGGCCCGCGGGTCTCGCGAGAACTCGGAAAACGGACTCGAGAACGAGAACGAAGCTGGACCCAAACCCCGAAGCCGAGGTTCTGGGGCTTAAAAAAAGAGAACTCAGCGTGACACCTCGTAGAGGGTTCAAAGCTTGAGTTCTCAAGGCTTAGACCGGAGGACGGTTTCGGGAGGCTACTAACCGTCTCACGATACGCCAGTAACGTCAAATGACGTCACTCTCGGCGCATGCGCAATACCCACGCCGCCCCGCCTCGCCCTCCACTGACTTCCGCAACAGCTCCTCCGGCGCAAGCGCTGTAGGCCGCTGGCGGTCGTGCGCAGGCGCACTACCCGCGCTCGGCCCGCTGCGCAGGCGCACCAGCGGACGCTCAGAGCCCGGCGCAGGCGTACTCGTCCCGCATCCTGTTTGCTCAGCCCGGCAGCTCCGCCCGCCTTGCGTGAGCCGGGACAGCGGCGGCCCCGGCGGCGGCGAGAGTGACAGTGACTGCGTGAGACCCGGACGGACGTGGCGATGGCGATGTCGGACAGTGGGGCGAGTCGCCTGCGGCGGCAGCTGGAGTCGGGGGGCTTCGACGCGCGGCTGTACGTGAAGCAGCTCTCGCAGCAGTCGGACGGGGACCGGGACCTCCAGGAGCACCGGCAGCGCATCCAGGCGCTGGCGGAGGAGACGGCGCAGAACCTGAAGCGCAACGTGTACCAGAACTACCGGCAGTTCATAGAGACGGCCCGCGAGATCTCCTACCTGGAGAGCGAGATGTACCAGCTCAGCCACCTGCTGACCGAGCAGAAGAGCAGCCTGGAGAGCATCCCGCTGACCCTGCTGCCGCCTGCCGCCGCCGCCGGCGCCGCCGCGGCCTCTGGAGGGGAGGACGGCGGGGGTGGCGCGGGCGGCCGAGACCACCTCCGGGGCCAGGCTGGCCTTTTCCCCGCCCCTGGGGGCGCCTCCCGCGACTCCGCGGGTCCGGGCGAGGAGGGGAAGCAGCGCACCCTCACCACCCTGCTGGAGAAGGTGGAAGGCTGCAGGCACCTGCTGGAGACGCCGGGACAGTACCTGGTGTACAACGGGGACCTGGTGGAGTACGAGGCGGACCACATGACCCAGCTGCAGCGGGTGCACGGCTTCCTCATGAACGACTGTTTGCTGGTGGCCACCTGGCTGCCCCAGCGGCGGGGGATGTATCGCTACAACGCCCTCTATTCCCTAGACGGCCTGGCTGTGGTCAACGTGAAGGACAACCCGCCCATGAAGGACATGTTCAAGCTGCTGATGTTCCCCGAGAGCCGTATTTTCCAGGCGGAAAATGCGAAAATCAAACGGGAGTGGTTGGAAGTGCTGGAAAAAACCAAGAGGGCCCTCGGCGAAAAAAGACGGAGGGAACAGGAGGAGGCAGCCGCCCCTCGGGGGCCGCCCCAAGTGACAGCCAAGGCCGGGAACCCGTTTGAGGACGACGAGGAAGACGAGCCGGCCGCTCCGGAGGCGGAAGAAGAGAAGGTGGACCTATCGATGGAATGGATCCAGGAGCTGCCCGAGGACCTGGACGTCTGCATTGCCCAGAGGGACTTCGAAGGGGCCGTCGACCTGCTGGATAAGTTGAACCACTACCTGGACGACAAGCCCAGCCCTCCTCCCGTAAAGGAACTGAGGGCCAGAGTGGACGAGCGCGTCCGACAGCTCACCAAGGTGCTGGTGTTTGAACTCTCCCCAGATCGGTCTCTGAGAGGTGGCCCCAAGGCCACTCGCAGGGCAGTGTCTCAGCTCATCCGGCTTGGCCAGTGCACAAAGGCCTGCGAGCTGTTTCTGAGGAACAGGGCGGCGGCTGTGCACACGGCCATCCGACAGCTCCGCATCGAAGGGTCCACTTTGCTCTACATTCACAAGCTGTGCCACGTCTTCTTCACCAGCCTCCTCGAGACCGCACGGGAGTTCGAGACGGATTTCGCGGGCACCGACAGTGGCTGCTACTCCGCCTTCGTGGCCTGGGCTCGGTCGGCCATGGGCGTGTTTGTGGGCGCTTTCAGCAAGCAGGTGTTTGATAGCAAGGAGAGCCTCTCCACGGCCGCCGAGTGTGTGAAGGTGGCGAAGGAGCACTGTCAGCAGCTGGGCGACATCGGGCTAGACCTCACCTTTGTCATCCACGCCCTCCTGGTGAAGGACATCCAGGTGGCCTTGCACAGTTACAAAGAAATCATCATCGAAGCCACGAAACACCGCAACTCGGAGGAGATGTGGCGGAGGATGAACCTGATGACCCCCGAGGCCCTGGGCAAACTCCAGGAGGAGATGCGGGCCTGTGGCGTGAGCGACTTCGAGCAGTACACGGGGGACGGCTGCTGGGTGAGCCTCAGCTACACGGTGGTGGCCTTCACCAAGCAGACCATGGGCTTCCTGGAGGAGGCGCTCAAGCTGTACTTCCCGGAGCTGCACGTGGTGCTCCTGGAGAGCCTGCTGGAGGTCATCCTGGTGGCCGTTCAGCACGTGGACTACAGCCTGCGCTGCGAGCAGGACCCCGAGAAGAAGGCGTTCATCAGGCAAAACGCGTCCTTTCTGTACGAAACGGTCCTCCCGGTGGTGGAGAAGAGGTTCGAGGAGGGCGTGGGGAAGCCCGCCCGCCAGCTGCAGGACCTGAGGAACGCGTCCCGACTCGTCCGCGTGAACCCCGAGAGCACGACGTCCGTGGTCTGACGTGGCCGCGTGTGCGGACAGGACCCGTCCCCGCGCGCGCGTGCCTCGCGGCGTAACCGTGGGACACGCCCTCTCGGAGACGCGCAATCGGAAGGAGAAAGGACAGGTGGCCAGTGGAGCCCAAATGACAAAAACACTGCGATTAGTAAAATAGATAACGCGCTTTCCTGTTAAATTATGCTGACTCTCTAACGGACATGTGGTCACGCTGTGGCGTCTCAGCTTCTCCTCTGGGTCAAAATGCACTTTCTCACGGTGTCTGTTACGAGGCAGAAATCGTCTCTGTGAACAGACAGAGTGTAAGTGTGTGGCGAAGTTTCCCCGTCCGCTGAAATGGGTCTCTTCCAGGGTACAGTGCCGTATAAAACACCCCGCCCCCCGTACGTCCTTCCTTAACCTGTGATTGAACGGTTTGGGGAAAAGAAAGGAGGGAGTGAGGAAATCGGTTTTAGGGTCAGTTTTGGTCAGAATTCCTCCCTGAAAGGAGGAACCGGCCTGTGGGCTCAAGTGCCGGACCCTAACCGACTCAAAGAGGGAGCTGTCAGCAGGCAGCTAGCTCAGCAGACGACTGGCCGAGGCCAGTGGCTGGTGATTTCCACCTGCTGATCAGCAGCGTTAGGATATTTGATTTGGGAGCAAGCGTTTACTGGAAAATCTCACAGACGATGATCAGTTTTTTTCCCAACGTATTCCTGACTTGTGGGCATTTCCAGCTGGAGCTTTTGTCTTCATCGGGCTGAGGAACGTAGCCGCAGCCGTGATTTAGAGCTGGCCCACCCCCTTCAGCGTAGAGGCTTGATGCAAATGAGAAAATTTTTCGTTGAGATGCTTGTTTAGATTTCACATCCCAGGCTGGGTGGGAAATTAGGAAAACGTCCTAAGCCAGCCCCCGGCGTTCTGAAGGACGCCTGCTCTGAGCGGAGATGTGTTTCTGTGCTTTCGTAACAGAGGAGAACAGAAAGGAGAGACAGTGTCCCAAAGCAGAGACCTTTGGTGACTCTTACGAAAAGAAAATGCTCCAGGCTGCATCTTTAATTTTTTAATTTTTCTTTGCTTTCTTTTTAAAAGTGCTCGCTTCACATTGTTTAGTAAAACAAAAATAACTAAAGAAATGTGAGCTTCCCAAGGTTTCCAAACTATTGCTCCTGTCGTAGACCGATTATATCACATTCCCCATAATTTGAGAGAAATTGTGCTAGCACATGTCCATTTTTCCCTGTTTTTTTTTTTTTTTAACGCCTACAGTAATTGTGCGAGCACACGTCCATTTTTCCGTGAGCTTTTTTTTTTTTTTTTTAATGCCTACAGTGCCTGGTCTTTCTAGGTGGTCTCCCATCCAAGTACTAACCAGGCCCGACCCTGCTTAGCTTCCGAGATCCGATAAGATCAGGATGGGAGTTCAAGTTCAGGGTGGCGTGGCTCTAGACATCTGAGCTGCTTTCTAGCTGGGTTCTTGTCCCTATGTGCCATCTCTGATGCCAGTTAATTCAAAAAGTTATTTCTTTTATCCGAATAAAAATAGTGGTATTAAGACTGTGGAAATTATGTAAAACCTAAAACAGCTTCCAGATAGTGGCTGAGGGTCTTGAAGCTCCTTAATTTCACTCATGCCAGATGAGCCCTTTTAATTTATTTTAGTTACGCCTGCTTAAAAGGTTGAAAATTATCAAAGTGACAGATTTTCTTTGACTAATTTTTTTTTTACATTGATAATAACTATACTGGATATCTCAGCTGAACAAAAAGTTATACTTTGTCTCTTTTCAGATCACTCGAATTTGATTTTAAAATTGTGATTATTTTGTGCCCCCCACAGTTTCTAAACTTATATTGTATGAAACACGTATTGTGCAGATACTTGATGCCGGGTCCATAAAATGATACTTCTGAAATCAAAACTTCTCCTAAGGCGTGACCTTGTAAAAAAATGTGAGTACTCAGTTATTTAAATGGTTGCTTTTTCGTAGCACTATCTGCTTTTTAAAACCAGCAGTACAGAATGTTTTTCTGTTAAAATTTGTGTGTTCCTTGATCGGAGCCGTAGCCGCAGGCAGTGTCCGTCTGGCAAAGCGGCTGGCGTGGGAGGTCGGTGGACGGCCGCCACCGTCAGGCTGTGCCTCTGTGCCACACAGAGCAGTCCCGTCGCCCTCCTCAGAGTGGGGCCGGTGCTTGTCTCTGAGATCTTGTTCCGTTAGACTCCAGAGCAGGTTCTAGAAACCGAACACGCTGGAGATTGTCCAGAACGTAGCACGTGCTAGACTAATGCACCGTGGAAGGGCGGGCCGCCTCTGCTGGCTGGCCTTGCCGTGACGCTGTCACTCGAGTTTGGAGTCACTGGCCTGGTCGAATTCATTACTGTGGAAAACACGCCCTGTGGAATTAAGTCTTTTTGATGAAAGCCGCATTTCACTTAAGTGCTGAAAACGTTCTTATTTTTGTTTCAAACGCTACCTGTAGTGAAATGATCGGCACTTGGATTTCGCAACTTGCTTACCTGAGGTTGGGGACTTGACATATAAAATGAAGTATAAAATCAGTCTTTGTACATTTTGCCTATTGATATGCTGTGATATGAGGGACTCTGAAATGTTTTATCAAAATAAAGCTTAAAATATTTCCTACACTGGATGAAGTTGATATTACCTGTTATACTATTCCTTAATCAGAATTTAATATTCTAAAATACAGTTTCAAGAGCCTAGGTTGTTTTCTGGTTTCGTTTTTCTATGTGAGATGATAGGTAGGAAGCTGTTAGTTAATTTAAATAAGTGTTCTACTTACAATCAGAATTGTGAATAAATCAGATCTCAATTTTTTAGGATTTCCTCGGATGGGAAATTTCAGATATACGAAACGTGAATTTAAAAAATAGATTTCATACCATCTGCACATCCCTAAATGAAGAAAATATAACGTAGGTGGTATGAGCTAGGAACTGGGATCCTAAATGACAGCTTTGTGTTTTTTTAAAGTTAATATGTAAATACCGAGAGAACCATCACGTAGAATAGATTTTAAAATACTTGTTGACTGCTAGGTCTCACGCTGACTAAGGTGTGGGGAGGACAAAATAAATTGAAGCATGCTTTCTCTTAAGATGCTTTAAAATTGGACAAAATAGAGATTAAAAATTAGAAAAAATAAATTCGAGAATAAAATGCAAAACAGCTAATTAATGAAATTGCATGCAAACTTGCAAAAAAAACAAAAAAATACCAATGTGTTATAATTTAAGTATTGTGAGAACCCGGTAGTGTTATTTTGAGGAGTTTGGAAAGTTGTCCCGGAATCATTGGCATTTGAGCTGGTCCTTGAAGGATGGACAAGATTTCGACGTGCAAAGAGGAGGGGTGACCTGAGCCTTTTGTTGTCGTCAGGCTGTCGTGATTACAGAAATCCTGAGAAGTTCCCTGTGCAAATGCCTTTGCTTACACGTGTGAACATATCTACGGGACACGTTTCTAGAAATTGCTCTGCCAAACTACATTTTAGATTTAAGTAAACGTCGAATTACTCATCGGGCGGTTGCACCATCTTAGCTCGTCCCCGAGAGCGTAGGAGAATGCCTGTTTTCTTGAGTGTTCATCCACATTTGTTCATTTTTTAATAATATGATTTATTCTTATTAGTAATAAGATTTATTCATTTTTACTAATCTGTGAAAAACTAGTAGTTTGTAATTTTTATGAGGTTGAGTATTTTTTTTAAGTACCTGTTTATGGCCTCTGCCATGCTTTTGTTAAATTATCTTTGTATTACGATTTTGTAGTTTATCGTATATTTGGGAAATTAATGCTTCATGTGTACTAAGTCTATAAGGGTTGTAGATTTTTCCTAGTTTGTCGTTATAATTTTTGTAGTACAGTAAGTTTTAGACTGTTACGAAGCCAAGATTTACCTAGGTTTCTTCTTTGTGACTTCTGTGTTTATCAGTCTTAGAAAGTTCTCACCGGCTATCAGATTCAAACGCATTAATCTTTTTTCCTAGTAATTTATTATATTTTGATATTTGCATCTTTGCTCCATCAGTAATTCATTTTAGAGTAGAAATGATACAAGAATCCCATTTTCCCACAAGTAATTAGCAAGCTGTTGCAACAAATTCGAATCGTCCTTTTCCCCCACTGACTTGAAATGCCATTTCAATAGTATGTTACATTTATACTAGACACGTACCTGGGCACATTTGTAGACTCTATATCCTATTTCAGTGGTATTTCTATTTCAATGCCATTATCAAGCTGTCGTAATTAACTGTCTTTATAATATAATTTGATAGGTAATAGGACTGGCCTCATACTTATGCCATTTCAGGTTTCCCTAACTATTCACAGGTATAGTAACTATTCAGGTTGCCGTGTGAATAATTTTAAGATGTCTTCTGCCATTTCCCAAGAGTTGACGTTCTGACCGAAACCGTGCTGCATCTGCGGGTTAATTTGGGGAGAACCAACAGCTCTATCATTTTGATCTTCCTCAGTTTACACAGCTGCTCCTTAGCACTTGCAGATTTTCTTCAGGCAGCTCTGGCGCTTGTCTTCGGAGTTTATTCCTAGGGGTTTTCGTGTGCTAATGCTGTCGTGAATGAAATCTTTACCTCCATCATGTTGTCTGTCTCTAGGGAATTGATTTTTAGTTACAGACACTCTAACCAGTGCCTTATTTAATTATTTTGTGGCTTTTAACAATTTTCTGGTTGTTTCTTTGGAGTTTTCGAGTATATAATCACATTGGCTGCAGATAAAAATCATTTTCTTTTTAGTTTTTATAATTTTATGAGGTTCTCTTACTAGTCTATATTAAGTTGAACCTCTAAAACTGTTAAATTATAGTTTTTGCTTGATATTAATATCAAGGAAGAAGAATGATACAAGACGTGTACCCAGTAGGAATGCTTTTCCCGTTTTTCCTTCGAAGCCTGATATTGGCTTTTGGTCATTCCATTAAGGAAACGGTCACCCATCCCTGCTAACCAAGGGTGGTTTTTACTTTTTTAGGTCAGGAATGCATGTTGAATTATCAAGCGAATCTCTGCATCTCTTGACCTCATCCTGGCTTTCCTCCTCTGTCACCGTAAGCTGGTAAGCTTTGCAAACAGTTCCCAATGCTGAACCACACTTACGCTGTATGAATTAATTCTGTTTGGTTGCAATATGTAACTCTTTCAACGTAATGCCTGATTCTGGTGAGAATGTCATTAGTTTCCGCGTTGGTGTTTGTCAGTGATGCTGGTGTGTGCGCGTGTGCGTGCACGCGTGTGCTTGTGCTCGTGTCACTCACTAGCTGAGCGGGCTGAGCGTGGGGATGATGACGGTGAGTCCTGAACCGTGGGAATGAGACATCACACAGTGTGACACACGTGACTTCCAGTCCTAGCTAGCTACTTTAGACAGGCTGAGAGGAGGGGCAGTGGTCTCACAGAGACAGGTCCCCCTGGTCCCCAAGCGCTTCTGACCTAACTAGCAGTGTGCGGGCCGCGCGCGGGGTGTGGTGAACACGTCCTGCGGATGCTGAGAGCGTGGGCGTGTTTCACTGCCACGCGCACGCAGCGTGTCTGCATGGTGCTCTTCCCTGTCCGCTCCCCTGGAGCGGAGTCGGCAGAGCAGACACGCGTGCGTGCTCGGTAGAGGGACACCGTAGAGCGTGCTGCTTTAACAACTAGTGGTGGTTCCCGCAGAGATGAACTGTGCACACCGGAAATGCCAGAATCGTAACTCTGGTTTTTTGGGAAATGGATCTGCTCATGTAACAACAGCCCCATAACCCACAGCACATTTTCGCCTCCGTGCGGTGGGGTTACTTCTCCCTCGTAGTTCTGTTCTAGTGCTTTCCCTTGCCTCAGCTTCTTTTTTGGAAAAAAAAAAAATCACGTGTTCATAAAGTGGTCCCAGGGCCAGACCCTCCTGCCTGCAGCCTGAAGGCCGGCCAGTCGTTCGGGGGGCTGTGTCAGAGGCGCTGGCCACATGCCGCAGGCATAGCGCCCCGGCCTCGTGGTGCCAGGCCGAGCTGGGCAGGCTGCCGAGGAACTTAGGGTGCGGCACGATGCCAGCCCTTCTCCAAAAGGTGGGACGGCGAAGACTGGGAGTCACTTAGCCACGTGGAGCTGTTTACATTTAAACTAATTATTCATCTAAAAATTCAGTTTCTCATCAGAGGACAAAGTCTCCAGTTGTCACGGAGGCGGGTCAGAGGCGGGCCTGGCTTTGAGGGACCTAACTGTTCCGTAAGTGGCTGTTATCCAAATCTCCTGGGGGAGGGGACGCGATTGCAAAGAAAGAGATGCCACAGATAGCTGAAGTGATGTGGCAGCCCGGAGGCAGTTAAGGGACAGCTGGGGTAGGGGGACAGGGCTGTCCCGCACAGCGGCAGGGCCTTGGCTGTGGGTTTTGCGGGGGCTCCAGGTCCCTCCCACGTCCGAGATGTGCACATGGGGGGGCTGGCGTGTCTGCACCGTCCCCATCCAAGGGCGTGTGTGACACATGCCCTTCCGGTGGCTTCAGCAGCCACACCCTCAGTGTCAGTGGCTGCACTTTCAGAGGTCAGTGCAGAGGTCACAGAGGTCAATACCAAAACGGACTTGGAAAATGGCAGTGAAACGGGCGGGGCTTTGTTCTTCCAAACACGTTTCCAAAAGACTGTTTTATTTAAACACTCACAGAGTTGGCTACAAACGCCTTCTTAGTCACTGTGGCGGGGACAGTCACACTGACTGCTTCAACTGGCCGTCTCGTCCTCTCTCCTGAGCCTGCTGCCACAAAGTCTTGGGGAGCTTGGGCAGAAAGATGGGTCTGTTCCTCCGCGTCCCCGTCTGCTGAAACGGTGTCCTTGGCCGACCGCGGTCCCGTGGCCACAGTCCCCACAACTGTCCGCAGTCGTTAAAGTTTGGCAGGGGCTGCTCTCCTGACTGCTGTTTTACCACCTGAGGTGACAGAGAGAGAGCACACGACACGTCACCGAGTGTGCCCTTGTCCAAGCACTGTGAAGCCACTGGGAGGAGACACAGCGAACGCCCATGCAGACGTACAGGCTGACGAAGCACCAGTGGAGACACGGGCCCCTTCGCGGGAGCAGCACCTCGCACGGCCAGCGCCCCCGGCCAGGGGCCGAGGCGGGACTGAAGCCAGTCACGGCTTCCGGGCTCCAGGTCTGCTGTGTGCGTGTTCACACCACGCCGTTTGCTTCCCGTGATGAAATCAGTGCCTCCGCCCTCCCAGGACGGGGGGAGACCCACTCGGTGACCCAGCACTGCGCTCAGGGCTGCCACCTCCCCGCCCTGCCCCGAACTGCGCTGTCGTCCCAGTGCAAAGTGTTCCCGGCCGCTGTGGCCCCTGGCGTGTCCCCAGGCATCTGGGTGCAGGTTGGCAACCGAGGCTCTGACCGGGCCCCAGCAACAGCGCCCGCCTCCTCGGGCGGGGCCACCTCTAAGCTGAGACGGTCTGCAGGACGGGAGGGTTGGCTGTGCTACCAGATGTGACGTGGACACTGACCGACCCCCTCCCCTGGGAGACAGTGACCCCAAGGACAACACGGGAGGCCTGTGCTTGACGCCCACAAGGCCAGGTGGGGTCCATTCCGGTGGGGCTGGTCACCTTTGTCGTGACACTGCCCACTGAACGCTGGTGGCGCCTGTCCGCTGATTCTTGCACTTTCTCCTAGTTCCCCTGGGGAAACCCTAGTGACACAATAGTCCCGTGTACAGTAAGGCTCTGCCGTTGCCCCTTTCGCTAGCACACCTGCTGTCCTGCCGCGCGCTGGCGAACGCCCCGCGGACCGCAGACCGCGGCCCTGGACTGAACTGCACTTACCGAGCGTTTCTTCCAGTTTACTCGTGGCCGGTTCGTTCACATTGAACAGAAACTCGTTATCTCTAGGAGAAGAAGCGACAAGCTGGCTGAGCGCGAAGCCGCGGAGAGCGACTCTCGGCATCCGGGACTATGGCTGCTCTCCCACGGGGCCTCACGGCCCTCGCCCCGCCTGTCCGGCGCGCTGGCTTGGCCCCATCCCTCTGGCCACGCGGGAGGCCCACGCTCTCACGCTCGTTCACTCAGAAGAGTGAACACTGAGCTGCCTACACACACGCGTGTCTTCGTGCATTATGACGCAGGAGCACATAAGTGCGCGTGCACGCACACACTGCACTCCCCCAAAATCTTTCTTATAATCTATACATTTCCAACCTTAAGCCAAAGCCAAAGTGCAGGCCCGAAGCACGTTCTTTGCTCCGATGTTGCTGTAATTCAGTCACGTAAAATCTGCGGGGTCCCCCCTGGTGACTTAACTTCCCAGGAGGGGGGTGGGGCACGCGCAGGGTAACGCAGACTGGACCACGCGTCCCGCCACGCCCGGGGGGCCGGCCGCTACTTACACCTTCCTCTTCTCCACCATACCGAGCCGCACCATGGCCGCGAGGGCGTTCTTCTGCACGTCGGAAGACAACACGTCATAACACTGCGAGGTGCCTACAGCAGGTGGAGAGACAGTCAGCGGACTACTTTTTGTCCTAAACCAAAGGACATCACCGCCCTCAGAGGCGTGACTGACCTTGATCAAGAAGCTGGCTTGTGAATGTTCTAACTCTGGCCAGGTACTGCTTCTCAGTGAAGTAGTCTTCCCGTTCCTTCAAGAGGTATTGGCAGATTATCTGAGTTGACGAGGGAGGAGGAGAGGAACAGGAGGAGAAGAGGGACAGTGAGAAACAACAGGACAGCAAACAGGTGTCATCACCCATCTCAAGTGAAGCGCACGTCGCATCAGAGCAAAGCCCTGCAGAGACCAGGTGCAGAAAAGCTGCAAAATTTCAGGAACTTTCTCTTGGGCTCATATCACTCTTTACAACTAGAAAAAAGAGTCTGAAATAGTATTGACATTTATTACAATGTAATAAATGGGTCTCACTTGAATGGGTCCTAAGTTAATTACTCTCAGCCTAATACACCTCGTGTTGCCTGGGAAGAGAGGCACCAGATTGTTAACTTTATTTCTTCCCTAAAAACACCTAACAACATGCGAGACCTAAGAACATTTGATGGTTTCTACCTAGACAAGTAGAAACAGAACTTATGCAACACCTACTAAGCGTCAGACGTGGGGCGAGGGAGCCGGCGTGAGCTACGTCATCAGCCGCAGCTCTGCTTGGCCAGGAAGTCAGTCCTGGGTGCCCCCGCCCAGCGCACAGGGCGGACGGCCAGAAAGTCCCCCTCTCGCAAAGCTGCATGGGGCCCCGACGCTCCCCCCTCAACCCCTGCTCCCCTGCGCGCTGGCACACTTCCTGCGGGACGTACGTGCCGTCCCTGCCTTTAACGGCTCCTCAGAGAAGCCCTTCCACGGGCCTGCACTTGAACTTTCCTTTCTCTAGCAACATTAGCATTTACTAAGCGCCAATTATATAGTAACATAATAACAGGTTATGAATCGGTCAAACGTTGCATTTACGAAGTGCCTACTATGTATCAAATGCTCTGCTACATACAGGAAACAAAAGATGTCAGATACGGTGGGACATGCTCGGTTTGTAACTGGTGATAGGAATGTTATGCTCACTGCGTCCCTGAGCTATCATCCTCCTGGGCTGTAGGGGACCTAGCCCCTGCTGCACGCAGAAGGCAGGTGTCCCCTGAGAGGTGAGGTCCCTCCCCCTGGCGGTCTCCAGCTCCATCAGGCTGAAGCAAGTTCAGGGCGGCGCGTGCCTCACCCGGAGCCGGGAACGCGGGCGAGGTCACGTACCTGGTAACACTCCACGAAGGGTTCAAAGAGGCCTCTTAAAAATTCTAACACGGTGTCTCCTTTCTCGGTGACGAGGATGTTCCCCGCCGCCACGTAAATGGTTTCAGTTTTACAAAGCAGGTAACAGCCTTCTTCAAAGTCCTGGAAGGGGGCGGAGGAGACAATGCACCCACTACACGAGGTTGACTGGGACGCTGCTGCCCGCGGCACCAGAATGCCAGCCAGTTCCATGCCCCGCCCCCAGACGGCGGGTTGACAGACAGCGGCCAGAGCCGCCCTTGTGCCAGCACTCAGTGTGCTGGGCCCCAAACACAGCAATACACACAAGACCGACGAGCCTGGGGACTCAGCCTGTGTGGCGCATTTTCTTTTGCCCTGCACAGCCACACTCCCTAAATCTGAACAGGCGGTGCGCGCGGCGCGGCCTGACGGGCTCAGAAACGTGCTCACGCTCCCCACGGCAGCAGCCTGGCCTCTCTGCTGTCTGTGCGGCCCTCCCTGCCCGGCTGTGAGCCCGACCCGCATCGGCGTCTATGCCACGGGCAAGACGCGCCCTCCAACTCCAAAGCAAAAGGCCCGGCTCATTCCAGCAAGTGGCAAGCGGGCGCACGTGTGCTGGTTGGTGCGTCTGTAACAAAACAGCGGCTGCACGAAAGGTCCAAAAAACCACCGCCTCCCCGCCCCCCACCAAGTACTCCTCAGTCACTGGTCAACTTTGACCAAGAACCAAACTAGTCTGAACTGTGAGTGTCCCAGCGTCGCCCCCACCGCTGCACGCGGAGCCACCCAACAGCCCAGACCCGCCCGCGCTCGCTCGCCCCCCGGCTGCGTTACCTTTACTGTGTTTCCTGGAAAGAAGATGAACTCATCTGAAAACATGTCGCGGAGGAAGCGAAAGCAGCTGTAGATTTCCTCTGGAAACAAATTCACCACATGTCAGTTGGGTTGTGCCATCGAGTCTGCGACAGTGCAGAGTAGCACGTCACAGGCGCGTACGCTATTCACACATCGGGGACCAGAATCAAGGCCCCTCGTGGAAGCTGTGACACGCCCAAAGTTTACCTACAGAGCAAATTACAGTCTAGACGTTTGAATGGTTGAATCTAAATGACAAGCAAGCCTGTCATCAGTCAGTCTGGAACAAACAAGATGCCGTGCGCCTCAGAAGCCAAGGCCTTCACGTCCCATCACCAGGGTCCCCAGCAGAGGACAGGGGCAGGCTTCTTCACGCCCTCCTGCGTCCCTCTGTCCTGCTGTCCTGCACACCAGACCACACCAGCACACGGTGACAGCCCTTGATCTGCGGACACCGACCTTGCCCGCCTCACCTTCCTGACCTGCACTGCGAACTCTGTCATTAGGAACGACCCATACAGGTGGACGAGAAGGTGGCCTGCATTTCGGGGCGTCTGGCAACCCTCGAAGACCACGTGTGTGCCCCTAGCTGGAGATGGCTTCTGACGTAAGAAGCCTCGGATTGAAGTGAAATCGAGGTCTGTGTCTCCATGTCCTGAGCTAAGTCATCTGAGCTCTCTGGGCCACCTGTCACTCACAAAGCGAGGGGCCAGGCAGGGGACCTCTGAGGTCCCTCCGGGGCTACGGGTCTGTGGCCGAGCCCTATGCCTCTCCACAGACTTTCCCTTAGAATGCCTGCAGAGCTTTGAAAACCAAAACCAGAATGCCAACGCCCGCCCATGCCCAGACCACACAGCGCCTCCGGGCGTGGGGCCGGCCTCCAGGAAGCCGTGGCCGGGGCTGCAGGCCCTGTGAACACACACTGGGTCTTACTCACACTCCCGTGAGGAGTGCAAAATGCTGCTTGCTGTGTCTGGGACGCCCTCCCACCCACGCTGTCCGCTCCCATCAGCTGAGGGACCTGTCACGGCAGAGAAGGGGCCTCAGCCCGGGAGGCAGAACCAGCCTGTGCCAGGGTCCGCCCCAGGCAGCCATGCATCGTTCTAGGCCCAACTCTCCTTATAAAAGCAGTGGTTTAGATTACATGGCTTCTTAGGTCCCTTTCAAGTCTCAAATTCTAAGCAGATGGCCATGTCTTTGGGGGGAAATCCTAAGTTCTGAACGCCCGGGCCCACCCCGCCGGCAGGGGGCTGCGGGCGTGTGCTGCCCTGGGTGGCTTCTGGGTCACTACTGCTCCCCCCGCCCCCCACCCGGACGGTGGCCTCTTCAAAGCTGAAGAGCACGTTCCCCGCGGTTACCTTTCCTGGCCCCGGGTGTCATCTGCAGAGCCAAAGCGACGAGCGAGGGGCGGACGAACACGTTGAGCAGCTGGTTCCGGTACGCCGAGCACATGAGCAGAGTGACGTGCTGCAGGAGCAGGCCGTCCACCACGTCCGAGTCTGCGGAGGCCACCCTCAGGACCACGCGGTCGTTGGCCAGGCTGGCGATGTTGGAGTGCAGAAGGATGCTGGCCTGGATCACGTCCTCCGCCGGCTCGTTCTCTACGCACGAGACGGGCCATTCAGGCAAACGGCCGTGCAGCGGGACGCGCCCTGCCGGAGGCCCAGGCCCAGCGCCCGCCCACACCGGCGCCCACCTGCCCGGGCACGGGCCCCGTACGGGCTCCAGGCTCCGCCCGCTGGGCTCACGACCGCGCACGAGGGCCGTTTCTCGAGAACTCTTCCAAAAACCACTCTAAGGACACGTAACGCTGTCTTAGCCACTTTGCAACCAGCGCTTCTTCAGGAAGCGAGGTGCCAAAGTCTCGTGGGAGCAAGTCACTAGGTCGCGTATCTGTGAACTTAGCGTGTGCCGTTAAGACGTGCCCCACGAGCGCACACATGCACCCCTCGCGCAGGCCCGCTCTGAGACGACGACTGTCGCTTTGCAACTCTGCAGGTGAAGCAAAGGGCGCCCAGACGGGGTGGGACGCCGAGGAGGCCGCCCACGTCCTCACACCACTGGCTCTAAGGGGGTGTGCCCAGAACAGGGCTTGGGCGCTCGTCAGCGACACCGCCGCGGCCTGGGATGCCCCGGCAGCCAGCAGCAGAGGCGTCGTGGCGGGGTGGCAACAGTCAGCAGACATTCTCGGTGACGAAGCTCATTCGACTGCAAACATGAGCCAAAGCCTAAGCCTGCTGACAGGCGGGCCAGCGGGCACTCGGACCACGAGGCCAGCAGCAGCCCCGCAAGGCCGGTGCCAGGGGGTGGGGCTCTCCCTTCGGACCCCAGAGCATCCATTCTGCTCTAATTTGCCCTGCCTGAGCTTGCTCAAGGGAATGACACAGTGCGTGACAATAGCACGTACATGTTGCGATACGTGCTACGCGCGTGATACACGATGCTCTGTCGTGACATACGTCACGGAGAACTGGCCACGAGAGCTCAGGAGTAGGGGCTAGTCGAGGGAAAAAGGAAAGAGTATACAGAGCACCCTTTTTTTAAATATATTTTTTTTCTTTTCCCGAACCCTAACCCTGAAGAGCACCTTCTAAATTAGGACCGATCTCAAATCACCCCATGTTACTCTGCGCAGATACTCACTGGCTCACGTTACAGTGACGAGGCATTTTCGTGGCCGAGCAGATACCCTTAGCTATGGACTGGCCCCATGTTTACCCCACCTTGAGAAAACGAAATCTTAGAAAGAGGCGCCTGTTTTCATACGTTCCTGGGCCAAACAGGTAGAGGAGCTTATTTAGCAGACTGCCCTCTCTCGTGGCTTTCCACCTTGTGTGGCAATTGACTTGTCGTCTGTCTCTTGTTGGACCCCTGCAGTACTGAGAGCACGTGTCTGACCATCCTTGCCTCCCCGAACACTGCCGTCAGGACCCTCGTGGGCATTCTCGGCCCCTCCGCAGCTCTTCGGCTCGGCCCCACTGGAGTGTTTCCCCGCGTTCGCGTGCGACCTGCTCGCCCGCCCTCCTCACACCCGGGGGACCTTTGGACCGGGCTGCGCCTGGCTCATCTCTGCCCCCTGGCGGTACCAGCCCCGAGCAGCCGCTCACGACAGGTAAACGAGCCAACACGGGAACCCGACTGTAAATCGTCCCCTGGTCTCCAAAGGACCACAGTGGCCACTGCAGTCTACAGTTTCACATCAGAGACTGCCAGCGCGTAAGCTCACGCACACCCCCACACCCAGCAGTGTTCGTGACTCCGATGAGGCTTTTACAAGCTGTCACCGGAGAAACGTCTTACGAGGCCACCAGCCCTCGATCCTCGCGACGCGGCCAACGCCACGTGGCTTAAGAAGCGGAGGTGCAGGGGGCCATGTGGAGCGCGGAGTGTCTGTTCTCCACTCGGCCGGGTCCCAAGCCCTCTTGGGACCTAGGACAAGGACGTGGAAACCATTCTTCTCAAATCAACAACATGCTGAGTTCAGTGTCCCACAGTGATAAAAATAATGAGGTTTCTCTCTCTCCCCGAGCTTTGCTCAAAGTCCTATGTAGGTTTTTCATGCCCAGGCTATACCTTTTCCAAATTAAGAAGTGGAAAAGGCCAGCGCTCTCCTGACAGGTGTCCCCCGCACACACCTGGCCACGCGAGGAATCCCCCGAAGGCCTGGGCCAAGCCTCGCAGCCACACGGTCTTCTCCACCAGAGCGTCCAAGTGCAGGGACGGCTGGTTCTGGAGCAGGACGGTGACGACCAGGGTCCACGGGCTCAGCACCAGGTTCTGAATCTGCAGGAGCTGCATCCGGTAGGCGACTTCGGTGACGAAGGCGTGCATGTCCTCCGACTGCTTCTGAGGGATGTATCTAAAAGGAAGGACAGAACGGGTCACGGTTCGGTGACCGAGACACGCAAGGGAACGGGACACGGGACGTGGCAGACCCGCCGGAGGCTTCTCGCACTTTCTGCCGAGGGCTCCCAGGCCCCGCGGAAGGCCCTCCTTCGCTTGCTCTGCCCGTCTGCAGGGCCGGCTCTTGCGAGGTGACAGAACTACTCAAGGGAACAGGGTCCTATTATCCCCGGTTCTGGGCAAAAAGCTTATGTCGCTTTACAAACAGAAAGCGACCCCACTCTGAGGGCTGGTCACACTGCCGCCCTCTCCAGACCCGCAGCACCTCGGACGTGGCTTGCAGGACGCGTGCGTTGGGTTACAGAACCACCGTCCACGTCTGCGCAGGGCAGGCAGCTGCCCACCTGCCCGCCCCGCCGTCCTTCCGAGCGGCGTCAGGGCCCTGCCAGGCACTCTCGCCTGAGGGACTCTTCAAGCAGGGGTCAGATGACCGGAACCCGCACGGAGCTGGCTGGGCAGGGTACACACCTGACCTAGAAGCAAGCCACGCAGTCCGCCGCAGCCAGTGACGGCGCCTGGACTACGGGACACGGGCCGACCCGACTAGAGAGCTACAGGGAGAAAGCCTGAGGCAGCGAAAAGCCGGCACCTGCTCCTGACGGCTGACACAGCTGCTGGCGAGGCTGGTGCTGCAGCCGCGTGGCTGGCCGGCGGGTGGCTTCCACCCCGCTTGGCCCTTGGGGCCCTGACCGTGCGTGTAGCACGCCCGCACCCTGCAGGGACCGATGCATTTCCTGGCCCAGGACCACAGCCTTTCGAGGACGGGGACTCAGCCACATCCGTCCCTGGTCCGCCACCCTTCCTAGGATCAGACGACGTTCCGTGCGCCGCTGTGCCCACATGCGCTCGTCGGTGACGCTCCTCCCCCCACTTCTGTGTCGGCCAGACGCCAGGTCCCCTGAGAAGAGCGCACCCTGGCTCTGCGCGTTTGACACAGGTACCCCGCGGCTCCCTGTTTGGGGAACCATGTGATTCTTCTTTCACGGAGGCTTTCTGACCCCCGACATGTCATCTCCAGTGACCCAGATCCAGTCCCAGAAGTGCCAAGAGTCACGGTTCACACTTCCAGATTTCCACCCCTGAGTCAGTATCGGTTACGAAAACACCGGCCTTGCACCTGGGAACCAAGTTGTAGGGGCTCCGGCTCATCCTCCCCGCCGCCAGAGATCGGAGCGACACGGGCTCTCCGAAGTACACGTAGATGTTGCCAAAGTTCTCCGAGAGGATGCGCCTGGCCTTCAGCAGCCCCTGCCAGGGTCACGACAGGGGAAGAGAACACGGGGGTCAAGTCAGCAGCCGCTGGCGTGCAAAGCAGCGTTTCCTCTGCTTTTCAATGAAACCAGGCCCGGCCACCGCGTACGTACTGTTGTAGATTCCCTCGGCTTAGGGACCCCTAGAAGCTCATACGCGTAGAGAGTTTCTTCCAATATCTTATCGTAACTGATGCTAATGGGAACGAGGTAAGTATCAAAAACTTCTCTTTTGAAAAATGGTTCCATCACGATGTTCAGCAGACCTGTAAACACAGGGAGAAATGGTCTCCGTGAATACTGCAGAGTGGAGAACTCAAGGGCCTATCGACAGGGAGGCACGAAAAGTGAAGCCTGTACACTAAGCGCAGAGACGTAAGCAGTGGAACTTAGGGACAGTCACACTTATGAAGAATCTCTCGCCAAAAAAAGCGTCAAGGTGTACTTAGCAGCTTCGATGACGCCCCACCTAAACTTTGGGATTTACTTTTCCTCCAGTCTATAAGCGACCTACCAAATTTAGGAG
>NW_006442117.1:667586-677756 GCF_000325575.1 Pteropus alecto | reverse complement strand
ACAGGAGCATAACCATTCTTTAAAGAGAAAACACAAAGAAACAAAACAAAACACAAAACCCATTGCCTACGCTCCAAGCGATAAATGCTTCTTTCGAGTCCTTCCCCCGAGGCCCGCCCGCCCTGTGCACCGCCCCGACCAGGCCCCGTCCCAGAGGAAATGCGGCCGAGCCCCCGCGCAGAGGGCACGGCGACGTCAGCGGAGAGCGAGCCCGCGTGCGCCCGCGTTTACCCGCAGCATGGTTTTCACGTATGCCGAGAAGACGGCCCAGTAGAGTCTGTCGCCCCCGAAGGTCCGCCGCATGAAGAAGGCGCCCGACATCCGCAGCAGCTGCCCGACCACCTTCATGCCCAGGAAGTCTGAAACATGGGGTCGGCAGTCAGCGGACCCGGACACGCGAGCAGGTCTCAACTCAAACTCCGTCGCCGGGGTCTGCGTGCGTGAGGCGCCCTGCGACCTTAACGGCGGTCCTTTCTGGTACTGAGATCCCTAAGAAGGGACGCGTAACAGTTATGGGGAAGGGACCCGGGGCAGGTGCTCACTGAGAGGTCACCCTGTCCCCTCCACACGCCTCTGCGTTTACAACCAGACCAGTGGGCAACGCGACCCCTGTGACCACATCATCATGGGATTTCCTCAGTCCCTCTGACGACAGGCCAACGCGTGTCCCCGCGCTCCGGACAGCCGGCCAAACGCGCTCCCACCGTCCCCGTCGCCCACCCGGCGGAAGTGGCCTCTTTCCCATGGCGCCCCTGGACAGAGCCGGGGTCGGGGGGCGGGTGGCTGTCGTGGGTGTGACAGGAGCCCGGCTCGCCTCAGCCCCTAATGTCCGAACAGCTGCCTCACACGTCCACACGGGTGAAAGCGCTCGAGCCCCTGCGGCGTCACCTCGCTGTCACTGCACTCGTCAATAAAGGTGCGCGCTGAACCCCCGCCCCCGCTGCCCTCAAAGACGGGGGATGACTTAGTTGCCCGAGCGATCCTACAGAAATGAAAGCGCGGACGTGGAAATACATCGTCGAGCTGTTAGTAACAGCAAATCCACTGAACCGCGACACGGCTACGCTGCTGAAGGTTACGTAGCTCCAAAAACGTTAGGCAGGGATTCGGACTCTGCCCCTGCACCACTTAAGAAATCAACTCAGAATGGATCTGTGACCTAAACGAAAGCCCTAAAACGATAAAACTCGCAGAAGAAACCATAGGGAAAAAGCTTCCTGACATTTGATTTGGCGATGTTGTCTTGAATATGACACCAAAAGCAGAAAGAACAAAACGAAAAACAGATAAACGGGATTACATCGGAAGAAAAAACTTCTGTGCGTTCCAGGACACGATCGACAGAGTAAAAAGGCAGCCCATGGGATGGGAGAAAGTATCTTCAAATCACGCATCCGATAGGGGATCGATACCCAGAATATATGACTCAACGATGACAAAAACGACCCGATTTAAAAATGGGCAAAAAACTTGAATATGTCTCTCGAGAAGATACAGAAATAGCTAAAAAGTGTACGAAATGATGCTCAATATCACTAATCAACAGGGAAATCAAAATCACGCCGAGACGCCGCTACGTACACTGAAGCCAAACCGAAACCAACCGTGCTGGCGACGACGCGCACAAAGTCGGGAGGGAGAGCGCCTGGCTGCTCTGGGCAACGGCACAGCGGCGCCTCGAAACCGACCATAAATGACCGGAGATGCCAGCAATTCTCCTTTGGGGAATGTGCCAGAATTGAAGGCAGAGACTTGAACAGACATCCGCACACCCATGTGCGCAACACGCGCTTCACGACAGCCAGAGGGGGAAGCCACCCAGGTGTCCACGACGGCTGAACGGATGCACAAAACGTGGTCCAACCGTACACGGGGAGATCGCTCAGTCCCGGAAAAGGCGTCTGACATCGGCTACGTCGTGGATGGACCCTGAGGACATTACGCTGAGTGAGATAAGCCGGTCGCGGAAGGACAAATACCACGTGATTCCACGGACGTGCGGTCCCAGGAGGCACGTCCACAGAGACGGGACGCAGAGGGTGGGTGCCGGGAGCTGGCGGGGCAGCACGGTGGGATGTTAATGTGCGATGGGGAGAGAGCGGCGGTTTTGCAAGATGAAAAGATTCTGGATGGCGGCGAATGCGCTTAACGCCCCCGAACTGTGCGCTTAGATGGCGAAGATGATTTTATGTTCTGTGTGTTTCGCCGCAACTTAAAAATACATCAAAAAACAGGTCTCTTGACTGACCTACGGTCACTGGTACATTACCAAATAAAAAACGTGGAATCGAGGTGGTGTCATGTCGTCCCCAAACCTGCACCAGAGCGCAGGTCCGTGGGGGGTGGCGAGGCCGCACGAGGACGGCGGAGGGGCGGAGGCCGCACCGCCTGCAGAGCCCTCGGCACGCTGGGCCGCTCCGCTGAACACTTCCCTTTTTATAACCAAAGGAAGTAGAGGAACCGGACGTACCCATCCCCGCCGCGATGACCGGGACGGGCAGGTCGCAGCTGTACAGGAGGAAGGACAGCATCAGGAAGTCGATGTAGCTCCGGTGGCTGGGCAGCAGGACCACCGGGTGCTGCTGGACGGCTCGCTGCAGCTGGAAGGCAAGGGTCACACTCAACGCTCTCGGTTTCCACACAGTTAAAGTCACGCCTCAGATCAGAACGCGGGAGGAGGGGTGTGAGAGGCCGCGCTGACCCCACTTCCTGCCTCCTTGACCCACGCGACCCCACCTGGGACGTCTGGCCGAGCGACCTCGCACAGAGCCACAGTGTCGGGACGGGCACGTCCGTGGATGACCGTGGACACACTCACTGGCACTGCGTGTGCACCATCTCGCACCACGGGTCCGTGACCGAGGCCTGAGCCTTAGCTTCCTGCTCTGTGACGGGGTCACTCGCCCGGTAAAGGGCGGCTGGGAACGGAACTGAAGTCGGTCTGACTTAGAAAGGCATGTGGACGGCTGCACCAGACCGCCTGTCTGCAGTAAGAGAGGACGGAACCGTCGGGGACATTAAAAACGGCTCTGAACTATCAAACGAGAGGAGCGGCGTTTCTCTGGTCAAACACTGGGCTCGCTGCCAGGGAGAACAGGAAGGGGGGGGTGCATGTCGGCTCACAGGTGTACCCCGTAGGCCGCCAACCTAAACGCCGCCGCTGGTATCGGCGTGCCGTCTGCCTTTCTTTCTGAAATCTAAGCATAACTGACTGACGCAGGGCGATTTGCGATCAGCTAAGACGTGGCCAGCCAACACTCTCTGGCCGCAGACACTGGACCAAGCGTCCTTTGACTCGTCAGTCAAAAAGATCAAAACAGTAGGTCAGTAATCTAAAAAGTCATAAGGGAAAAAAGGAGAAACATTCGAAGTAAAGTAGATAACTGAGTAAAAGCAAATATTAGTGGCGAAGCAGCCACGGGACTCCTCGTACCGCGTCAGGGGAGTGTGGAAGCCCCACCTGGTCAGGCTGAAGTCTGTGGGTGGGCGGGGGGGGTCACAGGAAAACCAGCTCCTTCCAGAGGCGGAGCCCCTTCGGCCGGGCGGGCACCTAAGGGCTGGGGCGGCCGTGTGTGTGGGATGAGAAGTCTTGGGGTGACTGAGTAGTGAGGGGCTGACGAGCAAGACTCACTTTCTGAATCCCTTCTTCATTTACACACACTTTCGAGAAAATCTGTTTAAATATTTTGCTCAGGGTGAAGGCGAAAAACCGGATGGCTCCCAGATGCAGCTTGTGGCTCATCTCGTCCAAGATCTCACACGCCTCCCCTTGGAGGACGTCCACGGGTTGGAGGGTTTCCTTGGAAAGCTAGGAGGAGAGACAGCAGGAGAAATGTCTGAAAAAGAGCCCAGGCTCTTTCAAACCAGCACGACCGGTTCCAAATGGGTCGATACTGCGGAACTCAGAAATGCTGTGTCTTAGCCTCGAACGGACAGTTTATTTTCCGACACGACGAAAGTAGATAAACGATCCCATTTAGACAAGTTTAAAGACTCGAAATTGAAAGAGACAGCGTTTCAGACGGTGTGTGAGCGAGCTCACGCCCATGAGCTCGTGTCAGGACACACTCGGTGGGCCCTTTCGGGGGACAGCCACGGCACAGCACATGCCTGCTCACCACTATCACACGGGAAATGTGGGGTCACACTGAACTGCCACTCAGACTACATCGGACGGCTAGGACACGGGCACAGGCACCCCCGAATCCCACAGGGTAATCAGTGACACCAATGATCTCATGAGTAGAGCTCTCTTTAATCGGATGGCAGATCATCTCTCTCAGTAAAGAGAACACAATGCTGGCTGTGTGCCAGGACTGTCCAGGGCCTGGAGACAAACAGGTCACAGTTTCCGTCCTCAGGGAAGCCGAAATCACCCTTTTGTCGTCCCCGCATAAGGATTTTGAAAAGGAGCGAAGTCTGTGTGCTGTGCAGCTGTCACCCGGAACACCCAGTGGAGCCGGGACACTGCACTGACTGCTCCCCCAGGAACACGCTGCACAGGAGTTGTTCAATATCGGGGGTGATGGGGGTGACATTAACATAAAATCAGCCCTTTGAAAGCGCGCCGCCCAGTGGCCTTCAGCACATTCGCAAAGCTGTGCGGTCGCCCGTTTCTCGCTACATAGCGCATCTTTTTGAGGCCTCGACTCTGTGGGCCCAGGACTGAGGGGCCAGGGGGAAGTGTCTCCTCTTAACTGCATCCCTTTACTTTACGCAGAGGCCTCTGGGGCAGTGACGGAGCAAGACCAGGTTCGTGTCACGGTCGGAAAAGAGCCCCCTCGGAGGTGAACGGGGCGAAGGCGGCTGGCGGGAGGCTGGAGCAGAGACGGAGGCCGCGGGACGACAGCGACAAGGCTTGGACGAGGAGAGGAGGGACGGTGACCGTTACAGCAAAAACGCTTTCGAGTCAGACCTGCTAATTTAACTATCGTTATCCCATTTTAAAAGCTACGAGTGAACACGCGTCATATAAAATTTGCCATTTTAACCATCTGCAAGTGTTCAGCTCAGTGGCCCTGGACTAGTTCTAGCCCAAAGGGAAGAAGTCACCGCGGAAGGGAGGCCGAGGGCAGAGGCGAGGGCGAGGGTCCTGGGAGTCACCCACCTGCTTAATGACATAGCGAACCTCTTCAGAGTCGAGAACGCTGCACTTAATGTCGCTTGGCTTGCACGGAGGGATTCCCTTGTAGACGAGAGGCGTGTAGCATTTCATCGCAAATTTCAGGTCGCTGACATGCCGCCTCTCCTCCAAAATATCTTCGAACTCGTCCCACTTTTTGAGCTCCTTCTGTGGATAAGGAGAAAGACAGAACGGAATGTGCATCCCGTAAAAGAAGCTGAGGCAGGTTAGGGACGACCCTGGCAAGGTGTCGCTTTTGCCAAAAGTTTTATTCTGTGACACATGAACAAGAGCAGAGTGTCCTGGTGTTAGAGTTCCATCCACCGAGAAATTTAACGACACTTAGGATCGATAAATTGATATTGAATTGTCATATTTTATCTTTCTATTCTGACTGCTACCTTTGAAAAGTCGGCACCACCCCTTCTGGAAAGCTGACAAAGACAGCAAAGATGAGATATCAAGCTGTAGACATCTCATTAATTTTACAAGGTTTCACCAATCACATCGATAAACTATTTTGTCTGCTTCTACTTGGCTTTAAAAATTCAATCGAAGCATGTATCAGAAAGTCAAAATTATGTCGAATCAAATCAGACGACATGGGTGCAAACGAAAGGAAAATCCACTCAAGGACAAAGCTCCCACGGGAGCTGCGGCCCGGCCCCGTGTGCCTGTGACTGCCCTCATCTCCTCCAGGTCCGCTGCAAGTCGGCGCCGACCCAGCTGGCTCCCGAAAACGCCGTGTCAGGACACCGAGGACGTCTGCAGTGCCCGCTCTTAAGAGTTTGTTTTTCCGATGATAAGTCACAGCAGTAGTCACGGTTAACGTGCACAGCTGCTTACTAAGTGTCAGGCGCTATGAGAACTTACATACGTTACGGAACAATCCTGTTTTTTATGCACATATGTGCACGTACGTGGAACGATCCTCAGAACAACTCTATGACAGCTGAGAAGCAGTCTCTATCATGACCCTCGTTCGCATGGGGAAGTGAAGGCAGACACGTGGAATCACGCTCCCGCGGTCCCACAGCAGCGAAGGCAGAGGTGTGGTCACGCTGTCACCCGATGGCTGCGCGGACCTGCTCTCCCTCCCCGCCGTGCAGCATGCGGCACGTCTGTCCCGCACCGATAGGCAGCTGTCTCAGGACGGGGCAGTGGTGGCCTCTCTGTGTCTCCCACATGGCCCCCCACACCTTTGTTCAGGCTGCTGCCTCTAACGACACTCGCTGTCAAACAGCTGAGCACCTACTACGTGCGTGGCGTTGCTGGAAAGTCGTGGTGATCAAGGCGGCCTCGGCCTCCCGTGAGCAACCGGGCACACGCCGGCACCGTCACAAGCGGCGCTTTGCCGCTGCTCACCTGGAGGACACTTCGCTCCTGGCCCCCTTGCCTGTGTGCCACGCCCCAAGTCTCCCCAGCCTGGACCAACCGTCAGCTTGCCCTGGATGGCTGACGGCACCCTCGCCACCTTCCGAGGCGGGACCTAATGTGCTCACTGGACTTACATTTGGCGTCTGCCCTACAGGTCCGCAGACTTCTCGTCTGGGTAGGAAACGCGGCCCCTACGTTTCTGTACCCCCAGTTCCCAGCAGGAACGCGGTCACCGCAGACTCAGGTACATCACTGAGTGAAGCCACCTCCTAAAGCCTCTGATGGCCCTGGGGGTTCACAGGCCAAGCTCACACCCTCCCGGCCTGGCCCGCACCTGGAGTCCAAGCCGGCGGGTTCTAACCCGGGCTGCCCAGCCAAGTGGCCTGGGACACTCGAGAGGTACCGAGGCCTGGGCCCCCCTGAGGTTCGGGATTCATCCGGTCTGTGAGCATCGGGACTGTTTGGAAAGTGCTCCGAGTCACCCCTACACGCAGCCCGCGGTGATTAACTGTCCTGCCCTGTGTCACGCTGGAGAAATATTTACCCTCATAAAACAGAGGTTCTGACGTGGCTCCGCCCCCCAGGCGCACTGTACGAAGCGGAGCCCTGGCAGGGGCGCTTCAGAGAGGCCCGAGGCTGGCCTCCCCTGCCTCCCCGGCCTCCCCTGCCTCCCCCGCCCAGCGGGCCACCCGCCCCTGCCTCCCCATCCCGCAGCTGCTCCTCCGGGGGACCCGCTCAGTCCCCAGGCCGTGATCGAGAGCCCCCCGCAGGCACTGCTCCACAGGAGGGGGTACGGATGCGCCTGCTCCCTAAGGGGAGGCACCACGGCCTGGCCTCCACAGGAGGGGGTACGGATGCGCCTGCTCCCTAAGGGGAGGCGGACGGCAAACAAACGGGGGCACCACGGCCTGGCTGGCGGCGAGCTGCTGGACGTTGGCCCCAAGCGAGTCCCAACCTGCAGCGCCCGCCCGTCTCCGGGGTCTATACTCCCGCCTGGCACAGCCTCATTGAACACGGAGTGGGGACAGATGCCACTGTCACACAGAGTTTCCACCTCACAGCGACGCACACACAAGGGGGCTCAACAGCACAGGGAACGGCGAACTAATCGGGAAGTGCTGACTGTGGAGCACTGTGTTTGAACAATAGGCTTGCAAACCTCGTGAAAATTTAACCACCAGCTCTGAGAGCCAGTACGAGACTCCTGGAGCTCAACACCGGAAAGGGCACGTCAGGAAAATAAAACAGAGTAACTAACGAGGAGGGTGAGTGGAGCACTGTTAAGGCGCCCGGAGGAGGTGACATTCGTGCTGGGTCCTCAGCACTAAAAACAGCCAGCAATGCTGGGAACGCCCAGGGGGCCACATTGAGGGGACAGACCGCAGGCGCCCTGAGGCGCTCACGGTCTGAGAAACACAGGCGGGGGAGGCTTTATCACGTCGGAGAGGCAGAGTCCATCTGGACGTGACACATCTGGTCCGTAACATGATAATCCGCAAGTTAAAAACCACCCATCTTGCCTCTCACACCTCAGACCGAGCACGTCCCTAACTGAAATGCGGCTGCCCTGAGGCCACCTGCTGCTCTCCCATGGGTCCTATGAGCCAGAGGCATCACCATCCGCCCACTCGCCAAACCACAGAAACCAGGAGTCGGCTCGGCCTGCGCCTCTTCCCTGCCCACTACATTCCAAACGCCACGCGAACGTGCCCACGTCCCGCCCCGCCGGCCTCGCTGCCTTTCCCAGGCCTCCCTCCCTCCTCTGGATGACCGCGACCGTGTCCCACCTGCTCTGAGCTCTACGGTTGTCGCACTGGGTCCCTTCCTCAACCAGCGAGAGAGCTTAGCCACTCAAATGACCACACGGAAACCTCGATGTGCTCTTAGACTTTCAAACGTGACCATGCTTAAATGGTGCCCCACAAAGTTGAGATTTTTATCCTCAGGGTGGGTGAACGCGATGTATAAAATTCCCTTAGGAAATATTCTCTGCCTACTTCCTTGGTTTCATTTCTCATGTGCCCTTTATGCTGCCCTTACTCCCTGGTTCCCCCGAACATGCGAGGAAGTGGTTTTCTTACACAGATGCTAGGACAGCCCCCTCTTCCCCTGTCACCAAACCCGTCTGCTGCTCCTTGTTGTCGCGCCCCAGCGCACTGCGCATGCGTCCGTCGCTGCCCTCCCCACTCCGCCGTCCTGCTCGTTTGCTTTCACGACGTCCTTTGAAGTCCTTAAAAGCAAGGCTGGGTCCTTAACTTCTATATCTTGGCCACCGAGAACAGTGACTGAAGACACCGCAGGCTCCCATTGCTGCCACGTTTACTGCAATCGGCAGCGTCTGAAACATCTCCAACGGCGCTCTCGGACTCGAGAGTGTTGCGCAAGCGCCATGTGGCTCGGGAAATGATAAGGGCAGCCGGAAACAAGAAAGAGCGTAGGTTATTGTGAGAGTAAAAACTGCAGTTACAGGAGGGTTGCGGTCCAGCTTCAGAAGTAGAAAAAGCTCACTTGCAACGACTGCCTTCGTCTTTCATGGGAAAGTGGACCTTTGGTGAACGGGGAAGTGACAACCCCACGCTTTCCTTTAACATACATATAGAGAATTGCAGTCGATTCACAAACCAGTTTGGGACCGAAAGAGCTAGCTCCGGGGAGCCGGACTCCACAGGAACCTTCTTCCCCACGAACTCCCTCGGGAGCTGCAGATCACAAGATCTGCATCGCAGCGCCTTGGGGTGGGAAGGCCCAGGAGAAGACAGCTGAAAGTGAGACGCCTTAGAGACGTGGGCCGTCGGGAGCAATCACAAGCCCAGAGCTTTACCCATGTCCGGTCTGTGTAGCTAGATATCCACATGTCTATTCTTTTGAAACTGTTTTGTTTATCTCGGTTCTTTTCCGTTTTCACCTATGCGAATTCACATTAAAGTCAGAAACTGCCGCCCACCGCTAAGACCTTAATATACCTTTAAAATGCATTCTTTTATTTCCTCTTAAAGTCGATAAAAATTAATCTAGTGGTTTCAGGAAAAACCGCTTAGCCCCGGATTGTGCAAACCTGAGAGCTACCAGGCTTTCGCCTCGTAATTACTTCATAAAAACGGTGAGTTACCAACAAACCTTCTGCAGGCGAAACCGACCGGTTAAAATCAGGGGAGGCGGCCGGCGGTGGCGAAAGGGCAAGTCGGAGAGTGGCCGGTGGCATTTTCTTCCAAAATGACTCATGCAAAAAGTACAGCGACATGCGGGAGGCAAAAGTGGACGGTACAAATTTCCGGGAGTTCCAGATTTCCCCAGATCGAGGAGCGGTTTAAGCCGTGAAAACTCTATGCCCACATCCGGGCCCGGACACCGGAGCCGGGGAGCCGCAGGCCGGGATCCCGCGGTCCCCCCGAAGGCCCCTCGCGCCCCGTGCCCGGGCCGGGGGCCCCCGCGGGCAGGAACTCGGCACGCGCGCGCGCGTCTCTACACAGCCCGCGATGCCCGTTGCCTTGGAAACCACATCACCCTTCGGCCTCGGGGGCGGTCAGGCCCCACTACCGGGCCTGCGTCGTGGCCGGGGGGTGGGGTCCCCGCTCCGTCCCCCGGGGCGCCTACCGAGTAAAGCAGCACGAGCGCGCCGGGGCTGCTGGCGCCGACGGAGAAGCAGGAGCCGGAGGGGCTGGAAGCGTCCC
>NW_006442117.1:663752-667088 GCF_000325575.1 Pteropus alecto | reverse complement strand
CCCGGTTCCGGCGCTGCGACCCGCACGCCCCCCGCTCCCTGCCCCCGCCCTGAGTGCGGGAACCAGCCCAAATGCGAGTCGGGACTTAACGGGGTGATGCACGCGCGTTCGGGCGCGGGTAGCTCCGGCCCTGCGCGAAGCCCCTTGCGCACGCCGCCCGCAGCCCCCGCCGACCCCTGGTCGTGTTGGGGCCTCATCCTTCGGCATGTCCCGCCGGGCACTTCAGAGAACGTTTTCATGTAGGGCTTTTAACATCCTGTTCCTGCCCGAGCTGGCCGACCTCTGCCCTCCTTCCACGCCACGATGGGGAGGAAGGAAAAGAAAACTTAAATTATCTCCCGACGGCCACATCCCTCGTTCGTGCAACAGACGCGATCTTTGGGCCGCAGCGCCTTTAAAGACTTAGCGTGATGTTGCCAAAGCTGTTTTATTTTGGAGCCATTGCTCGAAATTCTAAGCTCAGTTAAACAATAAAAATAATAGCTAAAAAGTATTGAGAATGTATCGTGTACTACTTTATGCTTTTCACGTGTTTACTCATTTAATTCTATGAAGGAGGTAGTGCCTTCAGCCCCCTTATTACAAGCACTGGAGGTTAAAACCCTGCAGAGCTTGTGCAGCTAGTAGTTTGCAGAGCTGCGTTCCAGGCCCTAAACAGCCCAGCGCCGGTCTCCGCCCTTGTATTGACTTGTGCCGTGGGCAGCATCTCTGTGCCCTAGGGAACATTGGAGGACAGAGGAGACTTTGTCTGTGTCAACACCGGCTGGAAGTTATGCTAGGAGCTCTGCAGGTGTGGTTTGTAAATACTCATTTTTACATCCCTAACATCAGAGTTTAGTTGGCTCTTGACATATGCTTATTGAATAAAGACCAAGCGAATAGGAGCAGCCGCTATTTAGAGCGCTGCGTGGTATTTGTACTGTTGGGTGGGTAACGAGGCCTCGAATTCCTGTCAGAACCTGCAGGTGACTGGTCAGAGTTGGAACAGGTGAGACACAGGGGCTGTGCAGATTTAGTGGAGAATAAAGGCCTTCAGATTAAGCCAATTGTCTTAGGCTCATCTTAATTCATAACCGAAAGAAAGTAGGAAACCTGTAACCCTAGAGTTAACGAGAAACACTGCAATGGCACAAAGCGTGAGCCAGCCGAGATCGTCACAGGTCTCCGGGACGATTGCCATGGTGACAGTTTTAATAAGGACCAAGGTGAGACTGAAGTAGTTGTTAATAAGAGTCAAAGACACACGTAGTCACCGAGGAAAAGATACTGCGCGTTTTGGATTCCGTACATGTGCAAATACGGCCCTGTCAGAAGGAAAGGGAATCGTCTTTCCTTTGCGCGTAAATCCAGGTGTTGCTTGTGACAGTGGCATGTGTACACGTGTGCGCTCATGTGACTTAGCTATCACGTGACAGCTAAAACCAAAATGCTCTTTTTCCTTTTCCGTGTCGGAGCACACAGGAGAGACAGAAGATGAAGCAGAACCGAAAAGGATCGGGAAGAAGGAGAGCAAGAAGAGAGACACGGGGACGCCAGCGGCCGCGGCGGCAGCGCCCGCGCCCCCGCCTGGTTCTCCCGTGAGAGGCCAGAGGAAGGGCGCGCAGAGCTTCTTCGCGGAGCTCAGAGCAGAGCTGCAGGGCGGCCCGGCCGCGCCCCCCGCGGGCGCCGGTGCCGCAGCATCTCGCAGCAGGGAGCGTGTGGCCGTGGTACAGTTCTGCAGCAGGAGGAGGACGGGAGGTCAGCAGCCGCATCCACACGGGGACACAAAGGTACGAGCTGGCGGGGTCCCGGGCAGGGGTGAAACCGCCGGTGGTGTCGTCTCAGGGGACTGTCTTCGCGAACTGTCCCGGGGTCCTCAGGAGCACCCTCGGGCTCGAGGATCTGCTGAGGACACCCACAGGACCCAGACTTGGCACGCCTTACCCCGGTCACGGGCGATCACAGCGCAGGATGCGGTGGGCTCGGCGAAGGGGCCGGCGCCCGGGCGGGCGGGGCCTGGAGCATCCGGGTGCAGGAGTCCGGGGGTCCACTCCCGGTGGGGCTGCCCGGGACGTGCTTAGTCCCCCAGCAGTGAAGGGAGCCAGCCTCGGAGGCTCGCCGCAGCCTGGGTGTCGGGGGCTTTCTGCGGCTCAGCCACGTGGGCACCCCGACGGCGCTGCTCCGGCTCTGGGCCGCAGAGGAAAAGCAGGCCTTCGCCGTAAGTCACAGCAGTCCCTGCTGGTCCCAGTCTCCGTTTCCCACGGCAACGGCGATGTGAAACACGAAGTGGAAAGTTCCAGAAGAGCCGTGCACACGCCTGGACCTGGGCACCGTCCTGAGCGGCGTGATGCCGTCTCGCGCTGTCCCGTCCCTCGTCCAGCGTTTCCACGCCGTGTGTATTCCCTGCCCATCGGCTGCTTCGCAGCCGTCCCTGTTATCAGAGAGACGGACCTTGTTCACGTAACTTTTACTCCAGCACGTTGTTATGCGCTCTGTTTTATTATTAGTTATCGCTTCTAATCTCTAAGCGTGCCAAATTTATGATTAGGCTTCATCGTGGGTGTGTATGTGTGGGAAACAGCATCGTGCATCCGTGGTTCGGGCACCCACGGGCGTCTGGGAGCGTGTCCTCCACGGATGAGTGGGGACTGCCATACAGACCGCCCAGGCAGACTTGGTACAGCATGGGTCAGGCAGAACATTCTAGTTGCTCAGTTTGCAGGAGTCAGCCATGGGCCAGTCGTGAAAACAGGACTTTCTTGGAATGCGCAGGGTTTGGTGAAGCCTGCTGAGTTCACCCTGTCCTGCTCATCAGCCTCTGCTCGCTGGCGCTCGGAGGAAGCTCGTCATTCGGCAACCGCTTTGGCCACTGGTCTAGTCACTGGGGCGTAGCGCTGACCGAAAGCGACAAAAGTCCTTGCCCTCAGGACTTCCGTTCTGGCAGAGCAGCGGCCTCACACTGAGTTTGTCGGTCTCGTGAGAGAGGTGTGGCTGCTCACCCAAACGCTCTTCAAGGGGTATCAGAGTGCTCTTGTGGAGTCCGTTGCTAGAATCCAGACACCTACTTCTGCCACCCTCCCCACATCCCAAGCGCCCGCCCACCCTCCGCGTCCCGCACGCTCTTGTCTGTCACAAAAGGGAACAAGGCTGTGTTAGCTCCCTAGGGTTTCCGTCCCGGTGTTTATTCTCCCATAGTTCTGGGGCCAGAAGTTCAAAGTCACGGTGTGTCGGCTGGGCCGGAACCCTCTCTCAAAAGGAGAGTTCTCCGTTTCTTCCAGCTTCTGGTGGCTCAGGGCCTCCTGGGCTGTGGCTGCATCACTCTGAGCTCGCTGGATGTAGGGCCCATCCTCAGTCGCG
>NW_006442117.1:654445-663242 GCF_000325575.1 Pteropus alecto | reverse complement strand
CCCCGGCGTCCCTTGCGAAGCTCATCGGCTCCCGCGTGTGCCCCGACGTGCGAAGGTTGGAAGGTGCTACTTTGCAGCGTGATTCTGCGTTTGGGGAATTTGACAAGCGTCTGGGCGCCCCGGTTTCTTCAAATCCAGGTCCTCAGCTTCCTCTTCCACTCGGGTTTCTCTTCCTGGAATGGCAGGCTCTCTTTCTAACAGCAAGGACGGGCGTTGGCCCGCATGGGCCCGCGCCTCCGGCCCCTCTGACCGCATCTGCAGGAGGCTGTCGCCGTCTGTCTTGCCTGCGTCGGGGGGACCTCTCCCTATCGTTGACTTTTCCCGGGAGCCTCCGCTCGCGGTGCCTTTTGGGCTTCCGGGCCTTACTGGGATCTTCAGTGGTCCCCGACGCCCTGCTCTTCTCTCCCCTTTAAAATTTAAACTTTGAAAATGCGACTGTGTCTAAGGAGGCAGAATACGGACCAGCAGAGACACGCACGCCCCTGCAGAGACCCGCGCGTGCGAGGAAGCGCAGCCAGATGCGACGCTAGTCATCGCGTCACGTCCTGGGCCCAGGGAGTGCCGGGCGAAGAGTATCCGTCAGTGGGACTCGTCGGGGTCCAAAACGCGAAGCCAGGAGCTGCGTGACACGGTGACACCGTTGTGCCCTGGCCCGCTGAAAGCTTCCGGGTCATCACGGGGCAGTCCAGGGACACGTGGACTCAGCAAAAATATGTGACAAAGTGACAATGGCCTCCACTGGTCAGTGGCGGAGTCAGCTGGACGTCCTTGAAAACCACGTGGGGACTGACAGACCCTGGCCAGTTGGACAGCAGCCCGCTGATTCCGAGCCCAGAAGTGACCAGATCTCAGGCTCGTGCTGTTACTGGTATTGAAATGGGTTGTCACGAGTGTGACGTGGTGACCGCTGGTAAGAAAAATATTTGGTCTTTGCCACATTCTGCCCCGGGGCCCCCAAAGCGTCTTTTACTATGCGAGTGACCGACTCTAGGTAAGCTTCCTGCTTGGGGGCCGGCCGCCTGCAGAGCCAGCCACATGGTCACAGGCCCCGTGGGAGCTTTCGGTCCCGCCCTCCGTGTATGGGGTGGTGAGGGGTGGAGGTCATGCCCCTGTGACAAAGCAAAGCCTCCATGAAGTCCCAAAAGGACAGTTCTGGAGAGCTCCGGGCCGGTGAGCGTGGAGGTGCCAGGATAGGGATCCCGGAGAGGCGGGGGTGCTCCCTCTGCCCTGCCCTCCCCCCCCCCACCCCCCAAGGCCCTGGGCATCTCCTCCGTGGCGGTTCTGAGCTCTGTCCTCCTATGGTAAACCCGCGATCTCGCGAGTGAGCGGGCTTCTCGGGATTCTGTGAGCCGCTCTAGCAAATCGGTCGAACCCCGGGAGGGGTCCTGGGGTCTCTGATTTATGGCCAGTCGGGGACAGCCTGGACCGCCGCAGGCAGGGGGTGCACCCAGCGTCCAGATGGGTGGTGCACAGTGAGTCGGGTCTGGAGCGCGCGCTGGGCCGTGTGCGGACCGGTGGCCAGGACCCCGGGTGGTGGGTTTATCTGGGAGCCTGGCTCCCGGTCCCGTCCCATCGTGTCCTGCCCCGTTGTTTGACCCACACGTGCATGTCCTACGCTGTCGCAGGCGTGGCGTGCTGGCAGTGTGACACCCGCTCCCTCCTCTCCCCACGGGTGGCTGGGCGCCTGCTCCTCGCCAGACCTGGGGCCAGCAGCAAGCGATGCAGTTAGTCCTTTTCTTCAGGGACTAGACCGTCTGCTGGCGGGGTCGGGCAGACCCCAGACGAGTAGTATTTTGGTTGAACAGTCCCAGACGCTCCTAGGGAGCAGTGGGGTCCCGGGAGTGACAGGCAGCCCCCTTCCGGTGGGATGGGCGGGGAGCTCGGAGGTGGCTTCGGGCTCACGCTCCTGAAGGGCGCGGTGTCAGGAGCCGCGGGTGTGGGGAGGCTGCGGGAGCAGCGCAGGGCCGGACGGAGGGCTGCTGGGGACCCGCGCTGCCGGCCCTCCTCCCGGGCAGTGCCGAGGCCTCTGGATTTTAGCTTAAAGTACGAAGAATTTTGAGCGACCGCTCAAGGTGATTTACGTTTAATCAGGTCGCTCCAGCCCCCGCTGCGTGAGATGCCACATCGGCGAGAGCAGCAGGCTCGAGGGGCCGAGCCGGGGCCGACTGCGGGTCCAGGTTCACAGCGGAGCGGCCCGGGTTCGTGACGTGGGGGACGGGTGGGCGGAGCCGCTCCGCAGTGAGCACTGTGAGGCCGCCCGGGAGGTTCCCGCACCCTTGCGCTTGGGACGGCGCCCCGTGGGGTGCACAGCGCCCAGGGGTTGTCTGGCCTCTGGGGACGTGTCCCGTGGGTGCCCTTCCTCCCCCCGTAATGCCGGCCCCTGCTTTCTGTCCAGGACCCTTATCCTCTTTTGTGGCCCGCACAGAAACGGGATAAGACAGACAGCGGGGCCAGTGCAGCGCGCTGCCGGTCGGGGGGCTCCTGCGGCCCGGACTGGCTGCGTGGCGACTGCTGAGCACGTGGCGACCCAGCAGCAGCTCTGCTGGCCGGTGCTTCCGGGTGCCAGCGCCACGTCGTTCACCCTCTGGTGGTTTGTGTCACGGATTCCCTCGGCTCACGTGCCGTCTTCATCGTAAACCGTTTGCCTGCGTTTACGCCGCGACCTCACGGTCCCGTATCTGTAATGCCAAAACCCCAGAGCTTCGAAATCACAAGTTAGTCTTTTTTGTAAGTTCGGTGCACGTGTATCTGGCAGCAGAAACCGGCCCGAACCGATGCGAGGCCTCAGAGCTCCCTGTTGTGTCCCCCTTGGCTTGAGTAGTCACGGCTGTCACTGCAGAAGCGCAGTATACAAAGAGCGTGCTACCTGGGTGGTCCCTGGAGCCCACGGGACATGGGGGTGACGACGCTCAGCACCCAGTATCACCTTTCGGAAACGCAGACCCTCCGGAGTTTCCCAGGGACCCCAGGGGGAGTGCGGATGTGGGGCGGGCCCAAGGTCCGGTCTGGGCCTGAAACTGACGCCCAGGGACAGAGCAGGCCACCTTGGGCTCCCTGTCCCCTGAGAGACACGGGCGTGCTGGTCTAGAACCTTCCCCAGCGTGAAGACGTTTTCCCAGGCTGTTACTGGCCTCGTAGTCTCTGGTTACCAAGGTCTTGCCCAGCGCTCTGCTGGTCACGGTGCCACCTACGTTCTGCGCCCCTGTCCTTCCGTGGGCCCCGTGTTAGACATGTGTGAAGGAGGAAGTAACCCGGCCGACGCGATTCCTGCCCGACGAGATGGGTCACGCCTCATCGGAACAGGAGCGAGACCGGCGAGGGGCGCGGCAGGTGGTGACAGCTCGCCGTGCACGCCCCCGAACAGCTCGCAGACGGGAGCCTCAGACACGGGGGAGCGGGCCCCGAGGGGCTTCGCTCCAAGCAGCTCCCGCAGTGGGGAGCCAGCGACTGTTCATCCATCACAGCGACTGGCTACGATGTCTGAATTTTCTTAAAAGGGAATGGTTTTTGGTTTTATCAGTTTGGGCGGAAATTTTAAGTTCCACTCAGTGATCTTTGGAGACAGAAGCAGGAAGCGACGCAGGCCTCGTTCACCCGCTTGTCTTGCCCAGTCGGCCGAGCCGAGCTGAGCCGTGTGACAGCTTCCGTCTGCCCCGGGGCGCTGGCCTCCACGGTGCTTCGTCTGAACACAGACGACAAGTTCTCGGGGCTGCTTGCATTGTACAAAGAGGGTTTATTTACCCAGCGACTCCCTAACTGGACAAGGGTCGGACGGTGTCTATTGCTGCAGGACAGACAGCTGGGGTCGGCAGCGACTGGTCCTCGGAGCCCGGCCTCTCCCGTCACCACCGCGCCCTGAGGCATTCGATTCTGCCGAAGACCCGCTGTCCGAAGAAAATCGGACAGGTGATAAAGGCAGGAATCCCGATGTACGACGTGGAGGGCGCGTTACCGGGACCAGCAGCACAGAGCTAGGCCACGTGCCTGCGACACGACGTTCGTCCTCGTGGTGAGACCTGTCACCCAGCGTGCAGGCCACCCAGAGCAGTGTCCATGTGACAGGAGCGGCCTGCGGCGGTGCCTGGGAGCCTGTCAGTTCCTCGGCGGGGGCCTACTTGACCACGAGGTCATCAGCCTTATGTCCTTGTAACAACCCCCCGAGGTCAGCGCGGGGCTCCACGCGGAGACAGACGCTGGCCTCTGTGGCAACACCAGTGACTGACCCACACGGCCCTGGGACAGTGGCGGGGGCCGACAGGACGAGCTGCAGCACAGCTCCCCTGGTCAGGAGAGACTGGGGGACACATGGGCCGTGGCGCAGGGCACGTCTCGCCGTGGCGAAGGGCGTGGCCCCAGACGCCCATCCCTGCAGCCCGCTTCCGGGGGTGACCCGAGACCTCCGGGGCCCGCAGATCGGCCAGCGCAGTTTCCCGGTCAAGTCCGTGGCTCGGTGACCACAGCCAGAGGGTCTGTGGATGTAAAGAGCCTCCTATTTTGAAGGCATTTGTCGCACCGTTATTTTCTGTTGGGAATTATAAACCCAATCTCTACTCCTAAAAGAAATATTCAAGTCAGGTTGGAGTTCGGGTGGCCGTTAGTGTAGCGCCTGGTGGGAGGGGAGAGCGCGTTGTTTAAATAGCACGTTTTCACGCCCCCCCGAGGCCCCGCTCTCCCGGGCGCCCTCGTGTGAACCCCTCCAGCCTCCTGCACGTGGCGCGAGACGCGACTCCTCTCAGCCTGACTCGGTTTCCCCTCGGTCCTCTCTTAAGCCTTGAGCCCCGACGGCGTTTCTGTCCGTTTCCCTTCGGTCAGCGGTTAACCGGGCCCCTGTGCGCCGCGCTTTGTTACTATCTGGCGGTCGTCGAGGCACCCGGGCCAGCTCCGGGCGTTTCTCCGCGTGGCGCCCTGCTGGCGGTCGACGCGGTGGCGACACACCCGCAGGCGGTCTTAACAAGGGTCTTTTTTCTTTTCAGACCAAGGCTAGTCTCCTCGAGAAAGACGTGGACGTACAAGAATTCAACTTAGAAAAGGTATGTGTTTCGAAACTGTTAATTTTTTCAGCTTCCTAATATAAAAAAAAGATGGACGTGCTGACACGTCCAGTGGTTGGGAAATGGTCAAGCACGTCGCTCTACGTCGCTCGCTCGAGTATCGTGAATCATTAAAAACACGATGGCTCTGTGACTGCAACTCCGTGACGCGGTGGCGAGTGGGGAGCAGGGCTGTGCGCACTCAGTGACGGTAACCGGGTTCTAAACATGCATGAGAAGCGACAGGAGGAAGTCATCAGCTGCCGAGAATGGGTATTTATCGGCGACTTTTCCTCGTTTCTACAATATCTTTTTAAACAAACGTGATCTGTGTTTAAAGCCATGGTGAGTGGCTCCTCGGTGTATTGGGAGAGGGACTTCGTGGTTGAAGTCACTGCCTTTGTGGGTAGCCGCTCGTTTCAGCGTGCGCCTCTGCGTGTGATCCTGGCCCGTCACACGTTTGTGCCCAGGGTGCTTCGCTTCAGCCGTCCAAGCCGAGCGTGGGAGAAACGGCGTGTCGAGGTCGCGGTGTGTGGCCGGGGGCCCCGCGGAGTATGTCACCTTCCGTGGAGGCTCGGAGTGCACGTGGGTGCCATCTGTTCGTGTCTGCAGGCTCGCTTGGAGGTGCACCGGTTTGGGATCACGGGTTACGGAAAGGGCAAGGAGAGAGTTCTGGAACGGGAACGCGCCATCATGCTGGGGGCTCAGGTGAGGGCTGCCGCGGCCCACCGTCGTCAGACTCGGGCGGCGAGGGGCCAGGGCCGGTCACAGCGTGGGCCACCGGGGAGTCCGTGCGGGGCCAAGAAGGTTGACACGTGTCCCTTTTCTTTATTTCAGCCTCCCAAGAAGAGTTATGTGAATTACAAGGTTTTGCAGGAGCAAATCAAAGAGCAAAAGGCAGCGCGGGAGGAGGCGAAGCGGACGGTGGGTGTGGCGGCCGACCCGGCGCCGTCTCGGTGGGCGGGCTGGGGCCCCGCGGTCACGTGCTCCCCCCTCCTTCCGCGTGGCTACGCGTGTGATGCCAGCCACGTAGTCTGGTGCGTTTACGTGCAAGGTTTGCTCCAAACAGCAGAGTCCTGTTCGGGACCGCCAGCCGCTCCGATGGCCTTCTGTGCGCAGGCCGCCCTGTGTCCCGCGGTGCACACCAGGAGGGGAGCTGCTGCGCCCCTTCCTCCCTACAGGGGGGCACGGGGTAGTCCTCTGCTCAGTCGACTGCGGCGGCCTTCCACGTTCCTCAGAGGGTCTGAGGACGAAGCTCTGAGCCTGCTTTGACGTGCCTACTCGAGAAAGTGTTAAAAGCGAATCGAGTCTCGGTGGCTTTTGATCAGAGAGCTCTTGCTTCTTTGGCTCTGCGGTATCTCTTACTGACACCTGTGTTATCTTAAATTCTGATGCCAGGCCCAGGACACAGATATTTTCAAGAGAAAGAAGAGGAAAGGGCAGGAAGACAGGTGAGCGACACCACCAGGTGCTAGGGCGGGGTGACCTGCGCAGACCCGATTAGTGCCGAAAGTAGCACCTTGAATTCGGTGGCGTTTCCAGGCCGCGGGAGCGCCCGCTGCCCCTCCTGGGTCCCAGTGAAGCCCTTTAGGGTTGAGACAGGACTTGGCGAGCTGCCCAGCGTCGGCGGCCCCCAGACCTGAGTTAGGGACCTCGTCCCGTCTCCCTTGCCAAAGAGCAGACGCTGCAGGTGACCAGCGCAGAAGCCGAGATCGGCCTTCCCCAGACTTCCGTCCCCCCGAGCCGGCTACTGCGACAGCTCGGGCGGGGCGGGCGCCAGTGTGCGTGACGGGACCTGCCGTGCCGCGTTGGTTCCCTCCGTGCCGCTCTGTCCCGCTCGAGTGGCCCTTTCACACCTGACGCCTTCGCCTTAACCTTCGCTCGACTCCTCGTGAGTGAGCTCCCACGCGCCGTCCAGCGGTCATCCGTCTGGCCGTGTGTGTCTGTCGAGGGCCCGCTGTGTGCCAGGCACGCAGGTGTCTTGGTGTTGGGGACACAGCCGTGGCCACACGGAGGCCACCCCTGCCCTAGAGGGGAACGCCGACACCACAGCCCAGCGCCACGTGCCGGGTCTGGCAGGTTCCGTGAAGAGGCGAGAACATCGGGGGGTGGGGGGGCGCTGAGGAGGTGACATCCGAGGTGAGAACCAAGCAAAGAGGAGGGGACAGCCTGAAAAGACCCCGCAGCGGGACGCTCTGTGTAGAGGCAGAGGCGTGTCTTGGGGACGGCGGGCATCGGGGCGCTGCCGCCGGGCTGGGCCGTGCGCGGGAGGGCGCGGGCTCTGTGGAGCGGGCCGGGTGGCCAGCGTGGCGGTGCCACCACCCTTCCCAGGCTCAGCTCTGGTACCGTCTCTCTCCTGAAATGTAGGAAATCCAGAAAGAAGCAGCCGGCGGCCAGCATGTCGTCAGGTGGACGGAGCGGACAGGTGGGCAGGTTCAAAAACGGGACCTTGATCCTGAGCCAGGTGGACATCAAGAAAATAAATTCTTCCCGGGTGGCCCGATGACATCCTTTACCCAGCGGAGGGGCAGGGACGTGCCTTCGTGCTGAAACCGGGCCCTGCAAGCCTTCCAGACTGTTCTTAACATTTCGTAAACTACTTTTTTATTTTAAGGAAAAATAGCTAAATAAAAGTGCTCAGATTTCTGGTCGCCGCCGTGTCCGTCCGCTGGCGGTAACTGCGTGGGGCCCGCGTAGGGTTTCCCGTCCTCCCTCAGGGCTGGTGCTGTGTTCGCCACTGTCCTGTGCGTTCACTTGTCATGAGACCCAATAAATGTACCGTTTTGTGAGAGCTAATAATGAGCTATAAGCGACATTTAATTTTCTATAAAAATGAATTGTTACTGTGTATATCAGAAAAGCACTCAGAATGAGTAATTTGTCAGTTACTCGGTGGGAAAGGCTGTTTCAACTTGCTGCCTGCCAGGTGTGTGAAATCTGCTTCGTAAGAAGGCACATAAGTAACACGCAGCTTTTGTGGTGCACGTGATGAGTTAAGGCAGCAGACGAGTTTACCTGTGCCCTGGTACCCGCGTCTGAGCCTCACCGCCTCCGAAGGAATCGCCTTGGCCAGTAAACGTGAGATCTTAATGACCCCACGTTTGCCGGAAGCGTCTGGGGCTTTCAGTGCTTGTTGCACATTGAAAAAAGATAGTCTTCGTTGATACTAATCCGTTTTGGCTTTTTTTTCTTTTTTTTTCTTTTTGGCCAAATAATTCAGATCCAAACTAGGACTAATAGGGTTTTGGTCAGAACAGAGGGGTGTACATGGCTGACCTTTCTTATGTGATTTATAAGTTAACTCTGAAGACACCGCCAGGTGAGCTGCTCAGAAAGTGTTTTTGAGCCGCAGCAGTTTTGGAATCGGCGCTGTGCCTCCTGGGCTTGTTTTGGAAGGCGGCGTTCATTCAGGTGTGTGCTTCGGGAGTTGTCGGTAATTTTTTCGAGAGGTGTCGCGTATCCCAAACCTGGCACAGCACAGGAGAATCCCCGGGAGCCGGGTGACCGCCGCCACTGGCGTGCCAAGGCCTCGCCCACCTCGCCTGCCTCGCCCGCCTTGCCCGCCTCGCCTGCCTGCCGGGCGCCGACGCCGCAGGCTGGTGGGTCTGGAAGAGCAGGCCCGGGTGTGAGTCACGCCCCGGGTCTCTGTCCCGCCTTTGATTCGCTGAGTGAGCGCGGACGGGGCCTGTGAGTCCTGGGGCCCTGGGCGCTCAGGTCCAGGGGCCACGAGGGGGCCACGGCACACGAGGGGCTGGGGGGCGGGCGCC
>NW_006442117.1:638950-651953 GCF_000325575.1 Pteropus alecto | reverse complement strand
CACACAGGAGAATCCCCGGGAGCCGGGTGACCGCCGCCACTGGCGTGCCAAGGCCTCGCCCACCTCGCCTGCCTCGCCCGCCTTGCCCGCCTCGCCTGCCTGCCGGGCGCCGACGCCGCAGGCTGGGGGGGCTAAGAGGAGGCTGCCTCGCCCGCCTTGCCCGCCTCGCCTGCCTGCCGGGCGCCGACGCCGCAGGCTGGTGGGTCTGGAAGAGCAGGCCCGGGTGTGAGTCACGCCCCGGGTCTCTGTCCCGCCTTTGATTCGCTGAGTGAGCGCGGACGGGGCCTGTGAGTCCTGGGGCCCTGGGCGCTCAGGTCCAGGGGCCACGAGGGGGCCACGGCACACGAGGGGCTGGAGGTTGGGCGCACGACCGTGCTCCTGCACCCCCATCGACCGCACCCCCTGCAAGGTCAGCGCCGCAGCGATGCAGTCGCCAGAGGGCGGCGTCACGACGCGGTTCTGGCTGCAGCCACGGGGCGGAGGCAGCTTCCAGTGGTGGCGAGCGCTTCCTCGCTGCCTGCACACCGCTGTCCCCTCACCTGGACACCCGCGTGGGCCGCGCCTGCCCCCACACCACGCCACTGCTGCCACCCGCAGTGGCCCTCTGAGGGAGCTGGTGACGCTTGTCCCCACAGTTCGGCCCTGCGGGCAACACAGCATGCGTCCTGCTGAGCCAAGGGACTGGGCACGAGGAGCCACACGTCACGAGTGATCGGCCCCGAGCACGGAGGAGGCAGGGCCGTCATGTGGTGAGGCAGGGAGGACCCCTGCCAGGTGGCACTCGGGCACCTGACGCGCCTTCGTCCAGCACTGATGGCGGACAAACAAGAGCAGCCGCCCTGGGCTCAGGAGGGCCCTGAGGTCTGCATCACAACCAGCAGAGGCGCTCGGGGAGGGCACGGGGGCAGACGGGATGGGGGAGGCGGTGCCAGCTCGGTGCCAGCCCCCTGGGAGAGATCCTGACAGCTGTCCCCCGGCCAGCCACGGGCGGACTGTGCCCCAGAGCCCCTTTCAGGAACAGGGACTTCCACCTCGGTGCTCAAGACGTCCCCGCCCCTTCCCGGGGTGGCCCACGGAAGACGCATGGACGAGGTGAGGGCCTCGCATCCCTGCTAGCGACAGCTCCGTCCGCTTCAGGGCCTGACGTCTCCCCTGGCCCAGTTCTGCTTCCTGCTCCACGTGGAGCCCAGGAGCGCCCGGTACCCGCTGCCCCGGCGTCTGACCCTGGAGCCGCCCCACCCGCTCCATGGTCAGGGCCCAGGGAGGCCAGGTCTCGGCTGCCAGCTCTGGCTATGCCGGGGGGCTGGTTAGGGTCCCGGGTCAGTTAGGGCCTGAGCCCGAATCTCCCCAGGACGGTACTTTATCATCTAGTCACGGGTGATCCCCCCACCCCGGGGTTTCCTGGCACGTGCCACACGAGCACGTTGACCCGGCCTCATGAGGCGCAGGCCCCCTGGGAGGGAGGGCGGGCGGCCGCCCCCTCTCACAGCCCCGGCCGTCGGGGCTGGTCTGGGGAGGGCGGACCTGGCCTCTGAGCAGTGACTACAGACGGCGCCTTGTCTCTCAGTTGTCGGCAGTGTCGAAAGAATTTATTTCAAATCCGCTTAAGACTGTGGCAAAACTCAGGTTGTCCAAAAGGCAATACACAAAGTTCAACCAAGCCCCGAAGACCGGAAAACAGTGTTCGCAATCCAAAAAAATACAAAGGCTGCGGATACGGTACAAAAACTAGAAAAAACTCGCCTCTCTCCCCCACCCGCTGTGTTTCCGGTGGACCGTGGGCCCGCAGAGGGCCGAGAGCTGCCGCCCAGTCCCTACGGCTAGTGAGTGGCGGGGTGGCTGCGACGGGGGTGGGGCGCGGTAGGGAATGGCCAAAGAAAGGGGGAAACGGACGTTCTCTCTACGCCAAAACAAGGACACAAAGCTCTTCGTTACTTTCTAGATCCCTTTGCCACCGCGACACAGACACCTCATGCCGAGTACAAGTTTCGTCCTACGTCATGCACGTCCCGCCCGCTGCCCGCGCCCTCTGCGCCTGCTCTGGTGCCGCAGAATCCCGGGCTGGCGCGTCCAGGCCCCGGGAGCGGCAGGCGAGAGGGCCCCGCGGGAGTCTCCCTGGGGACACACCGCCATGGTCCGGCTTCCACAGCCGTCACCATTCCAGCCCCGGAGCTGATGTAGGGGCTCAGCCTTCCTGAGCGTGTGGCCTGGTGAGCGGGGCCCACCCCGCATGCCCAGGACTGGTGCCCGCATGAGCAGCGGCCCCGGGAACAGCGGCACCCCGGGGCGAGCCTCCCCGCCACTCAGCACCCAGCCCCGGCCGCACCCATGTCCACGGGCGGCCCCTCGCCCTGTGGCTCCGCCGCCCCCAGCCTGTGGTTCAGTGGCGCCTCTCCCCCCCTACAGCAGCTGGCCAAGCCACTCCCTCTGCCGAGATCTTTAGAAACAGAGGAGACGCACTGGGAGGGGACCCCTTAGGTGCGAGGCCTTAAGGTCACCAGGGAGTCGGAACGGGGCCCATCTCTGCGTGCGGGAGGGGTTCCTGCGCACACACGCCTTTGGGCTAACGATGGCGCCGATACCGGGCCCGCTGGCAGTGCTGGCAGCGTTCTGTGCACGACCCACTGAAACAGGCCTCGTGGGGGTGGGGACCGGGCCTGGCTTCAGGGGTCATGGGAGGCCCGTCTGAAATGTGAGTTTTGCAGCTGCGTAGTAAACACAGTCATGAGAAGCGTAGATGGAAGACACTGGTCAGGGAACACCCTGGAAAGTCACCGCGTGGGTGCGATGCGTTGCGTGTGAACCCTTAGCCCGGACGCGGTAGATGAGAGTGAGCACACGTCTCTTCCTTGAGCAGCGTCATTCTACAGTCCCCACGGTGAGCGGGCGGAGGCGGGTCGGTGTGGCTGGTCCCGTCTCCAGGCGGGATGTGGAGGCACAGGATGATGTAGCGATTCGCCCGACCGTGCCTGAACCGACATCAGAGCCAGGCGAACGGACGAGTCCCCGGGGGCCGACCTGGGCGTCTGACCCCGCCCTCCGGCCCCAAACCTGCTCCTCCGTGTCCCTGTCCGGTGACATTCTTCCAGTGACAGGAGGAATGGGGTCAGCGGGAACAGCCACAGGCTTGGTTTCCTCACAGAGTCCTGAGCTGTCCGGGGCCAGCGCGGACAGATGACCCTCCAGTGACGTCCGGTCAGGTGTCCCACCAGCTAAAGGCCCAGCCCCTCGGGAGGAAAACGAAGGTGTTTTGTCTCTAGGTGGGGCCGGGGGTGGGGGCGGCTGCAGCACCTGCGGTGAGTGCGAAGTGAGGCCTGGCGGGCTGGCTTCTGTCCCGGGGCCCACGTCCCTACCTGCCCGCTGGCACGACACTGCCGACCGATGGCACAGCCCGGGCTGGGCCCTGGGACGAAGGTCCCCGTGCAGCCCGGAGCGGACGGCCCACGTGCCGCTGCCGCTGCATAGCCACACGCGACGAACCACGAGCACGGCCTGCTCCTCGGCGGCCGCGTGTCCCGGGGGGACACTCAGCTGTCACAGCTAAGGGGGCACTTCCGGCGTCTAGCGGGTGAAGGCCAGGGCACTGCGGAACGTCTCGCTGCGTGCGGGACAGTAAGGGCCTGACCCGCGAGAACGGCCCACCCCGACGTCACGGAGACGCGGGCAGCATCCCCGGTCCGAGGATCCGGCCTGGGCAGAAAGGCGAGAAGCGGGGTGTGCGGAGTCTTGGCTCACCCCGAATTCGGGGCCACGGGAGACTCAAGGGAGATGAGTTCTAAGAGGAAGGGCCCCTGTGAGGACGGAACTGCAGAGCCGTGTCATTTCCGGGGCGGCCTCCGAACCCCCTTCTCGCAGACCAGCTCCGTCTTCCCTCGGCCAGCCCGACGGAAGCGTCATCGCGTGTGATTTTTATGTACAGAATGTCACCACGCCGTGCAGGAACAAGGAACTCGATGGCAGACGAGATGCCCACGGCCCGTGGCTTCTCCTCCGGTTCCCAGGGCTCCTGGGAGGGCGCCCCGCGGCGGCGAGGAGCTGACGCGTTAGTGCCGTGTTGCTGGTCCCTCAGAAACACGACCGAGTGGCAGGGACCCGCCTCCTGGGGTCCGTTCTTGTCCCTGAAAAGTGTTTGTGCCGAAGACAGGAAGGGCCGGCGGGACAGCCCGACACAGTCCCTGGTACCATCCGGGTCCTTCTGGGGTCCCGGAGGCCTCAGACGAGGCGTCATGCCCGCCCCGTCACCTGCGGGGCCTCGCGGGACGGCTGACGGCCGGGGGCAGGCAGTTTTGGTGGCTTCTCTGAACTTCAGGTCATTTTCTCTCTGACGAGGCCACCGACATTATGGGTACCCCCCATCCTGACCTAGGCGCTGGCTCTCCCGAGGGTGCCACCAGTCCAGGCGGAGCTTGAGCAACGCCTGCCCAAAGTTGCCAAGCCAGGGCTGCCCGATGACCCCGGCTTGGAGGGTTTGGGGAGCTCCCCGACCTTTCATCCGGCTTCCGCTGCACAAAGCCGCTTCCGCCGGGCGGCCTCAATGGCTGTCCTCCCGCCTACGTGCCGACCTCGTCTTTTCCAAAAGACAAGACTCATCTCCCAAAGCCGATGCACCTGGACCTGCCAGCATGGCTTCCTCAGCCCCAGGAGGCCCTGGCCGCCCTCAGGACGCTGCTCCACCTTCCAAGCTGAGTCCACCCAGAGCTGGGCCGGCAGGGAGACTAGGACGTGGAAGCAGAAGCATGGACGAGGATGCCGACGGCCCAGGGCGGCCTGGGTGCCAGGACTTTGGTGGCAAGGCTTAAATGCAGCACCAGACAGCTCCTGAAGCCACTGGCGACCGGCCTGGCCGGCCACACCGTGGACGCGGCCGGACGCGGCAGCCTCGCGGCCCAGGAGCGGGCTTCGAGGTAGGATTGTCGGATCTGCTGAGTCGAGGGCAGGTCTGCAGGGCCGGTCACTCAAGGAGCAAGTGCAGCGTCTGAAGAAGCAGCTAGAACCAAGTAAACACAGTTGGTGCCGGTTCACGGGCTAAGTTGTATAAAAATCCAGCAAATAGACAAGTTACTCCTGAACTTCGAAAGTAAAACGCCTGATAAAATAGATTCTTGTAAAAAGGAGAGCGAAAGGTTTACGACCAGACGGAGATGGAGGTGGCAGGTGACAAGGAAGACGGTGGAGGAGAAAGGTGCCCAGTGACAGACCGTGGGACGCACTGTCTTCCTCAGAGATGGACGCGACTCGACGCGGGTCTCGAGGGTGGTTGGCGTCCCCAGCGAGGAGTGGAGGGCCCACCCCAGGCCCGTGCGGGGGGCTGGAACACAGGCGTCGCCGTCCGCCGCCTGCCATCGCGGCCACGTGCTCCCACGGTGACAGGGAGATGGTCCCAAAGTGGAGGCGGGCCGTGTCCAGCAGATGCCCAGGGCCTCCCGTCCGTCCAGGTGCTGAGTCCGAGCACCGCACAGCTCAGGCGAGTGGCTCCGACGGCTGCACAGGTGAGCTTTGGGGAGCCAGCTCCAGAGAAAAGCCACCGCCAGCTGGAGACTCGTCACACGGGCATTTGAATTCAAATTCCAGTGTTTTCTTATGTGTTTAACAGCTCAGAGCGGAGTGAATTTCGTGGACTCTCGTGTGTGTGTGTGTATGTGTGTGTGTGTGTGCGTGCGTGGGTGAGGGGGTTGGTTGCTGAGTGAAGGACCCCAGGAAACCCTTTAAGATGGTTCTGACCAGGTCAGGGAGAGGCAGGGCCCACAGAAAATGATGAGCATCCCTTCCTGCGGAGCCTGGGTTGGACGCGTGCGTGGCGGGCTATGCGAGGACTCAGGACGGACAAGCTGAGGAACATCCCCGACGAAGGGGGAGCCTGCGACCCTGGGACCCCACGGGAGGGCCGCCAGCGGAGCACAGACGCCTGGGACTCGGGCTTCCGAGCGTGTCCTGCCGCCTGCTTCCAGGGCAGTCCCAGAGTCGGGCCTCCTCCTGCCCACCCCGACCCCACGAAGACAAGCGTCAGAAACAGGTGGCGGGAAAGAAATGCATAAGCCCTGGAAGCCTCTGGCCCCGAGCACGGTCCTTCGCGAGCGTTTGGACCGTCCAGGTGGGACCGGGGGGAGCACGCCCTGTGTCCACCGCTGCCAGCGGCCTCCACGGCACGGCCTGCAGACCCACTCTCGTGCCCCAAGGACAGTGTGTCTCTGAGATGGTGGCTCTGTGGGGCCGTGACGTGGTCGTCCTGCCCTTGTGGTCACCGAACGTCGGGGTGGCAGGCCCCTCCAGACCTTGAGCAGAGCCGGAGCGGGGAGGCTAGTTGGCCGGCAGCTTTGGCCGCCCCAGGCTGGGGGGCACTTCCAGGCCTGTGTGCAGAGTGACCTGCAGGAGAAGACGGGGTGAGCGAGTGGTGAGGCCACCTGAGCCCTTACCGCACGGCGGCCACGCGGGACACTGCTCCCTCGGGGTGGCCACAGGCAGCCGCCTCTCAGGATTGTGGGGTCTGCTGTTTACGATGCCCCTCAGGTTGTCCCCAGGGGCTGCTCTGCGCCCCTCGCACTGCCTGGGTCCCCCCACCCGCGGCCAGGAGCCAGCCAGGCTGACCCCCATGCAGCAGGCGTGCGGGTCCTTGGGCCGCGTGTGAGCCTCGCTGTGTCCCACGGCCCTGAGGCACGGCAGCCTGCGTCAGGCTGCCTCGGAGCCCCCTTGCCGGCGAGTGGAGATGCAGACCAGCCAGCGACTGATGGACGTGGCCCCTCAGTATTCAGGGCCCTGCCCCGGCGGAGGGGCCCCCATGTTCCCACATCTCCCTCACCGGCTCCGCTCCCGTTTACTCTCTGAGTTTGGGAACTCCTGAGCCGCCTGCTGTGCCCTAGGACCGGGCCACCTTGGGCTACAAAAGGACACATTTCCTGCCCGCTTCACATGGGGCCAGAGAGCAAGGGGCGCTGGGAACAGGAGGGGCCCCACGGCACCCCAGGGCTGCTGTCTCCCCAGCGGCTCTCTACTCCCCGCTCTGAGAAAGCTTTTTTTCGCTCAGCACCCCACCCGAAGGCCCCAACATGCACCCAGCCCTCGGGCCAAGCCGGGCAGGCAGGACGGTCCTCCTGAATGCTGAGCCCCACCCGAGGCTTTCCCAGAAGGGGGGCCGCTGATCGTTCCCCCTCCCCATCCCGCCCTCCACTGCTCGTCCACAAGCGGCCACCTTCGAGCTCCGCTTCCTTCAAGTGGACAGGGAGGACTTTATCAAGCCAGAGGACGGTCTCCGGGGAATGCCCTAGGTGGCGACGCTCTCCACCTGGGCGGGTTCTGTGGTCAGCTCGCTACCGCCCACTTTGCCCGGGGACCCTCCGGAAGCCCCCGAGGGCGTCACGGGGCGGGGCGGGGCGGGTGGCTCCAGCTGGAGGGTGACGGTACCTGCACGTTGCGGTTGAGGCTGAGGGCCGGCATGAAGACCCCGTCCACGTGGCTGAAGGCCGTGGGGCCCTGCTGCTGCCCGTTGATGAAGAAAGTCAGCGTGTGCTCATTCAGGTCCAGCAGCAGGCCGACGGTGGCCCCCTTGCACACGCCACCTTCCGTCCTGCGGAGAGAGGCCCCATCAGCACCCCTCGCCTGGGAGGCAGTGATGGCTCACAGAGTCACGTGGAGCTGGGTCCACAACCCCCGGGCCGCAGACCGGCACCCATCTGCGGCCTGTTAGGAACCGGGCTGCACAGCAGGAGGTGAGCGGTGGGCGAGCGAGCGAAGCCTCATCTGCATCTGCAGCCGCTCCCCAGCGCCGGCATTGCCGCCTCAGCCCCACCTCAGATCCTCAGGCCTTGGATGCTCACAGGAGCCCTGGTCCCTGATGCCACAAAGGTTGGGGACCGCTGACTTAGAGGATGCTGGGACACCCTCACTAAGACAGGGCCGTTCTTCTAGCTCATGAGCCTTCTCTCGAAGTGCACGCATCTATTCAGGGGCCACACAGGTGAGGCCCCTTCTTCCCTAGCAGCATCTGAGGAGAGCTGGGGTCGGGTGAGCTCGGGTGGGAGAGGTCCCTTCACCCGTCAGGAAGCCACTAACTCGGTGCCCTGTTCAGTTTCAGCCCAGTGACGGACGCTGACATCGTGGAAGAGGCGGCCACCCCTGCCGCTGGGAGATTTTGAAAAGCCTGCCTGCTTCGGCTGTCTCCCCAGATATGTCTCAGGGACTCTGGAAAGGCAGCATGTGGCAGGGGACGGGTGCCGAGTCTGGATCAAGTGTCCCACCTGAGTCACCAGCCCGCGGTGAGAAGGTTGATGGTGAAGCTCTTCGGGGTGCTGCCTTTCGGGGGGGCTGGAAGTCACCTCCACTGGAGGGGAGGGTCTCTAAGTGAGGGGCACTCTGCCGGGGCCTGGCTATGCCCATACCGACCACCGGGTGGCGGTAGTGACCAGTCCGAGGCTCAGGAATGACATTCCCAGCCGGGGTCAGTGCTGCCCGCCAGGCCTTGTGTCCCCAGCACAGCCCCTGCCCCCTCCCGCCACACAGACAGCTGCTCAGGACCCACGCAAGGCCCCGTAGCACCGCTGGTTGGCCTGAGACCAGGGCTGCGGCTCAGCCTTCCGGGCCCAGGGAGAGACGCCGGCAGGACACGTAAATCAGGAGCTTCCTCCAGCGGCCCCCGCGAGCGAACGCCCTGTGAACACCCCCTGCCGTCACCGCCCGCAGCAGACGGTGCATCCGGTTTGCTCAAGTGGACACGGGGCAGTGGGCCTGGACTCGGCCCCTGGGTCTGAGCAGGCAGCTGGGGTGAGCCTGCAGGGCCCAGACAGAGAGTGCGCTCACAGAGTCATCGGCCGTGAGCACCCCGACACTGCCTGCCCCACCAGGCCTGCCCTGCCGGGGGCACTGCCGGGCGCAAAGCCCCCGCGAGGTGAGGCAGCGGGAGCGGTGGCTCCAGGCGAGCGACCGGCAAGGCAGTGGCACCTGCTCCCTCTGCAGGCATCTGGTCGCAGCCACGAGGCCACCGGCTCTGCAGTGACCACAGCGCGGCCGACAGTGTGTGCGGGAGGCGGGGCAGAGCCCGGGGCGAGCCGCGCCTGAGGCCCCAGGGACCCGGCAGTGGCCGCTGCTCCGGTCCCTGCCGTGCGCGCTCTCTCGCGGGGGCTGCAGCGAACCGCCACCTCTTCCAGGGCCCACCTCCCGCCAGCCCGGGGCCTGCACTGGGCACCGGCGGCCAGGGCGGCAGTCCCACGGGATCCGGCCCCGAGCCCCACGCCCGAGGGAAGCGGCGGGCGCACCTGTTGGTGTGGGAGTTGCAGTGCATGAACCAGCTGCGGTTGTTGTCCACGTACATGGCCCAGGCCTTGTCGTCCTTGCCCAGCATCATGTCCTTGGCCACGCTGGCCCGGGCCACCCCGAAGGCGGGGTCCGGGTGGCTGTCGTAGCGGTCGACGTGCAGCTCCCAGTAGTGCACGCCCTTGGAGAAGGCGGCCGTGCCCAGCACCACGCGGTCGTCGTAGCTGCTGCAGGTGGCCGTCTGGTTGTCATTGGACAGGATGATGTCCCGGTGCCCGGAGTTGGGGTCAAAGGTGAACCAGGCCACTGGACGGGAAGGAGGCAAGAGGGGTGGGTCAGGGATGGGATTTGCTGACGGTCTCACCTGGGCTCAGACCCCGGCTACTCCCGTCTGCGAGGACGTTGGCAGCCGGCGTCACACGTCCTCCCAAAGAGTCACACGAGCACACGCACACGCACATGCACATGCGCACACACACGCACATGCACACACACATGCACACACGCAAACACGCACGTGTGCACGCACACACATGCACTCGCACATGCCTATGCACGCGCTCACGCGCACAAACGCGCACACGCACACACACGCACACACGCACGCGCACACATACGCACACTCAGGCGCACGCACACATGTGCACACGCACGCATACCCACGTGCTCACATGCACGCGCACACGTACACACGCCCTCACTGTGTCGCCCGCGGTCGGGGGCCAGTGACACAACCTGCCAGGGCGCAGACACCCAGGCCCCCGAGCCCACGTCTGGACACCTGTGAGGGTGCCGGCTCCCCACACTAGGAGCTAAGAAGGTGGGGCTCACGCCCCGTGCGGCGGTGGCAGATTTGGGACGCACAGTGAGGAGGGGGTAACCAGTCACGAAGCTCCGTCGCCCTGCTCACGGCTCACTGTGGGGCTCCCCCATCTGCCCCCCTTACACTTCGTCATCAGAAGTGAAGCCACCACGCACAGGACGAGGACCACTGGTCCCCGGGCCGGGCCCCTGGGGCAGGACGCGAGTGGACCTCTGGGTTTATGGCATGACTGCAGGGCACAGCATTCCGGAAGGCATCGTGGCCGCAGCCTGGACAGCCGCCTCTGCTTCTGTCCCCTCCCGCCCGTCCCGGGAGGCCTCCGGGCAGGTTCTGTGTCCCTCAGGGCAATCAGACAAATGGTGACAGGAAGCTCAGGCCAGCGGCACCCTGGAACCCTGCCCCCAGGCGGGGTGCCTGCAGACTCTCTGGAACCTGTTCTTTGGTGATGTCATGGCTCCCGCTAAGCGCTCAGTCGATCACAGTCCAACAGGAAACTGGGGGGATGCAGCCAGGCGTGGGGGCCCTCGGAGCAGAGCTCCTGCCCTGGGCATGGGGACAGGTCCCCTCCGCGAGGAGGGCTCAAACGCTGGGCCAGCGTGCGCCTCCCTGTGGCCGGGTGGCCTCCCGTTCTCTGCCACCCCCAGGCCCTCGAGGCGGGAGCTTCGTCTCACGAGTGTCCTGCCCCAGGTCCAGCAGCGGGGGGAGGGGAGTGTGGAGGCAGAGGGTGGGGTGTGCTTCCTCCACTGCCCCCTCCTGCCTGAAGCAGGGGTGGGGCCCTGACCCTGGGAAGAGGCAGGTCCATGCTGTGGAAAGCACCTGTCCTGCTGGAACCCGTCTCTGCCGCGGGGGACCCTAGAGCCCCCAGAGCTCACCATCGGAGGTCTGCAGGACCACGGTCTTGCTGTAGGGCCCGACGCCCGAGCCGTTGAGCGCCTTGACCCTGGCGTTGTACGTGCTGTTGAAATGCAGGCCGTCGATGGTGCAGAGGGTCTCCCTGCCCACGTACACCTCCTGCAGGGGACCGGCAGCGTTAGGTGCCCGTCGCCTGGGAGACTGCCCTTAACAGCCAACGCGGCGGCAGGGGCACAGACCGTGTCCAAGCTGGGCGCGAGCCCTCCCCGTGGGCTGCCCGGAGTCCCGGGGAGGCAGGAGGGACCGCAGGGGCAGCCACTGGGATGCAGCCCAGCGGCATCATGCCTCTGCTGCGCTCGGCCCCGTGGGGCGGGGCTCAGGGGCCTGGGGACACCAGCGCCTCCGGGGGACAGAGGGGCAGAAACCCCACTTCTGCTCAGCTGCACCAGCAGAAGACTGTCGGTTTCCAGTGGGAATCAAGCTAGAAAAACAAGCTACGCATCTAAACCAGCGAAATAAACAATATAAAATAAACACTTTTTAAAAGGACCGTCACACATGCGAAAAGGCAGACAGGAAGGGTGTGACGTCGGTGGCCTGAGCGGATGAGGTCTGCGCCCTGTCTGTTCCCCACTGAGGCCGGTGTCGTCCACTCCTCGCCTCCCACGGGGACGGGACGTTCGCATCAGGCCCCAAAGCCCCCTTCCTGGGCGTTGGCTTTGTCCCCGTTCGCCTCACGCTCACCCTTGCCCTTTCGCCCGTCCCCGTCCCCGTCCCCGTCACCGTCCCCGTCACCGTCCCACGTCACCATCCCCGTCACCGTCCCCGTCCCCATCCCGTGTCACCGTCCCCATCACCGTCCCCGTCACCGTCCCCGTCACCGTCCCTGTCACCATCCCCGTCCCCGTCCCTGTCACCATCCCCGTCCCCGTCACCGTCACCGTCCCGCCCGGCTGTGTAGGGGCCTCACTCTTCATTTGCTTCGCTAAGTCACTAACAGCAGCAGCTGCGGACCACGTGTCTCCGCCCCACTCAACCCTTCGACATCGTGTCTTCTCGTATTTACTCGCGAGGAGACCCGGAGACGGCCGTGGACCGGCCCACGGTCACAGGCATCCCATCTGGAAGCCAGGGTTCAAGTCCGGGTCTGTGCGCTTGGGGGCCCACACTGCCGGGACCACACACTGGCCCCGCGAGTCCCAGCCCCTGGACCTCGAGTTCGTCAATGGCGCCGTGGCGTCTTTATTTGGGCTCTGTGGCTGCTTCTCTTAACGCCTGCAGACGCCCCCTCTTCCTTCCCGTTTCAAACCCGGGCTCTGTCCCTGGTTTCCGGCCTCGGGCCTCGGTCGGTCCTTAGCTCATTCGGGTGACGGGCGTGACTGCTGTCCCATCTCGGGCCACTCACATCCCCACTACCCTAAGCTGCCCAAACTCACAGGGACCCAGCAGCTCCCGAGGAAGTGCTGTGGCTACTTCCCCGGGTCTCACTGTTGTGGGGACGCTGACCGAGCGTGGAAGGACACGTGCCAGGTCTCTTCGAGAGAAAAGGAACACTGACCTTCGGCAGGATTTGCGCTAAGTGGGTGCAGCCCCCCGGGAGAGGCAGAACTGTCGTGATAGGGAGGGTCTGTCTGTTTGTCTTCTAGGCACAGAAAGGAGGGGTCTTCTTAGGAAGACCCAGAGTCTGTGCTTCCTGGCGATCACGTCAGCCAAACGACTCGGCACCAACCGGAACTTCAAGTGCGGAATCTCAGGGTGAGTCCCGTGAGGGTCGGGGGGCTGGGCGGGGGACGGTCTCTGGCTCACTCGGAGCCCTCAGTGTCCGCGGCATCTCCCCACGCGGCCGTGGCGGGGGACGGTCGCCCCCTCCAGCAGCCCCTTACAGGTGTCTGAGCACCTGGCCAGGCGAGATCGTTAGTGAACCAGGCGAGGTGGGGGCGACAGAGGCTGAGGCCGGGGAGCAGCGTGAGGGGGACATGTGGGAGGATAGACACGGCCGGACGGCTGGGGTCAGCTGGGGACGAGGCACGTGAAGGCGACGCCTTCCCCGAGCTCTGCATCAGCCTTCACAGAAGTCCCCCGGAC
>NW_006442117.1:636786-638513 GCF_000325575.1 Pteropus alecto | reverse complement strand
CAGCGGGAAAGAGCCTGACTCCCCCACTGGCCAGAAGCCGCCACCGCAGTCTCAAGGCGGCTGGCTGAGGCCCAGGGGCCTGCGCATTCCTCCCCCAGAGGTGTCCTGGACCCTCGGAGGCCACAGCGGTGCCCCAGCCCCACCCGGGGACAGTCCTCTCCCCACTGCCCACCCACTGAGACTGCTGCTTTTGACTCTCAGAGGACGGGAGCCCGTGGGAATTCAGGCAGACCCCGACCCGGAGCCCGCACAGGCCAGCGTGCAGCTCACACACGGCCGGGTGGAATGCAAAGACACATTTACCCCTTTGGCTGGGAGCATTTCAAAGGCCCAGGGGACCGGACCGGGAGGGAGGGGCGAGCATGGAGAAGGGGCCAGTGAACCCGTAGGGCTTTGCTTTGCATCAAGCAGATCAGCCACTCCGTCAGGGCAAGACTGGAGAATGCTTCCAGCCCAGAGCCGGGTTTCGGCTCAAAAGAATTTAGAAACAAGTGTAGCCAACGCTGACGTTTTTTAAAGGGAAAATTGCAACGTGATGTTTGTGAAAACTCTGGATTTTGATTTGGCGCCAAACGGGAGGGCGTGGTCTTCCAGGTTCCGCTGAGGGTTCAGCGGGGCGGAGCCCCTGCCCGATGGCAGCCTGGCTCCCGGCCTCGGTTCACCAGTGTGGAGCAGGCCCCTTCGTCCCTGGGATCTGCTGTCCCCCTTCCCACGGCCCCTGGGCCCCGCCACCCCATCCTGTCCAGAGCAGCATGGGGAACAGCCTCCTCCCCCCGCACCCCCTCCAGGGCCACGCCCTCCCCGTAGCACAGGTCTCGCGGTGGCACTAAGCAGCCCCCTCAGAGGGGACACCCTGCCTGAACGGGGCCGGCCCCAGCTCACCCCTACATTTCATCTGAATGAAGTCCAGCTGGTGGATGGCCAGCAGCAGCGGCTCGCTGTCCAGCGTCAGGTCAAACTCCGCGGACACTTTCGGCTCCAGAGCGCCCTTGACCCACTGCTCCTGAGACACCTGGACACGCTTGATCAGAGCGTCCGAGATCTACAAGGGGGCACAGAGTTCAGGCTGTCGGTTTGCACAGGAGACATCGCCAGGCAAGTGCTGAGCGAGGCCGGGGCTGCTTCGTCTCTGGCTCTGGCGTGTTCCAGGCGTGGCAGAGAGGAAATGGCCGTCCGGTGTGACACGGGGCCAAGGCGGACGCACCGCGTGGTTCATATCACGCTGTAAAACGAGGCGCCAGCCACGCGAAGAAACCCTCTTGTGAAACGTGATACTTTTGAAATACGCAGAGCATTCCTCAGTGTACCTCTTTTGCTAAAGCGAGTACCCTGCAAAGCGAGGGGTGCTGGCGGTTTGCCGCGGAGTCTGCCTGCGCGTCCCACGCCCCCAGAACTGGGGGGCTCGCTCCAGCTTGCTCTACGGCTTCTGCTCCAAACTCACCGCATGTCACCCACAGCTCCGCTCTCCTGTGCAGGAAGGTCCTGCCCGCTCAGACATTCGCCCGTGTCCCTGTGCAGCCGTGACCCCGCGTGCCCTTCTTGGGGACCAAGCAGGTGGTTCTATCACTTCCCCACAGACGGAGGGCTGAGCTCCCGCCCGAACCATGGCCACGCTTCCAATGCCATGCTCCCGAGAGACGCCCAGACCGCGGTCAGCCTCGCTGCTGGGACGCCCCGCAGGGCTGCGCTGGGCTGCTGGCCACGGTCACCTGGAAGACATGCGGGCT
>NW_006442117.1:630424-633784 GCF_000325575.1 Pteropus alecto | reverse complement strand
GTTCGCGGGCGTGTGCATGTGTGCGTGTGTGTGTGTGAGTGTGTGCGCGGGTGTGCGCGGGCGTGTGCATGTGTCTGAAGCCACGCGTCAGAGGGGGAGGGGTCACTTCAGGTGGTAAGATACTGGCAAAACGTTTTTCTTAGTTCTGGCTATTATTTCCTACTTTCTGAAATTTCTGTAACACATCCTTTTGCTTTTTATAAGTAACAAAACAATAAAACAACCCCCTCACCCCCCCAAAAAACCCAGTGCTCTTGCCGTAGGGTCTGCCCCTCTCGGTTCTAAAAAGTCCCTTCTCAGTCTCTAAGATGAGCATGAATTCGGGCCCCACGTTTGGGCTGAATTGCGCCCGCCTCTTCCCCAGATGAGCCTGCTGCAGCCCTAACCCCAGGCCCTCGGAAGGTGACTGTGTTTGAAGAGGTGACCTAGTGAAAGTGAGCTTAAAAAAAAGTTAAAATGAGGTCGTTAGGATGGGCCGTAATCCAATGAGTGGCATCGTTACAGGAAGAGGAGGTTAGGGCACAGACACACGCAGAGGGACACCCACGTGAGGACGCAGGGGGAAGATGGCCATCTACACGCCTATGACGGAGGCCCGGGAAAGAGCCAACACCTCCCCTCACACCCTGGCGACGCGTGAACCGCGGCCGTGGCCCTCCAGCCTGCAGAGCCATGAGCAGCATCTGTGGATCGAAATACTCGCTCGGTGCTGCTTCGTGACAGCGGCCTGTCCCTGTGCAGCCGTGACCCCGCGTGCCCTTCTTAGGGACCAAGCAGGTGGTTTTATCATTTCCCCACAGACGCAGGGCTGAGCTCCCGCCCGGACGATGGCCATGCTTCCAATGCCAAGCTCCCGAGAGACGCCCAGACCACGGTCAGCCTCGCTGCTGGGACGCCCCGCAGGGCTGCGCTGGGCTGCTGGCCACGGTCACCTGGCAGACCTGAGGACTCTGCGCTGTGAGGTCATGGGCCGCGGGGACTGTCACTCACTTCCTCCTGAGCCATCTTCCCGCTTGTTGGGCAAAGACTGGCCTTTCCCATTTGTGAGGAGAAGGTTGAATTGGGGACTCTGGAAGTCGAAGCCTGAACGTGTGGCATTTTGGCCGTAGAAATTATGACAGTTGACCTGGTCTTTAAATAATGATGGAACCAGGGCCATAGCTACTGAGAGGCAGAGCCACGATGAGAGAGCCTAGGGCTCCTGGAATCACTGAGGGGACCCTCCCGAAACCGCCCGGTCTGGGGAGAGCTGGGGGTGGGGAGGCGGGTGGGCTGCCCGGCGGCCCGGAGCCGGCTCACCTGCAGGAAGCCAGCGGGGTCGTTGTCCTTGATCACCTCCAGACAATACTCCATCAGCCCTGTCGACTGGCGCAGCTTTAGCGTGCAGTGGTTGATCTGGTCCCAGACCATCTGCGAGGCGAGAACCCCGCGTCAGCCAGGCCACAGTGGGGGTCGGAGAAACCACCCAGAGCTGGCGCTGGCCGGGCCAGCCCGTGGCCGCCCTCTGCGGGAGTCAACGCGCCCACCTCCCACAACCCCCAGCAGAGCGACTTCCCACGCCGGGCAGAGAGGCGGAGAAAGTGCGCACCCCGGGGCTCGCCAACTCGGCCCCCCGCCCCGAGCTGGGGGTGCGGGGTGACCCGTGAGCTCGGTGCTCTGGTCCCAGCGCCAGCCCCACCCCCTGCCTTCCCTCCTCCCTGGAGGGGAATATTTTGGGGAAAGTGGATAAGCGGCCGAGCCCGGGACAGTGACGCGTTCCTCGTCAGTGCAGAGTGCTCGCGGACGCCCGCCCGGACCAGGGCCCGGTGTCGTGGGGGTCACAGTATCATGGGAGTCACAGTGTCGTGGGGGTCACAGTATCATGGGAGTCACAGTGTCGTGGGGGTCGCCCTCCTCCCCCTCCCCTCGGTGGGTGGTGGCCGCGTCGTCCTTGCTGACATGATGGACTGCGTGTCACATCACGGAGAGCCTGAGAGGGGGCGGAGCCGGACACCTGAGGCAGGGGGGCCTCGGCCGGAGTCCCTGAGGCAGAAAACAGGCACTTGCACGAGACGGGGAGGCTGGAAGTGACTGGAAAACGGCCGGGCTCAGGGCGTCTGCCTCTGGCTCTGGAGACAGAGCGGGGGTGTCGCCCGGCTGCAGGCAAAGTCGCATGGCCGAGCGTGGGCCCAGGGACGGCTGGCCACCGCCGCCCAGCTTCACGCGCTCACCCACGCCGCCCCCGTGCCAGCTGCGTGCTGCGTCACCTGCACGGGGCCCCACGGCGCCTACCTTCAGCTTGTGCTCCCTCTCCTTGGTGACCTTGGTGAGCAGCTTGGCCTTCTGCCGAGTCAACGCGTCGACCAGCGCGTCGCACTGGGCCACGAGGCAGGCTTCGTAGTCCAGCCCATTTTCCTGGGGAGGCAGAGAGCTTGAGGCAGAGGACGTGTCGGAACACGGAGGAGCCCGCCCGGCCGTCTGCGCGCGACCTCGTTGGACTGAAGCGGGGTGAGCACGGATGGCGGGGGCGGGGGCGCCGCGTCCCGCCGTCTCCGTGGGGAACATCCCGCTGTCACGCAAACTCTGGGCAGAGAGCGCTTCGGTGTCAGAGGAAATGCTCACGAGGGACTGTCCAGGAGGAGGGGCAGGTCCCAGTTGACGTAGCGCAGCCCCGTCCGAGCCGTGTGTGTGTGAGCGTGTGCGCGGGCGTGTGCATGTGTCCGTGTGTGTGTGTGAGCGTGTGCGCGGGCGTGTGCATGTGTCCGTACATGTGTGTAAGCGTGTGCGCGGGCGTGTGCATGTGTCCGTACATGTGTGTGAGCGTGTGCATGTGTCCGTGTGTGTGTGAGCGTGTGCGCGGGCGTGTGCATGTGTCCGTGTGTGTGTGAGCGTGTGCGCGGGCGTGTGCACGTGTCCGTGTGTGTGTGTGAGCGTGTGCGCGGGCGTGTGCATGTGTCCGTGTGTGTGTGTGAGCGTGTGCGCGGGCGTGTGCACGTGTCCGTGCGTGTGTGTGAGCGTGTGCGCGGGCGTGTGCACGTGTCCGTGCGTGTGTGTGAGCGTGTGCGTGGGCGTGTGCACGTGTCCGTGTGTGTGTGTGAGCGTGTGCGCGGGTGTGCGCGGGCGTGTGCATGTGTCTGAAGCCACGCGTCACATGGGGAGGGGTCACTGCAGGTGGTAAGATACTGGCAAACGTTTTTCTTAGTTCTGGCTATTATTTCCTACTTTCTGAAATTTCTGTAACACATCCTTTTGCTTTTTATAAGTAACAAAACAATAAAACAACCCCCCCACCCCCACAAAAAAACCCAGTGCTCTTGCCGTAGGGTCTGCCCCTCTCGGTTCTAAAAAGTCCCTTCTCAGTCTCTAAGATGAGGATGAATT
>NW_006442117.1:615264-628971 GCF_000325575.1 Pteropus alecto | reverse complement strand
GGTGGGTAGAAAGGAGGCCAGCGGCCTTGTCCAGAAGGGGGACAGGCTGTTGGTGGCCACCTCGTTAGCTCCAGGGACTCCCCGCCCCGCACAGAGGGTGCGGACAAGGCGCTGGGACCCAAAGGTGGCACGGTGAGCCGGGGCCAAATCTATGGCTTTTAGCATCATGCTTTTTAACCAAACGCACGCGCCATCGAATTTGCCCCCCGACCTGGCCGCGGAGTAGACCATAACCGGGCTTTTAACGTGTAAAAAGCTGAGGGAGTGACATGGGCAGGAAGGTGGGGGGCCCACCCGGCCCCACCTGTCACCCTGCGGCCTCTGCTCCGGCGTTCGGGCCCCACGTTTGGGCTGAATTGCGCCCGCCTCCTCCCCAGATGAGCCTGCTGCAGCCCGAACCCCAGGCCCTCGGAAGGTGACTGTGTTTGAAGAGGTGACCTAGTGAAAGTGAGCTTAAAAAAAAGTTAAAATGAGGTCGTTAGGGTGGGCCCTAATCCAATGAGTGGTGTCGTTACAGGAAGAGGAGGTTAGGGCACAGACGCACGCAGAGGGCCGCCTACGTGAGGTCGCAGGGGGAAGATGGCCATCTACACGCCGAGGACGGAGGCCGGGGAAAGAGCCAACACCTCCCCTCACACCCCGGCGACGCGTGGACCGCGGCCGTGGCCCTCCGGCCTGCAGAGCCGTGAGCAGCGTCTGTCGATCGAAACACTCACTCGGTGCTGCTTCGTGACAGTGGCCGTCACCGTGCCCACGGGGCCTTTCCCGCGCCCCGCCGTACCCTCTTCGGAACGCCCCTTGCCACCCCACGCAGGTGGCTTCACTGTCCGCTCCCCGCCCCAGGGGCCCGGGCAGCCCCTGGCAGAGGGGACTTTGTCTTCTCCTTGCATTCCTGGCCCTTGGTGCTGGCGTAAAGTAGGGCTCAAAAATGCTCTCTGGATGACTGCAAAGCAGAGCGAGTGGCTGACCCGGGGAGCATGCTGAGGAGGGACAGGTCCAGTCCCCGTCACCACGGCCAGCAGCCTTCGCCAGCGAGGAGCCCCAAGAGGCCACGTAAGTGGGGTCCCTCGGCCTCCTCCGGCCCAGCCCGGCCCAGCCCGGCCCAGGCCTGCTGACCTGCTTCCAGGACAGAGCCGTCTGGAAGGCGGTTGGTGGCCTCTCGGCTGGAAGGGACAGCCTCGCGGCTCGGGAGACTGTGTTCTGCTTTGCCGCCCATTCTGGATGGCCCTTGCCGCACACTGCGATGCGTGGGCCTTGAGCTCCAGTCGTCAGGTTCCCGCTCCGTGTCTCGGGAAGATGCTCTCCCTCATGTCCTGGGGTGTCCTCTCCCGTGAGACGAGAACGTGGGAACGACAGACAGGTCCTACCTCGTGTGAGTTCTCACTCATGTGCTTAATAGTGCAAGGCAGGCACCCCGAAATCCTCTTGTCGTTCCGTCTGGGTCTGCCACATGTGACTTGGTCCTTGTCCTCCGACACCGGGATCACTTGACAGATGTGCACAAGGTTAGACACCAAGGGCCCAGACGTGGCTCAGTCTAACTCTCCTTCTACACACAGAGGAGACACGTACCAGTGCGTCCCTGTAAACGCCGTGACGTGCGCAGGTGTGGGTACCATCTGACACACGGCAGACGCTCGTTAGACGCTTCCGTGAAATCACCCGGGACCATGTAGCGAGGCGTCGTTTTTTTAAAATTATTTTTATTTTTCAATTACAGGTGACATACAGTATTATATTACTTTCAGGTGTACCGATTAGTGATTAGATAGTTATGTAACATCCCCGTGACTGTTTCATAACTACTGGTTTGTGCTTCTCAATCCCTTCCCCTGTTCACCCACCCAGGAACCCTCAAAATGTTCTGCGTATCCATGAGTTTCTGTTTCGTTTGCTTTCTTTAGGCTCCACAGGTAAGTGAAAGCACATGGCATTTGTCTTTCTCTGTCTGACTCACTCCACTCAGCACAACACCCTCTAGGTCCATCCCTGCTGTTGCAAACAGCAAGATTCAATTCCTTTTCACGGCCGAGTAATATTCCACTATGTTCACGCACCAGCTCTTCTTCATCCATCATCCACCAATGGACACCCAGGTGGCCTCCAGATCTTGGCTACTGTAAATAGAGCCGCAGTGAACGTGCGGATCACAGGGCCCTTCGAAGTCGTGTTGGGTTCTTCAGATGAATTCCCGGGAGTGGGGCTGTGGGTCCTTCTTCGTCTCTTGTAACGGCCTTCGGTTTAAAGTCTATTCTGTCTGGTCTGAGTATCGCCACCCCAGCCTTTCCGTTTGTTTCCATTTTCATGAAACGTCTTTTCCAGCCCTTTGCTTTCAGTCTGTGTGTGTCTTCAGATCTGAAGTGAGTCTCTCGTAGGCAGCATAAGGAAGGGTCTTTTTTCTTACCCATTCAGCCACCCATCTTTCGATTGCAGTATTTAATTAATTTATATTCAAAGCAATCGTTGATAAATATGTAATATTGCCATTTTACTATTCATATTTTTGATCTGTTTTTTCTTCTTCTTAATGAAGTCCCTCCAACATTTCCTATAACATTGGCTTGGCGGTGATGAGCTCCTCCAGCTTGTTCTTGCCTGGGAAGCTCTTTATCCGTCCTTCGATTCTAAATGATGGCTTCGCTGGGTGGAGTCATCTTGGTTGTAGGTCTTTGCTTTTCATCACTTGGAATATTTCGTGCCAGTCCCTTCTGGCCTGCAAAGTTTCCGTTGAGCTCCCTAGGTAACTCACTGCTTATCTCTTGCTGCTTTAAAGATTCTCTCTATGTCTTTAGGCTTTGGCATTTTAGCGATGCTGTGTCTCGGTGTGGGCCTCTTTGGGTTCACCTTGTTTGAGGCTCCCTGCACTTCCTGGGCTTGCGTGTCTATTCCCTTCACCGGATTAGGGACGTTTTCCATCATTATTTCTTCAAATAGGTGCTCCATCCCTTGGTGTCTCTCTTCTCCTTCTGGCGCCCCTATGATGTGAATGTTGTTATGCCTGGCTCCTTCTGGTGCCCCTATGATGTGAATGTTGTTATGCCTGGTGTTGTCCCAGAGGCCTCTTAAACTGTCCTCATTTTTTTTTTTTTTTTGGATTATTTCGTTGCTGTTCTGATTGGCTGTTTTCTAGCTTATCTTGTAAGTCGCTGATTCGATCCTCTGCTTCATCTAATCTGCTGTCGATTCCCTCTGAGGTAGGCTTCATTTCAGTTATTATATTCTTCCTTTCCGACTGGTTCTACTTCATGTTTTCTGCCTCCATATTTAGGTTTTCTGTCTCCTTGCTAAAGTTCTCACTGATCTAATCTACTCCCCTGTGTTCACTGAGCATCCTTGTCACCAGTGTTCCGAACACCGCGTCTGGTAGAGATGGCTTGTGTCCGTTCTGTCTGGTTCTTCGGCTGGAGCCTTTTCTGTTCTTTAATTTAGGACATATTTCTTCATTTCCCCATTTGGCTGCCTCCCTGTGTTTCTTTCTGTGTATTAGATAGGGCCGTTAGGTCTCCCAAACTTGGTAGAGTGGCCTTATGTAGTAGACGTCCTGTGGGGCCCAGTGGCATAGTCTCTCTGGTCATCTGAGCCAGACACTCGTGATGTGTCCCTTGTGTGGGTTGTGTGTGCCCTCCTGTTGTAGTTAAGCCTTGGTTATTGTTTGCACATCAATGGGAGGAGTCGAACCTCGGGCTGATTGGCTGTGAGGACTGGCCAGTGAGGGGTCAATTTTACGAGCAGGATTCACTCTAGCAGGGCTCTGGGGCCTCCCCGGTCTACCCTATGAGTGTGACTTCCTCAAATGTGGCTCCAGGTTGTGCTCCGGCTCAGATGGAAGCCGGCCACCAAAATGTTGGCCCCAGGGCCTCCTAGGAGGGGCCCCACTGCAGGCCAGTTTCAGCTGCAGCCTGTGTTCTGTCTGCGGTCACCTGGCAAGAGCTACAAAGTGATCTGCAGATGGTTGCCACTTGAGCTGAGCTTGGAAGCACCTGAGAGAGACCGAGCTGTAAACTGAGGCTGGCCGCCGGTAGCGCTGGGCTTGGGGCTGCTCAGCGAGAGCTGCAGAGCACGCAGAGGCCAGATGCTGCTTGTTTGGGGTTGTGAACCTTTGAGAGCTTTTAGGAAAGTCCACAGCCTGAGCCAAGACAGACCATTTGTATGGGAAAGCCACTGGAAACAGCTTGGGTGGGCCCACACGTTGGGAGAAGCGGGGTCTTGAGGATTCACCAGGCTGAGGCAAACCTGTCAACCAGGTGATGGGGACTCGGATATGACGCCTCCTGCGTCTGCACGCCAGGAGGGGAGGGCTCAACACAGGAACCAGCATTCTGCCAGCACTCTGCCTGGGAGGAAGCCGCCCCTCCAGCCCTCACCCTGAGGCCAGACAACTCAGTTCCACCCCGTGTGTCCCTGGTGCCTTCTGAGCTGTGTCTCCAGCGCTGGATCTCAGAGTAAGTGAGTCCATCAGCGGTAAGTCTATGTACGGGTCATTTAAGAGGACTCCTGGGATGCCAGCTGCCTTCCATGTCACTTAGTCATCATCCCTGCTAGTTTTCACAACCAGAAGTTATGGGGACTTCTCTTTGTGGCATGGAGCCCTGGGCTGGGGATCCCAGTGTGGGACCGGGACCCTTCACTCCTCTGGGGGTACCTCCAGAGCTGAGACATCCCTCTCAATGCTCAACTGCCACATGTGGGTATGGGTCCTGGTGGTTTGCGTCTCTGCCCCTCCTACTAGTCTCGAGGTGACCTCTTCTGTGAGTCTCCAGTTGTAGGACTTCTGTTCAGCCAGACTACAGGCGGTTCTCAGTGATGGTTGTTCTGTAGTTTAGTTGTGATTTCGATGTGGTCGTGGGAGGAGGTGAGCCCAGCTTTGCCTGCTCTGCCATCTTGACTAGAAGTCTTGAGGCCCAGAAATGACGTGCCCTCTAAGGAAACGGTATCCGTAGGGTTGAGGGGGCTGGAGGGATAATCCCAGGTGATTCTGATGTCTAACTATTTGAATACAGCTAACGCCATCTACTAAAATCTGGGGAACACTTTCCACACGAGCCAGCAAATCCTTCCCTTCAGCACTGTAGACCCCACTGCTAAACGAGAGAAGGCAAGGCCCCCAAAGAACCCTCAGCCCCCGTCAACTGGACTGTATGGTGGGGTTTGGGGTTCGATGCTGCCCACATACATTGGTGGGGGCGATGTCCTATTACGTGATGAAGCACACTGCGTAAAGTTCACTCCAGAGAACTGGATCCTGCGTAGCCCATGACCTCCCGGTCATGGTGAAACACAGCTCTGACCACACCTCCCCCACTGACCAGTGTGCACTGTGCCCCACTGAATCGAGGTCCAGACCCTTAGCTCGGTGTCCACGACCCTCTCCAGCCTTACCTCCCAGGGCGGTCCATGTGGTTTCCACCCTTTGGTCAAGCCGGGCTTGGCCATCTGGCTTTCTTCCTCCTTGCCTTGGCCACTGCCGTCTCCCCGGACACGTACGCCCTCACGCTCCTGCTCTGCCTGTTGCCCGTGGTTACCCCATCCCTCTGCAAAGACCCTTCCAAATACTACCTCCTCCTGAAGCTTCGCTGCCCGCCCCAAATGGAGCGTGTGCCTTGAACTCCTTCCAGGACGTATGTCAATGTCTTTGAGGCAGGTGTCCTGGCGGAGGCGCCTCAGCTGTCCGTCCAGGTGCCTGACCCCGGGCCCCAGTGCCTGCCAGCTTGTCTTACACATTTCTATGGCCAGTGGTGCCTGATGTGCGGACACGCTCCATTAATATCCGCATCAGTGAACTGATTTTGTCCTGGATGTTGTCTGTAGCTTCCCTGAGTGAGGACCGGAAGCAGAGACCAACCTTTTCTCTCTCTCTGCGTGTGACACGCACTACGATAGCAGAGCGGTTTTGCTGCTGCACGTTGGGTAACTTACTGCAAAACAGGATTCTGTGGACCCCATTTGTCACTGGCCACGTAGAGATATTACGAAGAGAACGCGCTGGTACGGGATGTGAAGTATCTCAAATGATCGCCGTTAAACGTGCTCGGGACGTACCGGGGTCCTGTCTACCATTGCTTGCAGAACGAATGGATTTTAAGCAAAGTGAAACTATCTAAGAAACGGTTTAGGATAGAAAAACGTTCAAAGGAGACCCAAGTAATCAGAAAGACAGTCCGCGGCCACCTGTGGACCACACGCCCTTGTCCACTTGTACGTGCGGGAGGGCTCACCTCCCTACAGTGCAGGGGATCACAGGAAAAAAGCCCCAATTTTTACAAAGTCCTGTTAAAATCTATGGGTCTAGGAGAAGACGCTGACAGGTTTAAACAGCGCTCCCATGGCCTTCTGCAACAGAAGGAAAAGCTAGAAATATTCTGACGGACACCCAGGTGAGGCTCGGAGCGAAGGCGGGACAGCGGGACGGGACCGTGTGGCCGTGTGCCATGCATGAGCTGGTCGTGCTGCTGCGACCAGCACCCCCACAGCCCGGAAGCTTCCAGCAACAAAGACCCACTCCGCGCTCCATCGAATGCCCATCACAGGTCGTCCACAGCTCATTCCGGGGCCCAGGACGAAGGAGCATCCCTCACGGGGGACATTTAGCCTCACCGCAGATGAAAAGGAGCCACCACTGAAACACACCGGCCCCTCAGGCTTTTCCCAGGAGGTGGCAGCAGCCAGCCTCCAGTCTCGTTGTCACATGGCCCCTCGTGAGTCACGTGGCCCAGCTTGACCTACATGGGGCAAGAGCGAACCCCCTCCACAGGAGGGCTGGGGACACTGCAAACGGGTAACAGCCCAGCGAGGCGGTCCCCGAGCCAGGCGGCTCAGGCTTCCTCACTAGCCACGTGTCCTCCGCAAGCTCTCGTCGTCCTGTGGCGTCTGTATGTTGGGGTCGTAGTGCCTCCTGCCTAACTGACGACTCAAATTAAATACGTGGCGCCATGTGACTTCTCGTCGTTTCTCTGGGTCGTCCAACCCCTCCGTCCCTCACTGCCTTCTCCCTCCCGCCGTCATGCTGCCAGCCTCAAAGCTGCAGAGCTGACAGGAGCCCCCAGCGCGAGCCGGGCCCGGAGCGTGCTTGAGAGCGGGGGGCAGGGAAGGAAGACGGGCCCCCTGGGGAAATGCAGCCATTCAGAACCACTTCTCAGGGGACGAGGGCGGTAGATGGGGGCAGAGAGGGTCAAATATAGGGTGACAGAAGGAAATTTAACTCCAGGTGGTGAACACACAATGCCGTATGCACATGACGTATTATTGAACTATACATTTGAAACTTACATAATTCTATTAACCGATGTCACTCCAATAAATTCAATTTAAAAAATTGCTTCTTAAAGACAAGATCCTGGCTTCACGTATGCAAGGAGACAGAAGGTGGAACCCGATCTGAGGCTCAGAATCGGTAGCATAATCACACCCATCACTACGCACCCTCGTTTGGCTCTAAGCATTTTCGCGGCCAAAGGAAAGTGAAACCTCATCAGTCACACAACGATCTAAAGTGTCCGTTCGATTAAAAAGAGAAACGTTCCCAAAGTATATTAGATAAAAACAAAAAACGTCAAAGTATTAAAAATATAGACTTTAGTTAATAAAAAGAAAGAAAAGGAAAATTTCGCCCCTCAGAAGTTGGCTCGAAGGAGGGACTTGACGGCCACCACGGGAAAGTACCAAGTGCCACCGGGGCCCTTCCCCTCTCCAGACAAAACCTTAAGCCACCGGAGACACACAACAAATCCGGTCCCTCTCCCCGACGACCCCAGGCAAGGTGAAGCCACATGTGGCTTCTTCCCGTGCTGGGGAGCAGCAGGGCGGTGGGGACGACGCGGAGGGCCGCTGGAAAGGGGCCAACGGGTGGACTTGACACAGCCCAGGAAAGAATCGGTGAACTCGAAGAGGGTCGGTAGAAATGACCGAAACTGCAGTACAAGAGACAAAGAATAATTGCGAACAAAGAACAGAGTGCCCAACAGCTGTGGGACGATATCCGATGTGGACAGCAAAGGGGTTCTGTGATAAACCCGCGAGTCCAGTGGCAGAAGGCGTCCTCTCTGGGTCACCGGGTCACGAGCCCCTGACCGGCACGGCACGCACATAGTAGCCCCGCGGACACCGGGCACTTCCGTGCGTGCAGATCAACGGAAGAACGAGCGAAAATACAGATGGTACATGAGCAGAGCTGTGGCGGGTCAAGGCCTCGCCGAGTCCCAAGGTCCTAGCCCAGCGGTCAGCGCATTTTCTTCTGTAAAGAACCAGCCGGTAAGTGTCTACGGCCCTGCGGGTCCCAGATCTCAGCGGCTGCTACTCAGCTCTTCCAAAAGCAACTCGCCCGCAGCAGCCACGGGCGACACGTACGCAAACAAGCATGGCTGTGTCCCAGTAAAGCTCTCTTTACGGGGCCGGTGGTGGCCCGCAGTCCCTCAGTCTTCTCCCTAGTCTGTCTCAGAGATGAGACTGGCCTCCTGTGGGACACTCCGCGCCGCTGGCCTCCATGGGTAACGTCCCAGGGCTGCGGGTCTGCCCACATAAAGGGCCCGCCACCACAGGCCGAGGGTGGAATGTCCCCGCCGGGTAAGGTCCCAGGGCCGCGGGTCTGCCCACATAAAGGGCCCGCCACCACGGGCCGGGGGTGGAATGTCCCCGCCACAGAGGGCCACCGCAGCAGCGAGGGGGCGTCGCCCCTTCGCGACCTTCAGAGCCCGCCTCGGTTCCAAACCCGGCGCCGTTATAAACAGTCTTCAGGAAGAAGACAAAAGCACAATGTCAAAAGGTTCAACTCCCGCAAGCCCGGACTTTCACGCGGGTCGCGTGCTCAGGCCACACGCGCCGAGGGCCCAGACAGACGTCCACTCCAGGGCTCTGGCCTGAGGATGAGCAGCAGGCGGGCCGCGAGCAGCCACAGGGCTGCGGAAGCTCTCTGCCGGGGCTCCCCTCTGCCTAACTGTCCGTCCCCCCGCCCGACCCCACCCGAACGTGCCGCAGGCAGGCCCTGGAGCCCGGGGCTCCCCACAGCCCTCGAAAGCAGGAGGGGCCCCCTGGCTCATAGCTGGGCACATCACACCAATTGTTGACGGAAGGCAGATCCCTAGTAGTTAAAAATATAACATCTAGATACTTGTGATCGTCTTTTGAAACATAGTTCTAACTAATAGAATGAAAACGGCAAACTAATTACCACAAATAGGACAATCCGCCTATTTGCCTCGTATGGTCCCCGTCTACGCGAGTTTATTATTTACATAATTTTGTGTTGGGAGAAAAGATAGGTATAAACTTCATGGAGGCATCGGCAACATTAATCAGATGGAGGAAAGCCGGGCAACCTTTGAAGAAGCAACTTCATATTTGAAAATTTAATGTAAGGAAATAACTAAGAGTATACGCATAGATTTCACTAGAAAAAATGTTTATAACAGAAAAAGACTGAAAACAACCTAAAGTCTAGCAGAAGGGTACGAGCAAATAAAATAATAAATCCTTAGCCGGAATGGCATGCAGCCATCAACAGTGAGGTTCATCAACTGACAGGAGAGATATTTATATTGTATTATTAGAGAAAAAAGGACAGCTACAAAATAAACGTATAATAGGATTCCAGAGGAAAAACATTCTAACATGTTACAAATGTTTTTCCCTGCGAACTGGAATTTGGGGATGATATTTAGTGCCAACATTTCTACGTGAGTCGACCTGATTCTTAATAATGACCTTAGCATCATAAAGCGCTAGAACTATCCAAACAGGCATCCTCGTGACCACAGCTCAGCTGTGACTACGTGTTCGGCCTTTGTCATATCTCTTTCGGTGGAGGAAGTCTTGTGTCAGAGGCTTTACGGGCCAAACACGTGAGAGGCAGGACCGGGGGCCCGGCCAGCCCCTCAGCTTGGGCAATGGCCTGCAGTCCCGTTTCCCCGGGGACCTCAGGGCCTCGTTGCCCCCTCTGCTGTGAAGCACAGACCCGTTGATAACGTGGTTCTGGCTACGGTGAGACCTTGGGGTCATACGCTCCCATCTTTCAAGGCTCAGACTCCTGAAGAAGGGCTTAGTCAGCTTTCCACGCCTCAGTTTTGGAATCGACTTCTGCCCATTTTCATTCAGGGTCGACTCTGTATCCAGCAGGACCTTGTGGACATTCTGTGACATGTCACACTAGGGGAGAGGGATGCCCCACAGCGGCCCTTTGCCTCTGGTTTCGGGAAAATCAGAATTCCATAAGCAAGAGGCAGAAAGAGAAATGGTCTCGCCGAAAGCGACCTCCCTGCCCCATCCTTGTTAGCTTATAATTTCTTCACGCCTAAAGTTCTTTCAAACGATTATCCTCTCCCAGGAGAACCGGCTAAAAATGTGTTTCGCCAAGGCCTCAAGTTTTTACGCTGCTTAAAAAAGGTGATAATCAACCCTGTTTTAAAATAGGTTTCAGTGTCACCTAGGTGTCTCATTGCCTAAGAATCACTAATCAGAGGCGAGCTGCCAGGGGGACGTGAAGTGAGGCTCGGACGACGGCTTCCCGGTCACAGGGCCGCCGGGGAGCTGCGCCCGTCCCGTTCTGGGACTGCCCGTGCAGCAGGCTTCGTCATGGCTTCTGGGGCTTTTACACGGTGATGACAACGACCGAAATCCAGTGCCGTTAAGTTTTCCCGGAGAACTAAACCGCCACGTCGGGAGTGTGCAATCGAGGGTTCTAGGTCACCCGCTCACAGCTCACGACAGCGACCTAGACACCTGCCCACAGAGCGACACCGACCCCCCCCCCGCCGCCCGGCATCTTTCCTGTGCCCTCCAGCCCTGGGTTCAGACGCTCACGACACACACTCCGTCATCTCCGTCTCTAGAAAAACAGCACGTTCTTGAAAACGGGTTTTCAAAAAGTACCGCCTTCTGGATTTCGCAGCGTGTCTCGGCTCCCTGAAACTCTGGCACAAGATGTAAAGCTGCGACACGGTGTCCTGCATGCCGCCGTCCGCCTCATCCGCGGGGACATGTCCCAAGACCCCCTGCGGATGACTGGAACCACGGCCACTGCCGAACCCCCTACGGACTTCTTCCCACACAGACACACCTGTGATAGAGTTTAATTTATAAGCTGGGCACGGCACGAGATTAGCAACAAACGACTTTACCTGACCCAAACATTGCGAAACCACGACAGTTGATGTGACAAACTAGACGGCCAGGGAGCCTGCACGGCACATAGACACCAGACCAAAGGAGGACCCTCGCCCTGGGCAGACCAGAGCAGGACTGCGACATGTCTTCACGCTATGCAGGATGGTGAGGAACTTCAAACCTACGAATCGCTTATTTCTGGGATTTCCCACTTGAAATTTTCTGACCGTGGTTGACTGTGGGCAACTGAAACCGGGTACGAGCGGGGACTCCTGTGGCCATGTTTCCCAGGTGCTTGAGGATAGAAATTTTATAAAACAGCTGTTGACACCAAGCCAAGGACGACCGATGAATTTCCCTGCACGATCTTGTCCTCGAAATCATACTCATTATCCAACTTGTTATCGAAAACTCGTTATCCTGTTAAAGGCTTCATCTCTCTCAAGTTTGCAAACTCAACCATTTCGGTTCCCATGCTTCACTAAGTCTAAACCTTTAGGTGACAATATCCAGAATCCGTCCCAGCCCCCTACGCTGTGGAAATTTAGCATCTCATGAAATTCCAGTGTGAACCTATATTTCTTGTTTTGTTTTTTTTTTTGTTTTTTTTTTGTAATTGATCACAGCCTCTTTGCAAGAGATTTCTTTATTTGGAAAATGTCTTTTCCCTTGAAAGATGAATTAGCAAGGCAGCTACAAGTTCTGTGAAGCAATTGCAACACAATGTCACGTGAGTGATAACGAACTCGAGGTAGACGCCCCCATTTCGTCAAAGCTGTTTTCGAGCTCGACAGAAAACAATACCAAGAGTTGCCAGCTCGTGCTTTCGCCAGGTACCCAGCCCACTGAGGTCAAATAAGCACTCTCTGCGGCTGCCCTGCAGCTCTCTGCAGGTCTGGTGGTTTTAAGTATAAAAACTCTAAAAATAATAACATGTATCGGTTACCGTGGGTCAGGTGCTGTGCTAGAGACTAAACACACACTATTATACTTACTCCTCGCAACTATTATCTGGGCTAAATATTATCCAGAGGGTCTGTAACTGTGCCCAAAGCTTACAGCGAGTGAATTGCACGCACCGAGATTTGGATGCAGGTCTGAGCCATTGCACGGAGCATTTCTCTGCAGAGGCTCCGTCGGCACTTGGGGCTGGATGACTGTTTTGGGGGCTTCCCTGTGCACGGAGAGGTATTTAGAAGCCTCTTTGGCCTCTACTCACTAGATACCAGTAGTACCCCTTAGGTGTGACAACCCGAAGTGTTTCCAGATATTGCTGAATGCCCTGGGAGTGAAATTGTCCCCAGATGAGACCGCTGCTCGAGGATGAGGGGTTGGACACCAGCTTGTCTTGCTTCTGACCTGCCATGTGAATTCCCTCCCCCCCCAGAGTGGATTTCTAAAGCGTCCCTCATTTGTGTTCTTTCTTAATCTGTGATTTGAAAATGTTACATTATATAATAACATGCGCATTGTTGCAAATGAAAATACTCAGTAACTGTATATAATGAATCTATCATAGGCTTAGTTGTCCCTTCCCGTCCTCTCCTCACTGCTCCCCGAAGGAGCTGTCCGTTTCCGGTGGGGTAATATGAGACGGCCAGAGCACCTCGCTTTATTTTCCCGTGTTTTCCCTTCGCAGTCAGAGCACTTAGTTCCTATTGGGCTCGTTGGAGACCTGCCTCTTCTATGTGTGAGAAGTTTACTGGGAGAGGGTACTGAGTGATGAATGTCCAAATTCGCAGATGCTGTTGGGGACCTTGAGCAAAGGACTTTAACTGTGTTGGGCCTGACTCAGTGACCCAGGCGCCAGTGAAGTCCAGCTGCTCAGCTGGGCCTTTGGAAGGGCGATTATGGACAATATTGGTCAGAAGAGCTGACCCCCCTCTTACTTTAGGTTCATGGGATGGGCGCGACCTACTTGGCAGCAGGAGTTGGAGGAGTGGCCCGGAGAGACTGTTCGTCCCCCCCGTGGGAGGTGGCACCCCCAGGCAAGTCCCGGGGACGAAAGCTTGGGCAACCTGCAGATGAACGTGTGCCTGGCAGTCTTACCGAGGGCTTATTCTGCGACCACACCCCACTGCCGCTGCCACTATGGCAGAGTCCCAGGAAGAGAACGTCTCTGGGGAAACGCTCCCTTCGAAGGGCACGCGTCCCGATTCTCAAACGGGGGTGGGGGTGGGGGGCATGAGGAATTACATCCTCCCTCTAGGCTGGGAGGCGTTCTGGGGGGAAGAAAGTGCTGGAGACGGGGGACACTCAAAAAGAGGGGAAACACCACTCCGGGAGCTGTGGGGCTTCTGCTGCGAAGGAAGCGGTGTGTCCCCGGCCGAGGCGGGGATGGAGGCCCGCCTGCCCTCAGGTGAGATGAGCCCGGACGGCATCCTGCTTCCTGCAGGTGGGGGGTAACGCGGCTGAGGGCCGGAGGGGCCAAGGACCTGACTCATTAGCCAACGGAGGAAGGAAAGACCCTGCTTCTGCACTCTGGGTTCCGGGGTGTGGACTCAAAAACCTCAGGGTGCAGGGGACCTAGTGACCCCCCCCCCTCCATCTCCAGCACCTAGCTCAGAGTACCTGGGGTTCATGCGAGGCTTTTGTCAAATGCCCGTGAGGGAA
>NW_006442117.1:613535-613771 GCF_000325575.1 Pteropus alecto | reverse complement strand
CCACATCTGGACCAGCGACCAAGCTGCCGCTGGCTGCCTCTCCTGCTTCAACCTCTGGGCTCCAGCGAGGCGCTGCCCAGGGTCCCCTTGTGCGTCCGCCCCGCCCCCAATCGGGCGGCCTGCAGGTGACAAGGCGGGCGAGCCGGGCGCTGGGGCGAGGGGCTGGGTTCAGCACCACGAGGCGGCGGACAGCGCCCTGCGCGCGGACCGAAGCGGGCGCCGCCACCTGCCAGGTC
>NW_006442117.1:612647-612991 GCF_000325575.1 Pteropus alecto | reverse complement strand
TCCCCTGCCCGCTCCCGCGCCCCCCGCCCCCCACCGCCATCAAAGGGGGAAAGCGGGCACCCGGAGAGCCAGCTGTTTGCAGACGGGTGAGGAGCATGGTTTGACGGTGGCCTCCCAAGCCAGGGGTGGAGCGAAAAAAATGCAAGTCACAAAATGTCGGACACCCGAAGTCGAAGGGTGAGGTGCTATTATCGATTCGACCGCAAGCCATTTTGTCTCTTCCTTCCCAGAAGTGCCCACCCGCGGTCGGTGTCAGTCGTCTGTACAGCCCGAGTGACGACACGGGATGGCATTGATAGAACGCGACCTCCCGCTGAAACGCGGCAACGCGCCCCCCTGGGCCC
>NW_006442117.1:599517-612415 GCF_000325575.1 Pteropus alecto | reverse complement strand
GGGCTCGGGGCTCCCAGCGCAGCCGGCTCTGCCTGCGGGGCTTCAGGCAGCTACGGTGCACACGCACATTAGGAAACCATTTGCTGAAAAGCAGGATGAATACTGAAGTCACGCCTCCCCTGCGCTCCCGCTCTCTGTTCCTCCAGACAAAGACGGGACCAGCGGGGCCAGCTCAGCGTCTGCCCGCCGCGGGGGGGACGGAGCAGCGATGGCGACGGGTCCCAAACCGCGGAGAAAGCTGCAGCCGTGGTTGAGGCTCCGTGCCCAGGGGACGGGGACCGCCCGCAGGGAGACCCTGGGGGAGGGGCGTGGCGACGCTCTCCTGGCGGTAGCCAGGGCGGGGTAGGAACCTCCAGCCACCCCAGGGGCGAGCTTCCGCTTTCCCAGTCCCCATCCTGCATCTGTCAAAGGAGCATCATCATAATACTGCGAGCAGTGAATGAAGTCAACGCAGATGGCATAACCTACTTCCTGCTCAGAACCCTATGACTTCAGGTCGGCGCTGCCCATGACTGACGAGCAGTTTGTCTTGAGGTGGGAGAGCAGACCAGCCAGTGCCACAGAGAGCGCCGCGCGGAGAGGCCTGACTGCTTCCCCGCACCTGCAGAGAGCTTAGAGCCATCTCGCCAGGTGTCGGTATCCCCAGGTGGCCCAGTGGCATAACCTACTTCCTGCTCAGAACCCTATGACTTCAGGTCGGCGCTGCCCATGACTGACGAGCAGTTTGTCTTGAGGTGGGAGAGCAGACCAGCCAGTGCCACAGAGAGCGCCCCACGGAGAGGCCTGACTGCTTCCCCGCACCTGCAGAGAGCTTAGAGCCATCTCGCCAGGCGTCGGTATCCCCAGGTGGCAGATGGTGACGACCTGTCCCAGTCTGCCTTCTATAGATAAAGCCACCATGAGCTGGACCCTGCCTGTATCACTGCAATAAACCATCAGGAAAGTTGCCAGTGTCCTATCAGAGATGCTGGGCGAGGGGAAGGTAGGCTGAACGCGCTGAAAGATGCATTTCTCGTGATTCTGACGGTGTTGTCACTCATTGCAGCTGGGCCCAGCGTCCTGGTGTCTACAAGAAGATAATCTCTGACCGCTCTGCCGTGAACAGGCCTGCCCAGCCTGGTCACCTGCCTGAGACCCGCTCTGCCCTGTCGTTTTCAGACCGAGGTACACTGCTTGGGGGTGAGGACACTTCCAAGACGAGTGAATCTTTCCAGGTACAGCGACTCCGTCACCAGGGCTGTGCACGATCCCGTCTCCCATGGGGAGGCAGCACGGGACGCATCAGAATCCCACACCTTTGCATTTCTCACGCGCCCTCCATCCCCATCGCCCCAGTTCTGTGGCCGAAATCAGCTCAGCTCTGTGCTGTGCCGTTGCTAATTGCTCACGTGGGCACTGGCGTCATGCAGCTGCTTTGTATGACCCGAGGTGACACAGCCGGCTCCAAGACTGTGCTGTACGTAACCATAATTATGAACAATCGTCAACGTCATCTAGAAAAAGTCCTCTTGCCAGCTCACTGTGCCACGAACCCTGTGTGCACAGAAAGGTCATTTTATTTTTCTGATCCTCAGGGTTTGTTTTTTTTTTCCTATTACAAAATTTAAGGAGAAATTTCATTGAACTTGCGATTTCCTTTTAGTTCTAAAATTCTCTGTATATTAGTTTTTAAGAGTGATATATCCCACTTAATAAAAATGAGTCTCATGAAGAAATTTGATCTCAAAATTGAATGCTGTCCCTTTTTTACCAAGTCGCTAGTGTATTATTAAAGGCTGGACCATGCAGAGTGAGGCAAGTAACAATATTCGCATTGTAGCACTTGCCAGGGCTACAGGCTGTGAGGAACAAACATGTAACAAACACGTAACAGACTCGGTGGCTGAAACAGCAGACTTTGCTTCTGGCAGCTCCAGAGGCTGGTAACCCTCACGTCAAGGCACACGGACTCTGTGGCTCCTGAGGACACTCGCTGTCCTTTGCGGCTGCTGCCTTCTGTTCTGTCCTTACATGCGGAGGAGAAGGGGACAGTAAGCTCTCCTGTCTTCTCACAAGGACACTGACCCCAAGTGGGGGCTTGTCCTCATAACCTAGTCGCCTCCCAAAGGTCCCCTCCTAATATCATCACAGTGAGGGTCCAGGTTTCAACATATGAGTTTTAGGGACACGAACATTTAGACCACGGCACCCTGCGAAATTGCATTTTCATATATAATCTCCGTGCTCCCAGCCACCCTGGGAAGGACACGGCGCCACGTTCCCTCGGCGTTATGGGGTATATATTTTCACGTTTCGTTACCAAAATCAGGAAATATGCTATGATGGATACATACTTCTCTCTTCTACCGGCACCTTGAAAATTTCTTATTAAATTGATGGTGCATCTTAAATCTCTTAGAATCACGGGGATGTCTTTATTATGTCCATTTCACAGACAGGGAAACTGAGAAGAGGAGACTCGAGGTCTTGCGACTTGGAATGGTTGACCTGAAACTTTGCGTTAAAGTTCAGAGCATTTTTCTTTAAGCCGCAGTGGCCGATGGGGACTTCCCTCCCAGCTTTGGGGGGACGGCAGACGGGGCCTCAGGAGTGCAGACATGCCGTGCCCTCTGCCCCCGCCCCGGGCTGAGCCCGTGCGGTTCCCTCCACCCTCCCCTGTGACGCTCACCTCAGAGTCACCTGCGTTTCTGACACATTCCTGGAAGCACCTGCGTTGCCCCTACCATCACCTGGCACTCCTGTTTACGGAGCTCTCTCTGGACAAGAAGCTCCTCGAGGCCTGAGGTCGCGTGCACCTTGCTCCCGTGTTCTGCTTCCTCGGCCACCCCCTGCCTCCAATCAGTTATCCGACTTCGTGGGCCGATCGACCGGCTGTAGGTTCAAGAGCAGCCAGTCCCATGACCTCCCCTGACAGGCAGAGCTCTGGCGGGAACAACTTTTTTTTTCTGTAGAAGATACCGATAGATCCGTGTGGGAATTTGTCCCAGGGGCCCCCTAAACCGCCCTCATTTTTTATATTCTTTTTCTCGTTGCTGTTCCAATTGAGTGTTTTCTGCTACCTCATCTTCTAAGTTGCTGATTCGATCCTCTGCTTCATCTAATCCACTGTCGATTCCCTCTAGGGTACTCATCATTTCAGTTACTGTATCTTCATTTCTGACTGGTTCTTTTTTATGTATTCTACCTCCATTTGTATATTTCCTATCTCTTTGTTAAAGTCCTCACTGATTTCATCTGCTCTCCCTCTAAGTTCACCGAGCACCCTTGTCACCAGTGTTTGGGACTCTGCATCTGGGAGACGGCTCGTCTCCATTTGGTTTGGTGCTTTTTCTGGAGCTTTCTTCTGTTCTTTCATTTGGAACGTGTTTCTTTGTCTCCCTATTTTGGCCGCCTCCCTGCGTTTCTTTCTGTGTATTAGGTGGGGCTGCTGTGTCTCCCAGTCTTGGTGAAGTAGCCTTAGGTAGTAGGTGTCCTGTGGGGCCCAGTGGTGCGGACTCCCCGGTCACTGAGCCGGGGGCCCCAGGTGTGTCCCTTGTGTGGGTGGTGTGTGCCCTCCTGTTGTCACTGAGCCTTGATTGCTGTTGGCACGTCAACGGGAGGGGTCGACCCTCGGGCTGATTGGTTGTGAGGACCGGCCATGACCACAGCGGAGTTGCCGCTGTGCAGGGGCTGACCCCACGGAGCAGGGGTCGCTCTAGCAGGGCTCTGGGGCCTGCCCGGTCTGCCCTGTGGGTGTGTCTTCCTCAGATGTGGCCCCAGGCTGTGCTTCGGCTCAGATGGAAGCCAACCACCAGCGTGTTGGTCCCAGGGCCTCCTAGGAGGGGGCCCACTGCAGGCCAGTTTCAGCTGCAGCCTGTGCTCTGTCTGGGGTCACCTGGCATGAGCTACAAAGTGATCTGCAGATAGCTGCCAATTGAGCTGAGCTTAGAGGCACCTGGGAGAGGCCAAGCTGTGAACCGAGGCCGGCTGCCTCTAGTCCTGGGTTTGGGGCCGCTCGGCAAGAGGTACAGGGAAAGCTGAGGCCAGATACTGCTTGTCTGGGTTTTGTGAATGTTTGAGAGATCTTAGGAAAGTCCACACCATGAGCCAAGACAGGCTTATTGTATGGAAAAGCCACTGGAAGGGGCTTGGGTGGCCCACATGTTGGGTGGGGCGGGGTCTCCGGTAATCACCAGGGCAGAGTGAGCGGTGTCAGCCAGGTTGTTGGAGACTCGCATATGGGGCCCATCTGTGTCTGCACGCAAGGAGTGGGGAGGGCTCAGCACAGGACCCATGGCTTCTGCCGGCACTTCTGTCTGGGACGAAGCCGCCCCTCCAGCCCTCGCTCTGAAGCCGGACAACTCAGTCCCTCCCCGTGTGTCCCTGGCACCTTTAGAGCTGCATCCCCTGGGCTGGACCTCAGAGTGAGCGAGTCGTCAGCGGTGAGTCCGTGCGGGCAAGAGGACGCCTGGGTCTCCAGTCACCCTTCGTGTCACTCAACCAGCGTCCCCGCTGGTTTTCACGGCCAGAGGTGGTGGGGACTTCTCTCTCCAGCACTGGGGCCCTGGGCTGGGGACCCCGGTGTGGCGCTGGGACCCCTCACTCCTCAGAGGGGACCTCCACAGCCGAGGCGTCCCTCCTGATGCTCATCCACCACGTGTGGGCGTGGGACCAGCCCATCCCACATCTCCGCCTCTCCTACCCATCCTGTGATGGCCTCTTCCGCGTGTCCCCAGTTGTAGGCCTTCTGTTCATCCAGACTTCAGGCGACTCCCCACGATGGCCGCTCTGTGGTTTAGTCGTGATTTTGGCGCGGCGAGAGGGGGCTAGCTCTGCGTTCCCTGCTCCGCCATCCTGACCGGCCCCCTCTCCTCCTGCATTCTAACCCGCTTGCAAATCTCAGAAAGATGCCTGATATTTCATTTAAATTCAGTGTTAAGTTAAATATGTAAGTGTTTAAATATTTAATTTCTGGTTCCTCCAGTGCCATGCCAGTTACTCCATTTTCCATGCTTCCTCGTTTAAAACAGTAGAGGCGTTTGGACACATCTGAGCAACACACTAGAAATTAAAACTCCACAGCGCACTGTCATTGGGGCAGAGACAAACACAGTGCCATAAGCTCCTTTGGGCTCCAGGATGGTTTTTATGCTTATGTGTGCCCCCCACAAAATCCTTAAGAAGCACGATAGTGTTACCTTTCCACCTAAAAAACAGCACAAATAAGTTAAGAAATTTACTATTTCCTATTAGCATAGTAAGTGACAAGTGATACAATCAATCTGCTTTGCCCTTTGAACTCCAAGCGTGAAAAAGAATGGAATTTAAGGCTTTATCAGCTGAAAACAGGTGCTGTAATCTCCAGCATAAGAATCTCTGAAACAATTTTTTAAATGAAAGCTTGTGATATTTTTATCGTAAGTTACTTTTGTTTCTTTTTACAATGTAGGAGGATCCATTAAATTTAATAAAATCCACAGATAGGAACCCTATGGTCTAAAGTAGTTTGCATTTCACTGGAAGACAGCGTTCCATCCACCTCTATGCTCAGCCCATCGAGGCTCCTTTGTGGAAAAGTTAATGAGAACAATTATCGCTAGGACACAAAGCCTCCTCTCCAGGGGATGCAGCTGGCTTCTTCCCCAGAAGACATATTCCAGAGAAGGATCTTACACTCCAGCCACTTTCCCCTTCAGACACTCTTGATCGATTCTTCTTACTAAGTTTTCCATTTTAATGTCTCGAGTACCAGACAATGACCTGCCCCTCTCTGATTCTGAGACTCTCCTTTGTAGACAGGAGACCTGGTCTTGCAAAGCTTACCCTTCTCACCGCATCCTTTGCAGCCAAAAGGGTGTAGCATCAAATCTCAGGTGGAGTAAATCGATTCCAGTTTACGGGACCCTTTCTAGACCCTGGGTATCTTTGCGATGATGCGTGGAACGTCATATTACTAGTGCAAAAGCAATTCGGGCTTGAGATGCTTCCCTACGGCTACGGATTTCAGCCGTGAACATTGTAATAGTAACCTTAACTACACATGGGTTTTTGACTGCATGGGAGGGTGGCACCCTTGACCTTGACCTCATTCAAGAGTCAGCCGTACTTTACATTTTCATGGCATCCTTTCGTATATATTATCTAATCTGATCCTTACAGCAATGCAGACCGGCCTGGGAGATGCTGGAATGGAAGGAAGGTTGACCCACAAGGCAGGTTCTCACCAGCCGTACGAATACGGTTTAACCCCCAAAGTAGGCACCAGTTGTTTATTCCAAGGGTGGGCCGATCAGAATCTTTTCTTCCTGGAGTGTAGAATCGGAACTCAGAGGAGGAATCCGGACGGGTCTCTAACACGGAAGTTAAGGAGCCGTTATGGTCTTAGAAAAAGCGAAAGATGCAGAGTGTGAAGAATAAGCAGAAACGTGGAGACAGAGATGCGCCTTAGCCTTGCCTGTGTCCGAGACCGGCATATTCCATAAAACACCCCCCAAGCCTCATACTGTTGTGATGCCCGTGCTTTCCTTTCAGGAAAGATAGGGGTTCAGAAGGGCAGAAAGTTAAGATTGGGCCGACCTCGCTGCCTCTTGAAATGATGAAGCCAACGCACCTCGTGTGGTCGGCTACGTCAGCCTCCTCTGCCTGGGCATCGGAACGTTTCTGCTCGCGACTTGTTCCTATTGGATTCCGGCCTTGACCCTTCGTTGGTTTCGCCCTTTCCATTCTTGGGTGCTGTTTTCTGCCCATAGCTCGGCCTGTCCGGGCTGTTGGGCGTCCCCTGCCTGCTTGCTTCCACTGTGATCGACTTCCCCTAGCTGGACGCCCTGCTTCCTGCCCTGACCGCAGAAGCCGTGGCTCTGTGATGTCCTTGTCACCTCCTTTCAGTCGATGGGGTGTGGGAAGGGTCTTGGTAGTACTTGAAAGTCCAGTCGCCTCCCACATTAAAACCAAGAGCAAACCCCTGGGGTCCATACATTGTTCAGAGCCACACCTGAGATGACAACGGGGTGACTTGGTGGAAATACGGGCGATCAGAGGTAAAGTTGCGGGGTGTTGCGTGGACGTGCTGTCACCCCCGATAGCTTTACTCACCCATCTGCCCTGCAAGGACATACTACCAAGGGGAAGGGAAGCCTAGGCCGCCAGGCAGGCTACCTTCTTTGCGGCAAAGTCTAAAGACCACTTAAAACCATGCCCCACCCACTTCACTAGCCAACAGCATCACTTTATGACAGGACGTGACTCACACCTAAGTGGACTATAGTTTCTTAACGTACGAGACCTATGTCTACCTGAGGATCGCCCCGGCTTTGGTAGAAATTTGACAGGCCGCCTGGGTCCCGGGACAGTCTGGAGGCCGGAAGTGTGCGCTTCGAAGCTGGACCACGCGGGCTGAGTCCTGGCCCCAGCTGGGAAAGCCGCAGAGAGTCTCCGCCTCGCAGACACTCGATTTCTCTGCTGTAAAACAGATCATAGAAACGTAGATCTCAAAGAGCTGGGGGGAGTGAGCCACGTGTCTCGCGTGAGTGACAAGGAAGAGCTTCCGAACCCGTCCCTCGGGACGTGGGTGATGCTAATCTCGGGGGAATAGGGTCTCTGCTGTGGAGAAGCGTAATGGCGAAGGCAGATGTCACAGGCGGAGCAAAGAACACGCAGAAGCAAGGAGCTTGCTGAAAATAGAGATCGCGGGTTTCCTAAAAACAAAGGCAACGAAGAGAGACTTTAAAATCTTTATACTACACGTAGATTAAAGGAGAAGCTTTTAGTGGAACAGGGCTAAATAAAGAAATTACGATCAACCGATACATACACACCTTTATATACGGATAACTGGATCACATTTTGACACTGAATCAAAATGGTCTCAGTCATTTATTTCGATAATTTTTATTTGCAATCATTTCTCTTGATCTCGAGGTCCTCCTATTGAATCACAAAGGGGTGGTTGACATAAGAGAACCGGACAGAAAATAGAGAGTCGAGTCTTGGCTTATGACCTCCAGAGAAGGTTTTTGAACTCAGGGCAAAGACAATATTTTAAGAGCAAAAAATCTAATTTTCAAATTTCGAGTACCAAAAATTCTGAACTCTAAATAACCTGGCTCACATCATTTTTGTCGTAAATCCTAGTTTTGGAAGACTGCAGGATCGACAGAATCGGTTCCCTGCCTGGGGAAAAAAATGAAAACCAAACAAACAAAACACTCCCTGGGAGACAGAACAGAGCTGAGACATTGCGTGGCACTAGGAGGGCGGCACGGATCCCGTCCTTGTGCTGGTCCCACAGGAAGGGGTGAAGCGCGACGCCCTTCATGAGGTCAGGGAACCCCAAAGGAGAGGATATCAGAGCCTTAATTTCCAGGAGCAGAATGAAAAGCCACAAGCTTCATGGAGAGCCCAGATGGGTCAAAAGGTGTCAGGGCTGACAGGTGACACGTGTGTCCAGGCAGATGGAGCGGCCGGAGCCCTCTCCACAATGCCCCAGGATGTGCGTGTGCTTGTGTGCGCGTGTGCGTGTGCACGTGTGTGCATATGTGTGGGCATATGTGTGCATGTATGTGCGTGTGCGCATGTGTGCATGCGTGTGTGTGCGTGTGTGTGTATTGCGTGTGTGTGCGCGCGTGTGTATTGCATGTGTGTGCGTGCGTGTGTGTGCGCGTGTGTGTGTGCATGTGGTTTATTGTGATTCAGATTTAGCCCAGATAACTGGCAAACATAACGTGTCCTTTTAGTCAGAATCTACGAGAACCGGTGACCAGAAGACAGACAGGAAAGCAAATATCTTGCCGGATGCCACTGTATATGAGGTGACAGCATATGAGACGAGATGCTTAGTCCCCTACACAGACACACACCCTCCCAACGAGCCCTCCAGGTCGTCCAGGGACTTGGGACAGAGGGAGACAACTGAGCCGACCGCTTAGACGTGGGGAGTTTACCTTAGGCTAAGTCGCACCCGCATTTGCTAGCGTTGTCACGAATCTTCACAAACTCCGCAGCTTCACACGCCCTCTGGGCTCACGGTCCTGAGCTGGAAGTCGGGCGTGCTGTGACCGGCTTCTCAGATCGGCTGAAATGAAGCGGGCGGCCCGGCTGAGCTCTCGTCTGGACGCCGGAGAGAAATCCGCTTCCAGACTCATTCTCGTCACCGGCAGGCTTTAAGTTCTTTGTGACGATAGGACTGAAGTCGCCGTTCTCCCGCTGGCTGTCAGCTGCGCCAGACCTCGATCCCTGGAGGCCACCTGTACCGGCCACATGGGCCTCTCTACCTTCGAGCCGGGAATGGCCGTCGACCCTCTGATGTCCTTCCTGCGCCAGCCAGAGGAAACCCCCACCCTGAAGGGCGCGGGTGCAAAGGTCAGGCCCGCCCTGACGTCCCGTCTCGCTGTCAGCTGTGCTGCACCCCGGAACCCGATTATGGGAGTGAAGGATGCGGGGTGCACGCGGGGGCGGGCGCACAGGAGTTCTGGGGGCCACCGCAGACTTCCGCCTGACACAGTCCTCGAGTAAATCTTTGTTTCAAAAATGAAATTTTGTGTAAATATACGTTTAAAATGTTGCCTTTTTTAAAAAGGATAAAATTATTTAGATTTGGGACCGGCCCAGAAAATCTGGAATAGATCGTTGCCACATGATCTAGTTATTTTCCTGCTACATATGTTAGCATAGGACAGAGAGGGCGCAGCGAACATATTTTGAATGCCACCCATGTGCCAGACACACGCTAGACGTGTCGCATAAATAAGCATCAAAGGGCCTGTGATATGAAGGAAATGAAGGAGTCGGGGTGGGGCGGGGAGGCAGGCAGAATGTCCAAAGCACAGAGCGCAGAGCGCGCGTGCGTCAGACGGCAAAGCTGGGTCCTCCTGGGATTCTGTCCCCAACAAGGCACAGAGGAAAGGAACCGAAATGGGGAGGGGGGACGACAGTGATTAAGCCACGTGTAGCCCCACCCAGGTGACTCGGCAGACCTTTCCCACGGGACCCTCTTAGAGGGGCCAGGGGCCAGGGGCGGCCAGAGCAGCCTCCTCTGTTTATCCCTTGGATCTATGCCAGTGTCATCATTTAAAAATGTGCTATTATGTAAAAAAGGTTCACGGAACACTGGTCTGAGGTCCAAGACAAGGCCCCCCGCAGAAGCGAGGACACGGGGGACCGAGCGGGCCAGGCTGTGTCTCCGAGGAAGGCTTCTGGTAGGGGGCGGGGGGGGGTCTGCCCTCTAGTCCCACAGAAGCGCCTGGCGCTTCGTTTCTGAGTGTTTCAGCTGCAAAAGGACCTGGGGCTTGTGTGCTGGGAGACCGAGGTCCCCACAGGTGTCGGCGCCAACGCCTCATCCCCAGGCTAAGCCGGCCAAGGCGAGGCGTGGCGGTGGGAGGGAGGGGGACTGCCGGAGTGAGACACCCCGAGACCCCTCCTGCCTCCAGCACCTACCCGCCTGGAGGCCCAGGCGGCTTCGGAGTCTCGCCGTCCACGTCCCCGGACGGGACTGCTGGTGTCGCTTCCCTTGCATGTGACATGAACGGCTGTCCACACAGTGCCTGGCAGGTGGTGGGCACTCAATGAGTGGGAGCCCGGATACACCCAGTGGGTGGGTGTGGCTTTACAGTGGCCTGGGGGTACAGTGGCCTGGGGGTACGGCACCCTTTGTGGACGGGGAGGCGGACTGTATTCTCCACCCACCTCTCGTTTGCCCCCTGTCCTCTCCCCTTGGGGTTAGACCCGTCTCCTGTTCTGGGCCCGCTCGCTGGTGCTCTCCCAGTGAGACCAGCACTTGGAACCACAGGATGCTGTCCTTGCTCCACCGCTGGTCACGGCCCTCAGTTCCCTGCCGGGGCCCTCGGTCACACTCTGTGGGTGGCCAAACCCTCACATTCAGGAAATTTGCAGAACACGAAATCAACACACAAACGTCAATTGCGTTTACATACACTAACAATGAACACTCCCAAAGGGACATTCAGAAGACAATTTTATTCATAATCACATCAAAAAAAATAATAAAATACTTAGGAATTAACCGAAGAGGTGAAAGACTTGTACACCGAAAACTGCAAAACGTTGCTGAAGAAATTAAAGACACAGATAAATGGAAAGACACCCCATCTTCACGAACCGAGAGATTTAATACTGACGAGATGTCGCTACAACCCAGAGCCACCTAAGATCCAGTGAGATTCCCCACCAAAATCTCAATGTCACTTTTTGCAGAAATAGAAAAATTTATCCTAAAACCGATATAGAATCTCAAGGGACTCGAAGAGCCAAAACAATCTTGAAAAAGAAGAACAAAGCTGGGTGGGTCACGTTCCCCGATTTCAAAACTTACTAGAAAGCAGTGGTCATCCAAACGAACACAAAGCCAGACGATCAGAGCAGAGAAAGGGCCAGAGCACTTAGAAACAAACTCTCGCACGCAGGCTCAGAGGACCTTCGGCGAGGATGCCGGGACCACCCCCTGGGGGAGGGCAGTCTTTTCAATAAATAATGTCGGCAAAACCGGATGGCCAGATGCTGAAGAACGCGGCCGGACCCCTACCTTACACCGAGCACGTGCGAGAATGAACTCAGAACGGATCCGAGGCTTAGACTTGGCGGCTGACACCGTAAAACTCATAGAAAGATTTGGCAGCGAGCTTTTGGCTCGCCCATCCAAAGCACGGGCAACGAGCAAAATTAGAAACGTTGGATGGCATCAGAATGAAAAACTTCTGGGTGATCAAGGATGTAATCAGTGGAGGGAAACGTGACTAGGAGAATGAGGGACTTAAGTTACGAGTCGCGCGCCTGACGAGAAGTCACCGTCCAGAACGTATGGGGAATTCTCACAGCTCAAGCACGACAGGAACCAGACAGCCCGATTCAGGGGCGGGCAGAGGCCTCGGATAGATACCGCTCTGGAAAGGTGTGCGTCCCAGCCGCGTGAGGACGCTTCACGCAGCCCGCGACACGCAGCCCGCGACGTGCCCATGCGGTGACGGCGGAGCTGAGAAGTGCCTGTCGCCTGGAGACGGCGCGGCCGTGGTCACAGTGCTGCTGCTGTGACCTGCCGCCCGCACCGCCGGTGACGTGACACAGGGCACACGCCGCGCGCGACCAGAAACGCCCACGCGGCTGGGCCGCGCCCTTCCTGCCCCGACGTCCTGTCCTTATTTTAGCGGGCGCTCTGTCTACTTCTGGGACACTCGCCGCGTCCCACCGGCAGCTGCTGCTCGACAGCATCGTCTCGCCTCGTGCTTGGTGCGGCCTCGTGCTGCTGTCTGCGGTAGCGGGTCGCCCAGGCGTGGCGGCTGTACCCGCGGCCTGGGTGGGCAGCGGGCTAGACCGTCCGCGTGTGTGAAAGTCGTTCTGTGACGGCTGCATGATGAAATTGCCTGACGACGCGTTCCTCAGAGCTCGTCCCCGTCCTGAAGCCACACGTGACGGTACAAGTGGCGGATAAACACGTGAAAGGGTGCTCGGCATCGTCAGGGACACGCAAACCAAAGCCACAGGGAGAGACCACCTCACGCCATTATTAAAAGAGACAATAAAAGCTACGCGGTCGGTGGGCCCTGCGGTTCCGCGGTGGGAAATGAGCCCATCGCAGACACAGGGACCGTCCGGTTCCACTCGCATGAGGTCCCAGGGTCATCAGGCTCCAGAATGGCGGATTCTGGGCCGGGGGCAGGGTGCCGGGGGCAGTGTTTAAGGTGTCGAGTGTCGGTTTGATGCCGAGTCCGGACGTGGGTGACGGTGGTGACGGCCACAGTGAGATGAACGCACTTAACGCCACTGAGCCGTGCACTTAAAAATGGTTAAGATGGTCAATTTCGTCATGTGTATTTTGCTGCAGTTAAAGGTAACAATCAGAACACGGGGCGGTGGGAACAGAACACTGGGCGGTGGGCTGCACCTTGCAGAATGCAGCAGCCATGGGGGG
>NW_006442117.1:594362-599401 GCF_000325575.1 Pteropus alecto | reverse complement strand
GGGAGAGCTGTTTCTTTCTCTTCCCCACCCCCAACTCCCCGTCCTGCCCCCATTTACGGTGGGCGGGGAACTCAGCCAGCGCCCACACCCCTCAGCATGACCATCCGAGAAAAACGACTTCCCTTTGTTGTTCCCGTTGGTGACCCACATCCGTGGCCCACATCTGTGTCTCAAGCAAGCGTCTGTGTTTTCAGGGCACCGATGACAGCCGGGCCGGGCTGCCCAGGCCCCGCTCACACTGCCTGCCCTGGTGAGCGGCCCCTGCCGGCCTGGAACCTGCCGCCGGGATGAGGTCCAAGCCGCGGCCACCCAGGCCGGTGTTTCCCAGACAGAGAGGGGGTGAGGGACTGGAAGTCCTCAGGAGAAGCCGAGGTACACAGATTCGGGGACCGGTGCTGGGTCAAACCTTTGCTGTGGGGGGACTCCTGGGCCTGGTGTCTCAGCCACACATCTCTGCCCAAAAAATAAAAGGAGGCCACCAAAAGGGCGCCCAGCAGAAACCTTTGTCTCCTGAGGTGTGGGGGCGTTTTCCAGGACCCCCGACAAACCGATGCTCTTGACCGCATCGCTTTCATTGACTTGGAGTATTCGTCGGCTTGGGCATCCGTGGCAAAGCAGCACAGACTGCTGGCTCCTCCCAGGGCTGGAGGCTGGAGGCCAGGATGACGGCAGCGCCTCCGAGGCCTCTTCTGGGTCAGGAGGCGGCTGCCACCTCGCCGTGTGCTCACCAAGCCTCCTCTCGGCGCGTGTGTGGGGCGGGTGGCAGCGAGCCCTCCGGTGTCTCTTTTTCACCTTCCCGAACTGAAACGCTGTCGCCATGAAACACTAACTCCGCACCCCCACCTCCGCCTCCGGGAACAACCATCCTGCCTCTGCGAATCTGGCTCCTTCCATAGTTGCTGTGAGTGGAACCTTCAGCATTTGCCTGTTTACGACGGGCTCGCGCCAGCCAGCATCAGGCCCCCGCGGTTCATCCACATCGTGGCCTGGGTCGGCTTCTTTCCTTTTCATGGCTGAGTAATATTCCCCTGTGAGGATATACCGCCTTCTGTTTGCCCGTGCACCTGTCAGCGGGCACCTGGGCTGCGCCCACCTTCGGCCGTCGTGAGTAACGGTGTTACGAACACGAATGTGCCGCTCTCTGCCTGAGCGCCTGTTTTCGCGTCCTTTGGGCACGTCCCCAGGAATAGGACTGCCGGGTCCCGTGGTGCTTCGAAGGCGTTTAACGTGACAGCTGCTGTCCGCGTGGCTGCGCCATCGTACTTTTCCGCCAGGAGTGGATGAGGGTTCACGTTCTCTGCGTCCTCACCCATGCCTATGGCTGTTATTTTTGGCGCCATCGTTTCTTTCGGGCGCTGGCTCATTTGTTTGCTTGCGTTTTGTAGCAGGGACCCTAACGGGGTGAGGGAGTCTCTCGTCGTGGTTTTGGTTTGCATGTCCCAAATGTCTGAGGGCGTGGAGCGTCTTGCGCCGTGTTTATTGGCCACCTGCGTATGGCCTTTGGAGAGCAGTCGGGTCAAGACCTCTCCCGCCGTCAGGCTCCGGGCCCGGCTAACCCGGCCTCCCCAGCGCGCCCCACGCTCCCTTCCGTCTCCCCACCCTCTGGGCTGTGTGAGCTCAGGCTCTGTCACCTGCACCGTCACTCACGACGCAGCGCTCCGTGGCTTCCGCCTCCCCCCACCTAACCCACCTCCAGACGGGACCAACAGAGAAGCTTCCATCTTGGCTGCCCGCCCAGACCCATTAGTTTCTTTTCCCTTCTCAGCGTCATCACCCACTTCTTCCTTCCCTGAAGACCCCCAGCTCGGCTCAGGTGCCCTCGCCCCCCCATCCAGCCCTTGCGCCCTGGGGGAAGCTGACCCCAGCCCTAGTCCCGGGACTCGGCCCAGTTTCACAAGGGGGTGATCCAGTCCCGCTGTTAGGCACGAGTTAGGAGCGGTCATGTACCTGCGTCCGCTCAGGGCTACAGGGAGAGAGAGTTGTTGGAGCTCCCTGGGAAATCGCTTCTTAGAGGGGGAGCCACTTCGCAGATGTGAGCAAGGAAGCATTTAGTCCCCGCCGGTCCCGGTAGCTGTCCTCCCGCCCCTAGATGAGCCGGCTTTGCGGTGAAGCCAACAGCCTGGTAGAGACTGGAGAGGCTGGGGCCAGGGAGCGAGCATCTTCAGCTTCTGGATTCACAGACCTCCCTCGACCCTGGACCTCCCATCATGTGACTTAGTAGATTCCTTAATAGTTTAAGCTAATTTTAGTTGGCTTTTCTGTTATTTGCAGCCAAATGAATTCTACCAGAGGCACAGGGTGGTTTGAAATAAAAACACGGTTGTATCAACCCCCTGCTTAAAGGGTCTCTGCTCCTGAGGATGCTGCCACGGGAGCACGGGAGCACGGGAGTCCGCCCAGCTGGTGGCAGCTGATGGCACGTGGCCTTTCCCAACTCTGCAGTGTCGCCACCGGAGCAGCTCGAAATCAGCCGCGGCGGGCACATCTACACCAGGAAATTGGCAAACGCTCCAGTCGGGGCTTCGTCCTCCAAAGAGCTGCTGGGCGAGCATCTGTCAGCTCACGCTGTCTTGATGTAACGCGCCCGCCTCCCCCGGCGGCCCCGCCCCCTCTCTGGCTTCTTCCCCAGAGCTCCCCCAGGGCTGTGGCCACGGCGAACGTGCCATTTTGCAGCTATGCTGCGGAGGACCTGCCCTCAGGTCCCGGCCAGCGGCCCCTCAAGCACAGAGTCACTGCCGAGGGTCACGCAACCATCAGGGACCCGTGGCAATGTTTCCATTTCTCTTAAAACGAAAAGAGAAAAGTGAACTCTTAGGTCGAAGAAATGCCTGAGTCTGTAATGCCACACATTTTTCTTTTACCGGTTCAGTTAGTGAAGTATGGTGGTACCCGTTTCTTACGGAGGAGGGACCCCACGAAGGCTGCAGAGCTGGGCCCAGCAAAGCTACCAGGTGGCTCATCGCATCACGGTAGGTCGCTCATCCACCTGTCAGACTCGCCTCTCGGAAGCCTTCCGAAACCTCCCAGCCTTCACGACACTGTTTATACTTTTGAAATATGGTCGGAACAATGCGGATGCAAATAAGGAAGATTCCTCTACAGTGACACTTACTCGCGTGCGACCGTCTCTCCCCTGCACTAACCCGTGACCACATTTGGAGACGGTGACCATGTTTTATTCTACGCCGTAGCTCTGGGAGCCCAGGGATCCTGCTCAGGCTCCACGTGGTGCGTGCCAGACATCTTTCCTTTGAATGAATGAATGAATGAATGAGTGACCGTGTATCAGTCTGCTCAGGCAGCCATAACAAAGTACCGCAGATCGGGTGGCTTAAACCATAGAAATTTGTTTTCTCGCAGTTCTGGAGGCTCGAAATCCAAGGTCAAGGTATCAGCGGGGTTGGTTCCTCCAGGCCTCTGTCCTCGGCTGGCAGATGGCTCTGTCCTCCGTGTGTCTTCACGTGGTCTTTCCTCTGTGTGTGTCTGTGCCCTGATTTCTTCTTTTAAGGACACTTCGTTTTAGCTCGATTACTTCCTTAAAGACGCTTTCTCCACATAGAGTCAAAAACACAGAGAGGGCTGTCGGGTTCTCAGAAGCTGACTAACCTACGTGCATAAAATAGTTTTTTCAAGGAGCGGCTGTTTTCTCTTTTCTGGGGTGTTTATTGGGACCTAATGAATCACAGGCGTGCTCTCCGGTTGCGTCACCCCAAAAGGATGAGGGGCACGCATCTGGTGGAAACGCGATTTGTCGATTGGCGGATGGGACACAGGCCGAAGCCACATATTTCCACTCGAGGTGAATTTCTGTCCTTGGGAAAACTGGCCGCCTGTCTGGGAGTCCGGGACCTCAGGGGGCCCCGCCATGCGACACGGGTCTCAGATTAGACGTCCCATTTTTCACTCTCGTCCTTCTCACCTCTGAGCCTCGGACGCTGGGGCTGGAACCCCAAATTCGGCATCGCGGAGCTGAGGAAACAGGTCACCTGGGGCTTGGCCGGCACTGCAGCTCCTCACTCTCATTCCGGGGGTGCTCCCACCACCTTCCACCCCCCCACCCCACCACTCAGTTATCAGGCCTTGCTTCAAAGCTTCTCTGGAACAGGGTGGAGTCTGAACAACATCCAATCGATTGCTGGTTAAGCGATCCCCACCCTGGACCGTGGGGCCTCCGGGCAGGTGGGCCGCAGCTGCGAAGCGGAAGAAGGCTGGGCTGGCCCGGGAGCCGGGGAGGTGACACGGCGCTTACGCCGAAGGCAGCGAGCACCTGCGGTCCCGCCTCGCGTCTGAACACCCGCGTCCTTCCGCTTTTCTCAGCGGCTCTGAAGCTCCTCCGTGGGACGCAGGGCGCCCTAACCCGCCGCCCCTTTCCGAGTTGGGGAAGGCCTTGAAGGCAGACTTTGTCCCACCCCAGGTGAGAAGTCACGATGGACACCTGGGCCTGGCGCTCCGTGCGCGCGCGGACAGGGCGACAGAACACGAATGACCCCCACGGGCGCTTTTCTGCCGTCCAGGCCTGGGCTTAACCCAACCTGGTCAGACGGCCGCGTGTGGAAGACACGCCGCGGTGACCCCACTGTTCATCCTGGGGCCGTCACAGCCGCGCGCGCCGATCCCGCCCCAGGCGCCCATGGGGACCTGGAGCCGACAGGGCTGGCGGAGACGCCACCCCCTGCCAAACCATGGCGCACAGACGCCACCCCCTGCGGAGACGCCACCCCCAGCTGAACCGTCCTGCAGACGCCACCCCGATGAACCCCCTGCGCAGACGCCACCCCCGCCGCACCGTCCCGAGTCCTGAGGTCACAGCCCCGGCTCCCACGAGGAAAGCGCTCTGCCGGACCGTGCGTCCTCCCGCGCCACTTCAGAGCGAGTCGGCTGACAGCGTAGGTGCCACGGCGCATCCTCCGAACGCCCCAGCGCTTCTCATCCGAACTGCGCCGGGAGCTGTGCTTGTCTCCGGGAATGAGGAGGCCGGAGCGCACGGCGAGGAGGGCCCCGCGCCGAAGGGCCAGGGCCGAGGGCGACAGAAGACGCAG
>NW_006442117.1:586987-592623 GCF_000325575.1 Pteropus alecto | reverse complement strand
CCCCACAGCTCCCCGCGCCCCGCCCACCGGCACAAGGCTCCGCCCCTGGACCGGAGTCTGCGCTCGCCTTGCGCCTGGACCCAAGAGCGGAGCTGCTGCCCTGCTTCGCCCAGCTCAGACCCTTCTACTGGCGCCGAGGGGCCTGGGCACGGGGAGCTCGGTGTGGGTCCCGGACCCAGAAGGGTCGGTAACAATAGGGCGAGGCTCTGCGCACGTGCTCGAATGCGCAAAGTTTTCCTAATCATTACCGCTGAGACATCTAAACAATCCGAAGGGACCAGAAAGGTTCGAGCCGGGAGTTTAGAAACCGGGGAATAACAGCGTGGAATTCCCACAACGCCCCCCTCCCCGTTCCCACGGAGGCCCCGAGCCCCGTCCTCCTGTCCCCGCCCAGCGAAGGCCACCTGCAGAGATGACTCCTGGGCGCGCTGGCTTAGGAGTCCGGGGTCCGGAGCAGGTCGGTTACAGCAGAGGTAATCCTGAGTTTTGTTATTATTTCTTTAAAATTACTATTTTATTACAACGAGGCGAATTGCGACCTGTCTCTAGGCAGATGGGACCAGGGCCAGGGCACGGACTGCGGGCTGGCAGCGCGTGTGTGTCACTCCGGGGCAGTCCCGCTGCGGCTCGCTCTGTCCTCAGCGGTCCGGGTCCTTCTCGGCCTCCGCGGGAAGCAGAGTCACACTTCCGTCTTTCCTAGTGACACTTGCGACGGGTTCTCTTCACCTGTCCCTCGCCCCTCCACCGGCTCCCCTGCTCTGTGCCCCCAGCCTGCCCCGCTGGTCCTGCACCAGGAAGGTCCTCCCGTGAGAGGGCGTGGATCAGGGGGTAGGACAGCGTCTGTGCCACACAGTAGAAATGGCAGAAGTGACCAGAGGTCTCGGGCGGGGCCAGGACAACGGGGAGAACCCGTCTGCCCGTGTGATCCGCACACGCTCCTGCCCACGGCAGGGAGCTGCCGGGGGACGTGGAGAGTGGGCACATACTGGAGCCAGTTGTCACGTCGCATCTCGAGGGCTCGGAGAGGTCAGTGGGGGGCCACTCTCCCACTGAGACCGGGGCCCCCGGAGAAGCCCTGCGGGTTCACGCCTCTCCCCCCCACGCCTGACCCCCCGGAGAGGGGCGCGGTGACATGCAGCAAAGGTATGCGTTCTCTGCGTCCAGCAGCAGAGATGGCACCTCTGTGCGGAGACCCCCCCAGGCCGCTCCCCCTGCGAGGCCCACGCGCTTTCAGCGTCTGCCCTTTGCTTACCGGCCTGCGTTGATTTCTGCAGCTTTCAACCGGAGAACCTGACTAAAGCCTTCGGTGAAGTAAAGTCTCATCCAGAGCCCAGTGCGTAGGTACAGAGAGGAGATGACATGGTGGCTGCTCTGATGAGCCGGGGAGGGGACTCCTAGCAGCTAGGCCGCCTTGGGGGGCTGCCCTGGCACCCCCGGGGCTTCAGCAAACGGGCTGAAAACCAACTGCCTCCGTCCAGGTCCTTGGGGCCCATCCGTGGACCCTCCTGGTCTCTAAGCCACAGGAGCAGATGTGAGGGGCCAGTGAGGGTGCAAAAAGCAGGTCTTCCTGGGCCTTCCCGTCCCCCGTGTCCCTGCCAGCCCGCCCACCCCCCTGCTGAGGGACCGCCATGTGACCCCAGGCCCCAAACATCCTCTGGTTTGCTTCAAGAGTAGGTCCGCTGAAAAATGCCCCCAGATCCTGTTCTCTCTCTGTCGGTGTGACCTGGGAGGTAAGGGTCCCAGCTTCTGTGCCCGGCGGGGGCATCGGATGTGGCTCAGGTCTCTTCCTGACTCACTGGGCCTGGACCCACTGCACAGTCTGTGTTCTCCCCGGCCGACACTTCACCCACGGGCTTCTAGCCCTGGATATGGCCATCGCTGTCCCCTCTGCTATGTGTCAGGTAAACTTCTCTGGGACGCTGAGGGAGGGCTGAGCATCCCGGGGCTGTTCGTGCGCCTTGCCACCTCCCCGAGGTCAGGCACTCACAGCACCTGTGGGCCCAGGTGCGCCGAGGGCCGTGCCAGGGGCTCACACAGATTCGCACAGCCCGCTGTCAGCAAGTGGGCTGAAGACCCAAACCCCGTGTGTCTGATTCTGTTGCCGCCTCTCACAGCCAGCTCCTCCAGAAATCGTCCTGGTCCCCGCGAGCGAGTGGCTGTCGGGCTCCCTCTGGCGTGGTTGCTTTGTCCTCAGGCTCAGTGGTGGGGACACCCTTTCCCCCTTGGGTAATGAGGTCCATGGTGTCCTTCAGGAAGCTTGGGGCGGAGCAGCCCCTGGGGCTTTTGCCACACTGCTGGCCTTTGACCTAGTTTAAGGACAGATGATCAGAGGGACAAGGGGTCGGTTCAGAGAAGACGCAGAGGCCGGCACGCCTGGGCGCGAGCAGAAGAACTCCGTCTCAGACGGCAGACCAGGCCTTGGCTGACGGCCGGGAGCCACGGGAGACAGGAGCGGGTGGAGGGCGAGCGGCTGAACTAGACTCTGCGCGAGTTTCCCCCTGGGGCGCTGAAAAGCTGCCTGGAGCAGGGCAAGGTCGTGGGCGCGAATAACCAGCGTCCTGGGGCGGCTTTCGAAGATCTGCATTTAAATTCTACTTCCGCCACTTCCGCCACTTAGCAACGTGGGACTTCGGGCCAGGTGCTTATCGAGCCTCGGTTCCCTCAGCCGTGAAATGGGGAAAATGCCTAACTCTGGGGGGTTATAGGAAACGTAACTAAGATAACATGTAAAGTACTCAGTGCAGTGCCTAGAAAATAGTAACTTCAGGTCCAACCACCCGATTGCTCTGATGTGGCTCTCAGTGGCCCTGAGCCGGGGTGGGGACCGCCTCTGCTGTCCTAGTGCGAGGGCCCAGCGCCCCCCCACCCCTGTCTAGATGTCAACCCGAGACCAGTGTAAACCTGCCGGCCGTTTGCTTGCTTGCTTGCTTGCTTGTTGTTTTTTGTCTAAGCAGAAAATTTCTCTTAAAATAAGAGTGTCAAAGGCGGCGAGGGTGGGGCAGGTGGAAAGCGAACCTTTTTGCCTCCTTTGTGGGTTTGGCTGTCTCTGCCACTAGCTCACTCTGGCCGAGAGGGCCATTTACGATCCAAGAAAGTGCTTTAGGCGCCGAGGCCTGAAAGGGAGCCAGCCCGGGAGCGATGGAGCTGGCTGCTCCCTAAGACAGGGTGCCCGAGACGGCGGGAGGGGTGGCTCTGAGGTTAGGCTCACCGAGCACTCAGCGCTTCAGAAAAACAGCGGGTCTGGGAAACGGGAAAATTCTTTATCTCCTTAGAGTTACGAAATGACGATTTAAATTTCAGACTCTCCGCCTCGCACCCAGTTACTTAGCTCCATCATCAACTCGTCCCCATGGCGTTCCCGATGCGGCCGCCTGGCTCTGTCGCCCTTTGGAAATCTGCTTGATCAGCGTGTGGCACATAAATTAGGACGTCCCCTCCTCTCTCTGAAAATCCACTCCCCGAAAGTGACAAGAAACCCAGCCCCTTCTTTGACTCAAGGTGACCCCTTCTGAATGCATTTTTTTAATTTTCTGAAAAGTTTCTCTCCACTATTTAAGCCCGAAAAGTTCATTTGCTAGTGACACCTGAACGGTTCTCATGGCGTCTTTTCTACCTTGCTGGCCACACTAGGCGGACACTTCGGGGAACAGTCCCTTGGGACCTGCCGCTCCCAGAGCCTGGAAGCTCTTGAGCCCAGATCTGATTTCCTGGCCATTAGGCTGTGTGTCCTCAAGCAAGCTACCCACTCTCATCTGTAAAATGCGGATAATAACATGCACTCCGACTAATTGGTTCCTGTGATGATGACCACATGAGATAATGCGTGAGAAAGTGGCCTTAAAGGGGACACAGCAAGAACTATGGCTGCCCGTGCGTGCTGGCACGACCCTCTTCTCTGTTGTCTATAGTTCATGCTCTAAACGGTAACGTTCGTTTCTGTATTTATATTTTATATTTTTATAAACACAAAACATATATATATTTTAAAGCACGTGGTGTTGCCCATGTAGACGTTATTGAAATTATTCTTTTGACGTTAGCTCTAATTTTACTAATTTTCTCAAAAAAATGCATCAGTCGCTAACTCTGAGCCTCAGACTGATGGGTCAGGCTGTGTCTGGGGCCAGAGCATGTAGGAAGCAGTTCGGCTGAGCGTTTAAACATGAAGAATAGAGACAGGACTTTCCATGTTCCTACGGAGTGAGCCCCTCTTAGAAAACGGGTTAATTTAAACACAACAAACACCATTGCCTAGAGCAGGGGTCCCCAACACCCCCAACACCTGGACCGTGGACTGGTACCGGTCCGTGGCCTGTCAGGAACCGGACCGCGTACAGCAGATAAGCGGAGGGTGAGCGAGCGAAGCTTCATCTGCGTCTGCAGCTGCTCCCCGGCGCCGGTGTCACCGCCTCAGCTCCGCCTCAGGTCATGAGGTGTTAGATGCTCATAGGAGCCCCGGTCCCTGGTGCCAGCAAGGTTGGGGACCGCTGGGCGAGAGCCAGTATAGTCCCACTGCTGGGAGTTCCCTCCTCTGTCTGCCAGTCCCCTCCTCTGTCTGGTGTCCCCTGGGCTCCCCCTCTGGCAGGTAGGAGCCCTGCCCCTGTGGGCAGCTCGGCAGTCACCACGGCCTCGAGGGTCCCCCACACAGATCTGGGGTGGCTTGGCCTAGCACTGTCCTCTCCAGCGTGCGGCCGACCAGCTCCCGCGGCCTCTGCCTGCGTGAACGTCAACCTCAGCCTCCCGTGCGGCGAGCCCTCCCCACCCCACCCGGGTTCTGGAAAGGCCTCCGGACGGATGGAACCCGGGTGACCGTAAGACTCGCCTTCTTTGTGATCAGCTCCCTGGGGCCACCATCCCTTGGGGCCTGCTGTCCAGCATCTGAAAGCGGTGATTCCTAGGTTTTGCTCGGTTTTCTAGTTCGCTGAGGCGGCAGAGCCACCCCGGTACCAGCGACACACGTGGCCGGTCAGAAGTCCTCGCGTCTTTGAAGGCAGGGCCCTCGCCCCTCAAGGAGATCGCTCACGCTCGGGCTTAGAGATCGCTGAGCGCGGGATGGACTGACGCACAGTCCTCTCTGCGCCGCCGGTAAAGCCTGCGACAGCCACGTGCCTGCCTCATTTGGCAGGGGATCGCTGGGTGCCCCAGACCTGCCGGGGCCGGGTCTGGCCCTGGGCCACAGGAGAGGACAGGCACAGCGTCCTTGCTCATGACGGGAACTGGCAGTGGTCCGGAGCGTGTGGTCTAAGGGATAAAGAACAGTCCCGCTTGTCAGCAGACCGTCCTCTGCCTACTCCACCGGCCATGACGGCACCGTCCCTTCTTACCAGCTTTAAAGTCCCACGTTTACGATTGATGCTACTCATCTTTTCCCAAGACCTCTTCAGTGCCTTGCACTGCGCTAGATGCTGAGGACGATTTGGTGATGAGCAAAGCACACCCTCTGCCATCCGTAGCTCAAAACTGGTCGGGGAGGCGAGGCAGGTGCAAAAACAGGTGACAGATTCCCTGCCCGGGCTCTCCTTTCCCCAGGAGCACAAGTCACAAGATAAACCGACAGCTGGAAGTGCAGTCTCTGTGTCCCCTCTGATGGCCTAGGAACTGACCTGACTGGTGGCTCCGCAGGATGGACGTCAAAC
>NW_006442117.1:583446-586926 GCF_000325575.1 Pteropus alecto | reverse complement strand
TTCAGTCCCATTACAAGCATGAACCTTAAAAGTCACATTCTGTTGGCCTTCGAATAAGCGGGCGGACCGACGCTCCCACGGGTATGAAAATATTTGGTAGCTTTTGCACAATTACCTTTGGGGTTTATACAGTTGGTTCGGACTGGGTTGTTAGCTGCAGGCATGAGGGCGTCGACTTCACTGGGTTCACCTCGGTGTTTCGCAGGACGCAGAGCCCGACTTTGAAGTGTGGGGCTGGCGTTGCGTTAACTGTCCCTCGTGTCCTGGCACCAGGGCCTCGTGTTGCTGTCCAGCTGGCCCTAACTTTCTCCTCCGTGTCATCCACATTCCTCTCGAGTATGGGCTTTGAGTGATTTCGGTGCCCGGTGCTTAGAAACTCTTTTCTCACAGCACTTAGCTTCCTCCCGTCACCTAACTGCCATGATCCCTGCTGGGCACTGTGGGACAGACGGCCACGTGACACACGGGATTAAAGGAATTCATGCCAGGGCGTGATCAAGATGCTTCTGTCCCCTTTACGCCCTTACTCCTACGCAAGCAAATGTGTCACTCTTCCGAAGACACTCACTCATTAAATAGGTGAATGAGTGAATACCTGAAATCCAGGAAAGAAAAGGAGTAGCGACCTACTGGCCGGCGCCCGGCTCTGCCGCTCGGGTCGGCCACCTGGGGCGGCTGGCACAGGACCTGCCCTGACTGCTGCCTGGAGCCGGCGGCCGGCCGCGGCTGCGTGAACCCCTCCGGCGCCCCATTCACTCTGCACCCCCTCGCCCTTTGTGTGGAACCCGCACGTGCGTGTGCCCAGAGCTCGCAGTTCCCTCCTCTGTCTGCCAGGGAGTTTTAACCCCGTGATTTGATCCTCGTTTACACAGCGAGCGGGTGCCGGGGCGGGGGGCGGGCACCACGCTTTTCAGGTTCGGTCAGGCCGAGATCTGAATAGCATTTGCGAATAACGTTCCGACCAGAGAGTTCTCCGAAACGCTGGCTATTATTACGGGCCTTTCGAACGGCTTGTTTCAAGCTGACTCGTGTCCACTGAGTGGCTTTTATTGGGTGTGACAGTTCCAGTGACTGTGAGCGTCAGGCTCTCCACTCTCATTTAGTCAGGATGAAGCAGGAAGCATGCATCCATTGTCCCCTGGGATAATTCTCAAATCTCTCCCCGCAGACAGTCGTCAAGTGCTGTGTTGTTTTTTTTTTTAAAGCCACCTCTTACGCCTGCTCCACCCCCACGGGCCAGGCGCTTGGCAGGGCCCCGCAGGCTGAAACCCGGGCTCCTAACGCAGGTTCTGCCCGTGCGTCAGCTCCCGCCCCACCCACTCTGTGCCTCGGCCTGTCCCTGAGCTAAGGCAGACGCGCCCTCCCTGTCTCCGCCGTTGGGGACAGGGCGCTCGCTGTTCCTCACCCTGTCCTCTCACAGACTTTCTGGGTCATGTGCTTTTTGGCGCAGAGGCAAAAGCAGAATCGGCCCCACCCAGATGCATTCCGGCGACACCGGTCACATGATCAGGCGCTACTCCAGAGGAGACGCCGGGAAAGGTCCCAGCTGGGTGAGCGAGAGTCGCTCGCGAGGCGGCTCCCGCATTCGCGCTGCATCGAGGCCGCTGGCACGCCTCCTGGGAAGTCTCCGCGTCTCTCCGAGTGTTCGGGGTCCAGCCGTGTCTCATGCCTTCAGAGCATCTCGGTTTGGACTGGCCACACGTCAAGGGCTCAGTGGCCCCGTGGCTCTCATACCAGACAGCTCGCTTTTAAGGACTCTTGGCCCTCGAAGTCCCACACGGCTCGGCGACAGTATAAGGTACATGAAGAATGAGAGTCAACAGCTGTCACAGTGGAGGAGGGTCTCTGGCCCAGCGTCTGTCCTCGTCCCTGTTCTGCGTGTCGTTCTCACCGATGGCTCGCGCACTGCGGCGCGTACGAGCCCCCTGGGCCACGCGCATGTAGGTGGACGCGTGTCATGGGCTCGTCACAACTGAGAAAGAAACAGCGCTCGCTCCGAGTCAGACCTTCCACGTTTCGGATCTCGGCTTTACCACTGCCGCACGGCCGAATGCGAGCAAGTCAATGTTCTCGTAACTTCGGCTTCATCGTCCGTACGTGGGGATGATCAGGCCAGCCTCAGAGAGTATTAGGAAGAGAGAATGAGGTGCCGCCTGTAAAATGCTAGCCCAGCACACAGAACATTCCAGGCCCTTTCCGGAATTAGGTTTTACTAGTTATTGTCACCATAGATGGCACACTTATTAATGAAGCAGGGGAGGTGGTTCTGGGGAAGGCGGGTGTTAAGTTGAAGAATCAAGTTCAGAAAGCTTCCCCGGGGAGGAGTCGATAAAACGAGGCCGAATAAAGCAAGACGAAATTTAATGATAAGTCAAAGCGTCACATTTAGGTGAAAAAACCCAGCAACACAAAAATAACCTTTCAGCTTAACTGCAGCACACACGAGAAGGGCCATTTAGTTATTCACCGACCGAATACACTCCATAGAATTGTCATCGCGCTTTTAATTGAATTCCATATGTGACATAAAACGCCAATAGTACAAAGGGTGTAAAGTAAAAGCTTAAACTTCTCCCTCTCAGACCCGCCCCCGCCTTTCCCACTCCCCGGAAGTGAAGGGCCACTTTCGTCCCTGTCCTTCCAGAATGCCCTAGGCCCGCATAAACACGTAAACACGTGTTTACCCTTTTTAAACCTTAACGCTGACGGGATAGGCTGTCTCTTGCTCTCTCGTGTAGCTTGCCTGAAAAGGGTTAACACTAAAGTCGGATTAAAGTTCAGGATTATTCAGAAGGGTGATGTGTCACCTCCAAGCCTTGATTTTAAGCTTCGAAAGAGGCAGGCGAAATGGGGAAACCAGCCAAGGCTACTCGGAACCTGTCAAACGGACCGGGACCGTTTCGCGGACATCCGGACAGGACCTTTAGAGGAAAATGCTGACGGAACAGCTCGTGTGGGAGGACAGGGGTCAAGCGGATCTGGATTCGGGCCGTCTGAAGCCGGGTGTCCCCAGAAGACCAGCTCCGGGACCTGAGGTGTGTCCCCGAGGAGGGACAGACACCTCAGACAGAGGGCGGGGCGAGCTGTTCTGGGAGGAAAGAGCCATTCAGGTGACCTCAGAGGGGTGTGCCGAGGCAGGGTGCTGTCGGTTACAAACGCCTTCTAAGTGAGGGCTCTTGTGGAGGTGGGAGAGACGAGGCCTGTGGAAGGGCATTTTAAATTAGAAGCCACCACGGAGGAGAATTATTTCTAAAAATTAGGTCTGACATTTGAAAGGCCAAGTGCGACAGCCCCACATCGCTTCGGCTGTGTCGGGGAGGCCAGTGCCCCCTTAACGACAGCGCTCACCGTGCTCGTAGGTAGCAGTGCTCCGTTCGTTCTCTCGGAGTGACACGTCGCAGCGTGACTGCAGCAGAAGCAGACAGAGGAGGGAGGGTCGACAAGAACGCCCCGCCACATTAACCCCGGCGTGTTCGCGCT
>NW_006442117.1:580074-581664 GCF_000325575.1 Pteropus alecto | reverse complement strand
AGGAGACTGCTGGGCCTCATTCTGCTTGGAGGACAGAATATTGGTGTTTGAGAATTAAGGCACAAAAAAAAAAAATCACGTATTTTCACATTACTTTTTACTTCATTCCCGTTACAAGCATGAACCTTAAAAGTCACATTCTGTTGGCCTTCGAATAAGCAGGCGGACCGACGCTCCCACGGGTATGAAAATATTTGGTAGCTTTTGCACAATTACCTTTGGGGTTTATACAGTTGGTTCGGACTGGGTTGTTAGCTGCAGGCATGAGGGCGTCGACTTCACTGGGTTCACGGTGTTTCGCAGGACGCAGAGCCTGCCTTTGAAGTGTGGGGCTGGCGTTGCGTTAACTGTCCCTCGTGTCCTGGCACCAGGGCCTCGTGTTGCTGTCCAGCTGGCCCTAACCCTCTCCTCCGTGTCATCCACATTCCTCTCGAGTACGGGCTTTGAAGTGATTTCAGTGCCCGGTGCTTAGAAACTCTTTTCTCAGTTAGCTTCCTCCCGTCACCTAACTTCCATGATCCCTGCTGGGCACTGTGGGACAGACGGCCACGTGACACACGGGATTAAAGGAATTCATGCCAGGGCGTGATCAAGATGCTTCTGTCCCCTTTACGCCCTTACTCCTACGCAAGCAAATGTGTCACTCTTCCGAAGACACTCACTCATTAAATAGGTGAATGAGTGAATACCTGAAATCCAGGAATGTGCCGGGGTAATTAGCAGCAGGTCAGGCGCGGTGAGAGGTGGGTGGGGTGGGATGGGAAGCCTCCCTCATGCCCTCAGATCACATGGCCTGAGCTGAGGCTGCTCGTGGTCTGCCTCAGCCAGCTGCTGCCAAGGGTCTGGTGGAGAACATCCAGCGACAATGTTACACCCGCCCCCCAAGTGTGGGGCCTGTACTTGGCTGCCTAACGGGCTCAGAGCACTTTGTAGTTTCTGGTCCTAGTGAATGTACTCAGAACAATCGAATGCCATCAGCGCCCACTTCAGTGATGGACCCTGTGTAAGGCGGCAGTTTCTAACCTGCGGGGGCCATGTCCGCAGGTCGGCCCCGCCTTCCCGACCCCTTTGTCCCTAATCTGCTGTAATCTGGTTCTTCCTAGGAGAGGGCGAGCCTGTTTCTCTTTTCTCTGCCCTCTGAGGTGAGTCGTGGGATTTTCCCGTCGGAGTTCTCAATCCTTTTCTGTACTTTCCGTTTGGAGTTACTCGCGTTCACCGCCAGGCCGAGACGCGCGTTTGTTTTCAGTCCCGAAGTGGACCTGGCGCTCTTGGCCGGACGTGCCATTTACCGAGAGGGTCCGCGCGCCCGAGCGAATGAGCGACTCGCGGGGCCTGGCCGGTTCCGCCCCCGGGGGTGGCGGGGGTCCTGAGGCCAGACCTCGGTCGCCCCGACCCGCGGGCGGGGGCCTGGCCTCCGGGGACGGAGAACGCGGGCGGGATCCCCAGCACCGTCCGACCTTCTCTCCAGCGTCCGGCGCCTCGGAGCGGGGACCTCCGCGCCCCCACCCCCGGCACCGGCCGGCTCATTGGGGCGCGTCTGAAGTGGGGCCCCCCACAGTAATTACGAGCAGCTCTGGTGGCCGGAGGGGG
>NW_006442117.1:575574-578942 GCF_000325575.1 Pteropus alecto | reverse complement strand
GGGCGCGCACCGTGGCCCCTCCGCGCCGCCCGCCCGGGCTCCAAACAATGGGGCTCGGTTGTCCTCGGTGCTTGGGCAGTACGTTAGGTGTTTGTGGACCAGGACACACGACGTAGGGTGGCGCCGGAGCGGGGCAGGAACCTAGGTGTCAGTGAGCCTTTCCATGCGGCTGAGGCCAGGCCGGGAGGGGACAGAAAAACGGCCTCCGTTCTGACCCTCGTGCTGGCCTCCATCCGCCCCCGGCCGCCCCCTCTATTTAGAATCTGGCTGCTCCCCCTCTCCCGTCACAGGTTGATGTTAAGGGAATCTGGTGGTGAAAGCTGCTTTTTCCCCCAAGAAGAAATTTGCCAAAAGATTTATCACAGGAATCCTTTAAATACGCATCTAGCGCATTAAGATATTGTTTAGAAAAATTCAGTTTATGCATCCTTTTTTTCCAGGAGCGTATCTGTTCTGAAAACTGAGACTTTATTAAATCTAGAAAAGCAGCCTTAACACTTCTTAATCAGTTAGGTATTGTCTTCTCGCTCTGTAGCCGGCATCAAAGTTATTTCCAGTCCTCTCTGAAAAGACTCTTTAAGCTTCTTACAGAACGACTTAAATTCCAAGCTAACCTTTTTATTTATTAATAAACATTAATAGACACCAGCAGTGCTGCGTTCGAGTTAGGTTAATCTATGCCTGTTATGTTTACAGTCTGGACCTGGATGTCCCGTATATGTGGAGGAGGGAGGGTCGACATGAACGCGCCACGTTAACCACGTTAACCCCGGCGTGTTCTCGCTCCTGCCGGCGCTTTCCCCGCCTACCGCAGCCTCTCGCCCGCCCCATGTGGCAGATGCTTCCCTAACTCTCCACCCCGCAGGTGTGAAATAGGACAGCCCCTCCCAGCTGAAGTCCAAGTCCTGAGGAGAACCTCAGGACTGCTGTTGTCACCCTCTCTGGTTGACATGCTCTGGAGTCTTGCTGTGGCAGCTTGGGAGTCAGCATGCCATTCCCCAAAGTCATTTTCCAGATCCCTCCTGGTGTGACTCAGTTAAGCCACAACCTTATAATTATGCCTTCGGCCAGTGCTCTCCCAAGCCTTGACTTCAGAGCACCGGGAAGATAAACAGCCATGTTAGGTCTGTCTGATATTTAGCTGAGATGAAGAGCAGATAGGGCTGCAGGCCTTGACGGGTCCCTTTTAGAAAATGTCACGAGGTCTTTGAAAGTATTCTGGTCTTTTGGCTTTTAGGAGATTTGCTAAGCTGGGGCTCTGGGGTCTGAGTGTGGGCACCTCAAGCTCTGAGGCTCCCGCCTTGGGGACCTGGTGACATAAGAGCTGGGAGTCCTTCCCGAATTATCTGTGGGAATTATCTTGTGTTGAGCCCTTTAATTCGAAGGCCTGAGGTCAAATCTGTGACAAGGGAGGTAAGTGGAATTCGCAGTGGAATGCGATTAACCGGGCATCCAGCAGCAGGTCCGGAGGCCAGCGAAGGCTGCGGACTCTAACGCAGGCGCGTGCTCCCTCTGACAGGCGGGTTCTACCCGGAGGGGCCCAGCGTAGGAGCTGGAGAGCCGCCTGGGGCTGGGCTCGCCAGGTGACCCCGGGTGCGGTGTGCTCCTCGGTAGAGCTTCAGCAGGGTGCGGCCCCGTGACTGTCGACCAGGGACCTCGTGGGGAACATGTCTCTGAAGCAGAATCTGCGAGGCCGCTAATTAAAGGCTAGGTCGGGGAGAGTCGTGAATCAGAGGCCACTTCAGCCTTTTCTGGATCCCCATCCCGTCTCCCACGAGCTTGGGCAGCGCCCAGACCCTTCTGCCCCCGCTCTCGTCTCCAAAGGGCACTTTCTCGTCTGGCCTCGTCTGCTCCATTCGCGCTGAGAAAATCGAGCTCGCGGCAGGTTCTCCCCAAACGGTTCGGTTTCTTTCCCACGCTTTCTCGGTTTCTGCGGGCGAAAGTTTCTAAACACCGGCCGGGGCTCTCCCTTGTAATCGCCTCCATTCCAAGGGTCCACCAGCGCCTCCCAGGGCAGACGCGGGTCCAGCTACGTCTGCCCCTGGGATGCCCCCGTAGGAAGACAGGGCTTGTGGCGCGGTCCCACTGCTCACTCGATGAACGCCTGGGAGTCAGCCACCTTTGAGGAGGCCCGCCCTCCTCTTCATCAGAAGGAACTCTGGGTGAGTCTCAGAGGCCGGGCGGCCCCGCCGAGGGCTCCTGGGGGAAGGTGCTCTGTGACTTATGGGAGCTTCGAGGCACTGAGTTCCTGCCTCACCCAGGCCTCCTTTCCGCCTCCATTCAGAGACGGATTAACCGCTCAGCTCCCCTTCCTGCTTCCAGTGGCCACCCCGTGCCAGGGCCGGACAGTCCAAGGCTCGGATCGTGTTGCTTTAGGAAGCCTTGCCCAGCAGGTGTGGTCCGACCGTGCGGCCTGCCGTTCGCAGCCCCCCTGGACTGATGCCACGGCCTCTGTCCAGCGTCCTGACTGCACCGCCTCCAGCCTCCAGGCCTCCCTGCCTCCCAGGGGAAGCGAGCACGTTTCTGCTGTGCCTTTTCCGAGTCCCACAAGGACTCTGCCGGGACTGCCACACGGATTTCTACCCCCGTCACAATGGGGCGTCTCCTGATGGACGTAAATGGCTTGGAGTCACGGCCCCTCAGGACCTGTGCTTTAGCAGATACGCAGCCAGGGATGTTCAATGATGCGTTCTTCGATTTTTTTTCTTTAATATCGCGAGGTGACTAGCATCGCACTAGGTGCTACAGCAGCCACAAAAAGTCTCGGCCTGGTCCCTGACTAAATACTTCCATAATGTTGACGTGATATAGAACCATTTAAAAATCACGTAACAGAGTCTATGATTAAATTCGCTAAAATAAAAGAAAGCTCTTCAGACTTTCAACGTGTTTCCCAGCTTCCTTCTATTCTTTCGACAACCTAAGTTACGAAACTTAAGAATTATTTTTAAAAAGCACAAAAGACTGTGACGTTCCAGAAAGCACACGACAAGTGGCAGGGGTTCGAGGTGGGTGACGACGTGGCCGGATCGGCAGAAGGAACGGGTGGAGATGGAGGTGCCTCCCGGGCCCACGGTGCACGTCCGGCTGTGAGGCCTGGAACACCGCGTTGGGTCCACCGAGGATCGTCAGACGTCGGGACGCCGGGACGCCCCCTGGTTCAGGCCCCCGACCTTGACCTAAGCGTCTGAGGAGAGGTGTGCGTTCACGGATAGAGCACTGGATGGGAGTCTGTATTTTCTGGCTTCCAAGAGCCTGTGAACAACAGAACGAAACCGAAGAGACGAGGGAAAGAAATAAAATACTGGTTTGGCTGCAAAGGAGACTGCTGGGCCTCATTCTGCTTGGAGGCAAGAATCTTGGTGTTT
>NW_006442117.1:563347-571566 GCF_000325575.1 Pteropus alecto | reverse complement strand
TGCGATTAACCTGGCATCCAGCAGCAGGTCCGGAGGCCAGCGAAGGCTGCGGACTCTAACGCAGGCGCGTGCTCCCTCTGACAGGCGGGTTCTACCCGGAGGGGCCCAGGGTAGGAGCTGGAGAGCGGCCTGGGGCTGGGCTCGCCAGGTGAACCCGGGTGCGGTGTGCTCCTCGGTAGAGCTTCAGCAGGGTGCGGCCCCGTGACTGTCGACCAGGGACCTCGTGGGGAACATGTCTCTGAAGCAGAATCTGCGGGGCCGCTAATTAAAGGCTAGGTCGGGGAGAGTCGTGAATCAGAGGCCACTTCAGCCTTTTCTGGACAGTGCAGCACAGCAAAGCGTTTCAGGCTCCCTCTAGTCCCGGCAGCTGGGGACAGACACGGACTGCTAAGATCTGGGGACATCTCCCGGGCGAGCACAACGTTCGCGCTTTCTGTGCATCAGCTTGTAATTTCCCCATGAGATGGGCACTCAAAGTCCCTTTTATGGATTTTTTTTTAAAAAAAATCACTCAAAATTTAAGTACTTCCCCCAAAGTCATAAATTCAACCAGATGCTCCAAAGGCCTTTTTAACCGTGGCAATCACATACCGCGTGACGCGTCCGTGAGCATGCGCGCGCGCACACGCGGACTCGCGCGGATCGCACTGCGCATCTGGTCTGCTGTTCGGGGCCTCGTGCCGCAAACGTTTTCTGGGTTGGTATCTACGCTGATGTTTTCCGAAACTTAAGAATTATTTTTAAAAAGCACGAAAGACTGTGACGTTCCAGAAAGCACACGACAAGTGGCAGGGGTTCGAGGTGGGTGACGACGTGGCCGGATCGGCAGAAGGAACGGGTGGAGATGGAGGTGCCTCTCGGGCCCACGGTGCACGTCTGGCTGTGAGGCCTGGAACACCGCGTTGGGTCCACCGAGGATCGTCAGACGCTGGGACGCCGGGACACCCCCTGGTTCAGGCCCCCGACCTTGACCTAAGCGTCTGAGGAGAGGTGTGCGTTCACGGATAAAGCACTGGATGGGAGTCTGATTTTCTGACTTCCAAGAGCCTGTGAACAACAGAATGAAACCGAAGAGACGAGGGAAAGAAAGAAAATACTGGTTTAGCTGCACAGGAGACTGCTGGGCCTCATTCTGCTTGGAGGACAGAATATTGGTGTTTCAGAATTAAGGCACAAAAAAAAAAAATCACGTATTTTCACAAGTTACTTTTTACTTCATTCCCATTACAAGCATGAACCTTAAAAGTCACATTCTGTTGGCCTTCGAATAAGCGGGCGGACCGACGCTCCCACGGGTATGAAAATATTTGGTAGCTTTTGCACAATTACCTTTGGGGTTTATACAGTTGGTTCGGACTGGGTTGTTAGCTGCAGGCATGAGGGCGTCGACTTCACTGGGTTCACCTCGGTGTTTCGCAGGACGCAGAGCCCGACTTTGAAGTGTGGGGCTGGCGTTGCGTTAACTGTCCCTCGTGCGTTTCAGGCTCCCTCTAGTCCCGGCAGCTGGGGACAGACACGGACTGCTAAGATCTGGGGACATCTCCCGGGCGAGCACAACGTTCGCGCTTTCTGTGCATCAGCTTGTAATTTCCCCATGAGATGGGCACTCAAAGTCCCTTTTATGGATTTTTTTTTAAAAAAAATCACTCAAAATTTAAGTACTTCCCCCAAAGTCATAAATTCAACCAGATGCTCCAAAGGCCTTTTTAACCGTGGCAATCACATACCGCGTGACGCGTCCGTGAGCATGCGCGCGCGCACACGCGGACTCGCGCGGATCGCACTGCGCATCTGGTCTGCTGTTTGGGGCCTCGTGCCGCAAACGTTTTCTGGGTTGGTATCTACACTACGATGTTTTCCATGGCTGTGTAGTGTGCTGGGACTTGGCGGCGGCAGTAGGGTCAGCGGGAGTGGCCGCCTTTAGGGGGCAGGGGGCTCGTCACGTCGGCGGAGGAGCATGTTAAAAGCTCAGAATGTGGAGCTGGTGGACAGACCTCGGCCTGGAGGACGGCGAGGGTGGAACCTGGGCGGCTGGCGTCCAGGCCGTGCGAGGGCGGAGGGAGCTGAGTGGGCAGAGGGTTCTGTCCCATGATTGGTGACACCCTGCTCTGCACGGGGTCGTGGTTTGCACTTCCTGTCCCAGTGAGCGCTTCTCCGAGGTCCTGCACATCCCCTTCCCCGGTGGCCCCTTTGGAGAGCCGTGACTGTCACTCAGGTGGCTGTTGCTCCGTAGACCAGCGGAAGTCCGTTAACACGAGAAGACGAGTTGGTTTTTTTTTAAGCCTCGGAACATTTTAGGTCGCATCCAGCAGGTGTTCGCTGGGTGTGCGTTAGGTGCGTGGAGCACCCGGGCGGGCGTGTGAAGGAGCGGGCCCCGCCTGGTGGGCGCGGGCCTGTCCCAGCCGGGACCGTGACTGTGACCGCGGTAGCCGAGGCGACTTCTCCTGACCTGAGACCCCGCCTCGGTGGCGGAGCCTGCGCCTGGTCGCAGCTGCTCGCCCTCCTCCCCCGTCACTGTTTGGGAGCCTGGCTCCCCGCAGCGTCCACACTCTCGGCTCCCGCCGCGCGTCTTACTTCTGGTGGCACTTACTGTGACGGAGGGCCTGGCCAGCCAGTCCGAGCGAGGACAGGATTGTATTTCACTAAGGCGTGACCATGGGGGGCACTGGGGTTCCCCAAAGAAAGGGCAGTGAGCAGAGAGGGACAGCGGGCTGCTGGACGGCCGGAGAACAGGTGTCACCCACAGGCCGCTTTCTAGGTGCAGATCCTTGGTCCCCAGGGCCCCGGGCAGAGTTTTGCTGGCTGAGCTGGCTTTGCTCACTGGGTCGCGGGGTCGCGGGGTCGCGGGGTCACGGTCGGCGTTTCAAAGCCTCGCATGTGGTTGGAGGAGACCCTCGACTCTCCGTCGTCCAGATCCCCGCTGAGCTGGCTTTGCTCACTGGGTCGCGGGGTCGCGCGGTCGCGGTCGGCGTTTCAAATCCTCGCATGTGGTTGGAGGAGACCCTCGACTCTCCCTCGTCCAGATCCCCAGCCCACACCCGTTCCCACACAGAGCCTGTGACGTTAGCTTGTCATGGGAAGGTACCGACAGAGTCACACGGAGTGAAGAGGCTGGAAGGGCCTGGCTGTGGGGACGGGGACCTTGGAGGGTGGCATCTCAGGGGTGGCTGGGTTCTCCCTCCCGACTTGGAGCCTCTTTGCCTCGTTTTGTTTTTTTGTTTTTTTGTTTTTATCAGTTATTTTGGTCACCCACCTGTGCATGAAGGTGGGAAGTCACTCACACGGCACTCTGGTGGCCTGAGCTGAAGTGATTTGGGAGAAAAACTTATCTGAGGAAAAAAAATTTGATTTCTGAGACCAGCAACACTTACTTTGGCCACATTCGAGCTGAGACAGCTAAGCCTGAGTGAGCCCGTGCGGGGCCGGGCCTGGGCTGGAGGGGACACGTCCCCAAGGAGCACAGTCCCTGTTCCCCACGGGGCTGGGAGGTGGCAGTGAAGGCCCAGGCTGGAGTCAGGCCTGCGACATGCCGTCCGGAGTTGGGGCTGCAGCTCATGATTGCCGTGGGGCTGAGAGGCCTGGGGACACCCGACAGCCTGTTATACTGCCTTCAACGCGGTGTTCCCCAAAATAGGCCGCCAGCCCCAGAATCCCCAGGCCACCTGCTATAATGTGGATTCCTGGGCTCCTTGCCCTACCCGCAGCAGCTGCACCTCTCCCAGGCCCTCGAGGAAGCGGGGGGCTGCGAACCGGGCTCCAGGACCTCGAGCTCTGCTGTTGGGTGATGGGACCCCCTTTGGGCCTCGGATCTCCCGCGAGTGCCAGGAGGGGTCCTCTGGGCTCTGGCAGGATGGTTCTCTTCCCCTCGTGCCGTTTGGGGTCCCTGTGGGCGCTTGCAGAAGACGTCAGCCTCGTGAAACCACGTGGTCACAAGTGGGGGGCCTGCCTGGCACGGTGCCCCGACAACACCAGCACAGCTGTGCTTGGTGGCCGTAAACCCACCTCATGCAGAGGAAGAATGACTCAGGCTGACGATTCTCCGAATCCGTTCATCAGCACTAGGCTGTCTGCAGTCACCGTTAACGATTTTAGGCCGTAATTACCCCGTTCAGTACTCACCCCCGAGGTGGATCCAGGACCCACCCCCCGAAAGAAAGACCACTGAGTGGGCGCGTGTGATGGTTGGTGCTGTGACAACCGCGTGTGTCTGTGTCGGGGCCGGGGGGGCAGGGTGGGCAGGCTGTGCTCATTCACTTTTGGTGTTTGCTCTAATCGAGGTTCTACTCAGAGTCCCAAGATCTGAAGATAGAAAGGACCGAAATATTTTTTCTGCCACTTTAAACTTTAACTTCACTGTAGCTACACGTAGGGACCATAAAGTAATATTTTTCTCAACTCCTAAGCATCTTACAAGTAGCACACCCTTCTGCTTCCCGCCTTTGGTGACAGGTGTTTGTCTGGCATTCGGCCACCTCTGCGTCTGCAGAGGCTCTCGGCTGAGCGGGTGCCAGGCATGTTTGCGTCCAGGAGTCGTCAATGCACTTTCAGTGGGCGCGGATGTCCAGGGAGGGCCGAGCAGGGGGTTGTGGCCCCCACCCAGCGGCAGCTGGAGGCGGTGCGTTTTGCTCCCCGAATGCCCACCTAACTCCATGGGAACCCCAGTTCAGAGAGCTCATTTTTCACGATCCCAGGCAGGAAAGGCTGTATGCAGACCACAGACCCGGGGGCAGGAAGCCAGCGCTGAGACTGGCCAGGCCAGGTACCTGCCCCTCTTGCCCAGCATCATCCCCTGGAGCCCGGGCCTCCGCACACCCCGGTCCTTGCCCACGCGCTCCGGACGTGCCTGAGTGACAGGCAGGCTCCTTGGGCTGCGTCTCTCCTGAGGCGCATTCCTTCACAGACACTTGACACAGATGCTTATTGTCCCCTAGAGCTTTGGAGGCAGAAGGACCTGCCTTATGGGTCGGCAGAAATGTTTCCGTTTGTTCGAGCACTTTATATTCGCTTTCTTGATTGGCCCTGAGCGCCGCGGGCTGGCCCAGTTGTGCAGAGATGAGGGTCTGTCTTTAAAGGTTCCGGGAGGGAGGTGCTGGCCTGGCCTGGGGGTGGGGGTGGAGAAGCAGGCCTCTGTCCCTCCCCACCTGCGTTCTCCAGGGGAGTGTGACCCTGTCGACACCAGGCGGGCCTGGCCTGCGCGGGCTGGGCCGAGGAAGACACTATGGAGGTGTGAGGACATGGGAAGAGGGTGCTTTATTAGGCTGTTGAGTGCGCTTAGACTTGGAGCCCAAAATAGCCAAGTTCAAAGCAGTTAAAGAGAAATACGAGGTGTTTAGCATCCCTTCTAACCACAGATATGTAAATTGAAAGAAGGTGTCATGTTTTACCTGAAGGACCAGCAAAGACCGAAAAGAATGGTCACGGGGATGGGAGGCTTCGGAGAGTCAGCGGAAACGGGTGGACGCCAGCCAGTCCCCCTCGCTTTTGGTGTCAGGCGTCCGGGAAGCACTGGGTGCTGACCGAAGTTTTCTGTGTATTGTCCAAGAACTGGTTTTCTGGTTTTAGCTTCAGAGTTTCTTCCTTAACTGCACCTGCTCTAACGGAGAGGGACTTCCGGTTCAGTGGGTGTCATTCCGGAAAAAGACAGGACACAAGCTACCCCTGCGGCCTGTGCCGAGTTCCAAGCCGTCGTCAGTAGGTCGCGGTTTCCCTCCTGTCACCCCTGATTCTTGGCATCACCTGCGTCCGTGTCAGCAGTCACCACTGCGGGTCACAAACTTCTGGGCCTTTGATATAAATCTTGGGTGAGTGGCCTGTTGTTTGTGGCCCCAGCACTGGGGTGGGCTTGGATCGGGGGGAGGTATTCCACGTCCCTTCTCGGCCTCTGCACCTGCAGTTTCATTTATGGGACAAAAATAGTCACACGAGTGACAATACTCGTGCATGTCAAACGTAACAGAATGATGTAATAATATAGAATAGTGGTAGAATACTATACAGTTGTGGAAAAGAGTATGGTAACTGTATATATATGCACATAGATCTTCGCAATATGGAAACTAAATTACGGAGCGGTGCGTGGATACATTTGTATAACCGGTAACGGCAGCTAAAAGCACATTGGATACGCACAGAGCCAGAGGGACAGACGCTCAAGTGCAAACGTGGATAACTTTAGATCAAGGTTCTTAGTATGGTCTAGGGACCTCTAGGGGCCCCCACATCCTTTTGGGAGCCCATAATTATGTGGAGGTCATGTTGACAGATAAGATTTTTCAAGTGTTACCTAAGGAAATGAATCAACCTTAGGAAGATCTGCATAATTCAGTGAATCGATTTCCCACATTTTTCTCATAACCGATGCTCGATGATGTAAAATCATGCGTGGTTACATGACCCATCCAAAGTGCAAGACCGGTGGGTTTTTTAATTTTTTTTTTTTCTACCTACAGCACCCGGTCGTCCTAGGTGGTCTCCCATCCAAGTACTAACCAGGCCCGACCCTGCTTAGCTTCCGCGATCGGACGGGATCGGGCGTGTTCAGGGTGGCGTGGCCGTGCACGGGAGACTGATGGATTTTAATGTGAGAGAGTATGAAAAGTTCATTCGCGTAGTTTCAGATTCCGCTCTGCAGCCAGCTAAAGGGGACTGTCGCAGGATACCCAGTTATCGGAAAGGTTCTTAAACGCTCCCTTCCCACTTACGTCTGTGTGAGGCCAGATTTTCTTCGACCAAAACATGTTGCAAAAGATCAAAAGCAGATGCAGATAAGGCAGAGGTTAAAGAGATTTACAAAATGCGACTGATCATAAAAATTTTATTTACGTTAATTTCTAAGAGTAAAAAGGAGTCCCAAGACTAAAACATTTTTAGATCCTAGAATTAGGGAAGACAGGTTTCTTCTTAATGATTAGGAACCACTGAATTTCTTAATATGTTAGAATGTTCTATTCTTATAATCAGGGAAAAAGAGATGTCTCTTAAAATGGTCGCTTGCTTTACTCATCTGTGTCATCTGCCTGGGACAGAACAAGAGGAAACGGGCTGAATTGGCCTGAAGGTCAGTTTAGGTTAGCGACACACGGGACCGTCCTGGTAGGGGCTCTTCAGTTGCAGAACGGGCTCTCGGCGGGGCCGGAAAACCCAGCTCAAACCGCCCAGGGAGGAGAATTTATGGGAAGGTGTAGAGGAGGGGCCACCTTTGGGCCAGCCTTACTGGGGACGCAGGCACAGGCGTGCCGCCTGGGCCACCTCCTGCCTCTGAATCCCCAGGGCCCTTCAGAGTCCTGTCCTCAGCTTGGTGAGGCTAACGCATTTATCGGACTTTCGCGTTTCCTTCAGCGTCGTGGGCTCAGGCAGTGCGGGGCTCGTGGTCAGAGCAGCAGGCCGAGTCCTCCAGGCCTGGCCCGGCGCCCCAGCGTGCCGCCGGCCGCGACCTCCGAGTGCTCCAGCCGCTCCTCATAACGGAATCAACACCTGCCTCCCAGGACGAGGACGCGGGTGGATTCCGCCTTTGCGTACGGCCCAGTGCGGCTTCTCCGCAGCCAGACCCTGGGAACGAGCTACTTAGCCAGTGACGAGCCCCATAGTATTCGAAGGCTTTCTGTGGCATTGCCACATTAGGCAGCCGTCTGGGCACAGTTTACGAGCCTGCCGTCTAAGTGCCATGTGTACCCATTCATTATGCTTTTAATGGTTACTAGTTTTTAAATTTAAGAGTATCATGCTTGTTGAGAAAAGAACACGAGGCAGCACAGAAGGTTGTAAATACCCAGTCGCACTTCCCCGAAGGAGGTTGTGCTGACACGTTTTCCAGTCGAAAGCTCTCAGCCGTGCTCACATGGTCCCGGTCCCCACGCTGTTCGGTGGCCTGACCGGCCGCGCGCAGCAGGGTGTGGCAGCCGGGCCGCTCATCTTTCCATTGGACTGCCTGGCTTTTACTTCTCGAAACCAAGCTCCTGTCCCCCGTTATGTGTCGATCTGAACTTCCACACGACGAGCGTTTTCTGCATCCGTCCCCATGATCCAGGACTCCTGATTCCGCAGCTTCGCCTCGGATCTGTACACCCTCTGCCCGTGGGAGGAGGCGGATCTGGGTCGGGCTGAGGAATCGCGGTGACAGGAGATTGACGGCTGCTGGGGGCGGGGAAGGCTCTGCAGGGACCAGTCCCCGCCCCCCCCCTCCCCGCCCCACCCCTAGGCCCTGCCCTGCAGAGGGGGGC
>NW_006442117.1:559363-562325 GCF_000325575.1 Pteropus alecto | reverse complement strand
CAGGGCGCCCGGCTGAGGCGCTGAGGCGTCGCCGTGTGGGAGGAACGGGCCGGCGCGTGTTCACGGAAATGAAGCCCGCGCTGACTTGTCGTTTTCACCTCCCCGCCCCTCCTGCAAGGTCGGCCTCCGACAGCTGGACATGTCGCTGCTGTGCCAGCTGTACAGCCTCTACGAGTCCATCCAGGAGTACAAGGGCGCGTGCCAGGCCGCGTCCAGCCCCGACGGCGCGGACGCGCTGGAGAACGGCTTCTTCGATGAGGACGAGGACGAGATCCAGGGCCAGAGCCCCCTCTGCGATGGGAGGGTCTGCGATGGGAGGGGGCGCGGCCCGCCGGGGGCCCTGTCCCTGCCTGCCTGCACCCTCACCAGCAGCGACTGGATCCTGGAGTCCATCTAGCCGGTCTCAGGACAGAGGCGACCCTCAGCGCCAGACGCACTGCCCGCCTCCGCTTCTCCTGCAGGAAGGCCCCCTGCTCTGCACTGGGGCGGTCCCTGGACACGGGGGACCAGTGCTGCCAGCTTCTCTCGCAGGCGGGGGACCCCGGGACACCCTGCGCAGTCCGCACTGATGGCCGGTTTCTGCGTCCGTGGTGCGGAGGTGCCGAGTGGCCTCCGTTGTGGCACCGACGCTCCAGCAGGGGCTCCTAAGGAAAACAGGCAGGGGGGGCCTCCGAGAAGGTCCTCCCGGCATTTCCTGAGTGACAGCACCTAGCTGGATACGTCCTGGCGGACGGGCCACGGGCGGCGCCCTCTGCGTGGGTCCGTCTCCCGTCTGCGGTGGACCGGGCTGGCCTCCCACGCCGCCCTCCTCGGTGCCTGCTGCGGCTGCTCCCGCTTTTCCGTGAGCTTTCCAGCCTGGCCGTGGCGGCACTTGACTCACCTTCGTCACCGACCAGGCCCCGTGCTGAAGAACGTCCAGGTCACACCAAGCAACTGCGACCTCTTCGCCCGTCAGAAAAGCGCACCGTTCTCTGCTCGTCAGACTCAGGAGCACAGTGCGCAGAGGCGTCGAGGGCGGGAAGCAGCGTCGGCCCCTGTGCCGTGGCAAAGGCTGCGTGTTTAGCTTCCGAGCGTGCGGCGGTGCACGCGACACCGACCCCACCCGGTCGCCGGGGATCACCTTGAGCCTTAATGTATTTATTGAAACCCTTTGTGAACACTTTACACTTGGTAGGTTAAAAATGAGGATAAAACGCTAAACTCTCTGTCTGTAGTTGTGTATTATTTGGGGGCGAATTCAGAGTCATTAACTTTAATAACTTCAATGCGTTGAATCTAATCGAATACGGAAAAAAAATTACAGTTTCTTTTCTTTCTTTTAATAACTTTATTTTTCAGTTCTGTTGGCACACAATACGATCGGAGTTTCAGATGTGCAACATAGCGATTAGACATCTGTATCAGTTACGAAGTGATTCCCGCGACAAGGCTGGTGCCCACCTGACACCGTGCACAGGTGTTACAATATTACTGATCATATTCCCTGTGACTATTCTGTGACCACCCATTTGTATTCTTAATCCCTTCCCCTTTTCCACCCAGCCCCTCAATTCCCCTCTGATCTGGCGCCCCTCAAAATGTTCTGTATAAGTCTGTTTCTGTTTCGTATGTTCGTTTATTTTGTTCTTTAGGTGCCACACGTAAGTGGCATCCTGTGGCATTTGTCTCTCTCTGTCTGACTTACCGCACCTTTACGTTTCTTTTGTTTCCTGCTCGTCGCTGGGCTAGGGAAGAAGTTGCCTTCGTTTATGTCGCTTAAACCACTGGGGAATTTCCCCAGCTTTTATTTTCAGTTTCTTGTTTCTATTTCTAAAAACGATTTTTTTTTTTTTTAATTTCTAAAAAATACCCTAAACTTTTTCCCGACGCTTTGTTTCGAATCAACAAAAATCTCCCTTCAAAGCTTCCTTTCATCTCCTGAGCTGGTGTCCCGACGGTGACGTGTCTATCGTAGTTCTTTGTTTCTGAAGTTCAGAACTCCCTCCCGCAGCACCCCCCGGAGACGCTCAGACACTAGCGACGGGAAACCCGGGAGCCACGGCCCTGTCTGCGGGGTGCGTCCGCGCCAGCCCGTCCTGGGTTTGTGAAGCCACTTCGAGGGCGGCTCAGGGGTGTGGCCTCGTTGTTGCTGCCGAGTGTTGGCAGCACCTGGGGCGCAGGGAAATCGGGGAGCAGAGGACACGGTCGGGAAGGAAGCAGGAGGCCCGGACGGAGAGGAAGTGAAGCGCGTCAGCAGTTTGAAACAATGGGACCGAGCGGACCCATCTACACTTAAAGTAATTGTTGCTAGATATGCAGTTATTACCATTATTTATATTTTTGTCATTGCCCCCTTCTTAAAGAAGGCCCTCTTGCATTTCCCGGAATACTGTTGTTTTTGTCTTGAAGGTTAGGATGAGGGGCCGCAAATTACACGTCTTAGAATTCTGTCTTTTCGTAAATGAGACTGAATTTTTTCAAGGTGCGCTTTCAAAGGAGAGCCGGTCAGAGGGTGGGTGCTCCAGGGGGCGGCACGTGACACTGGCCAGTGAGCCGGTGAGCCGCTGTCGCTGGGGAGGGGACCCTGTTGCCCCAGGGAGCTGACGATGGCTGTCAGGGCGGGGATGGCTCACGTGGCTCTTCTCTGAATCTGGCCGTAGCCAGAGGAAGCCACACACTTGCATCTTGGCATCCAGAGCGAAAGCAGCTGTGGCGACCAGACGGCGCGGGGCTGCAGTGTCGCAGGGCGTGCTCGAGAGCCGGGCCAGTCCTGCAGGCCGGGGCCGAGCCGGCAGGCGTGGCCTTCCCGACACGCAGGGTGACGTCGGAGGTGTGGGTGAGGGCGTCCCGGGGCCGGGAGCCCAGGGCGCCCGGCTGAGGCACTGAGGCGTCGCCGTGTGGGAGGAACGGGCCGGCGCGTCGTGTTCACGGAAATGAAGCCCGCGCTGACTTGTCGTTTTCACCTCCCCGCCCCTCCCGCAGG
>NW_006442117.1:556119-557543 GCF_000325575.1 Pteropus alecto | reverse complement strand
AATCAATCGTTGATAAATATGTAATATTGCCATTTTACTATTCATATTTTTGATCTGTTTTTTCTTCTTCTGAATGAAGTCCCTCCAACATTTCCTATAACATTGGCTCGGCGGTGATGAGCTCCTCCAGCTTGTTCTTGCCTGGGAAGCTCTTTATCGGTCCTTTGAGTTCTAAATGATGGCTTCGCTGGGTGGAGCCATCTTGGTTGTAGGTCTTTGCTTTTCATCACTTGGACTATTTTGTGCCATCCCTTCTGGCCTGCAAAGTTTCTGTTGAGAAACCAGCTGACGGTCTTATGGGGTCTCCCTGGTAGGTAACTCACTGCTTTTCTCTTGCTGCTTTTAGGATTCTGTCTTCAACCTTTGCCGTTTTAACGACGATGTGTCTCGGTGCGGGCCTCGGTGCGTTTATCTCTGGGACTCTGTGGATTTCCCGGGCTTGTGTGTCCTTTGCCGGGTTAGGGAGGTTTTCTATCATTTTTTCAGATAGGTTTTCAATCCCTCCCTCTTCCTTCTGGCGCCCCTATGACGCGAATGTTGGTTCCCTTGAGGCCCCTTAAACGGTCCTTTTTTTGGATGCATTTTCTCGTTGCTGTTCTGATTGGGTGTTTTCTGCCACCTTCTCTTCTAAATCGCTGATGTGATCCTTTGCTTCATCTAATCTGCCGTTGATTCCACTGACGTATTCTTCATTTCAGTTGTTATCGTCTTCATTTACGTTTGGTTCTTTCTTGTTTCCTTTCTCTTTGTTAAAGTCCTCACTGATTCCATCTGCTCTTCCTCTGAGTTCACCGAGCACCCTTGTGACCAGCGTTTGGGACTCTGCATCTGGGAGGTGGCTCGTCTCCATTGTGTTTGGTGCTTTTTCTGGAGCTTTCTTCTGTTCTTTCATTTGGGACATGTTTCTTTGTCTCCCTATTTTGGCCGCCTCCCTGCGTTTCTTTCTGTGTATTAGGTGGGGCTGCTGTGTCTCCCAGTCTTGGTGAAGTAGCCTTAGGTAGTAGGTGTCCGTGGGGCCCAAGTGGTGCAGACTCCCCGGTCACTGAGCCGGGGGCCCCAGGTGTGTCCCTTGTGTGGGTGGTGTGTGCCCTCCTGTTGTAGTTGAGCTTCAATTGCTGTTTACACATCAGTGGGAGAGATTGACTGTGAGGACTGGCTGGGGACTACAGTCAAGGAACTGCTGTATAGGGGCCGACCGTACAGAGCAAGATTCATTTTAGCAGGGCTCTGGTACCTATTCACTCTGCCCTTTAGGTGTGTCATTTATTGAGGTGGTTGGTTGGTGCTCTGAAGCTGGCTTACAGATACGTTGGTTCTGAGGCCTCTTGGGAGGGGCTCTGGGGCTCTGGTGCAAGGTAAGTTCAGCTGATACTTGTTCTCTGTCCAAGGTTACTTGGTATCAGCTACAAAATGATCTGCAGATC
>NW_006442117.1:539761-555132 GCF_000325575.1 Pteropus alecto | reverse complement strand
TTCTGTAGTTTAGTTGTAATGGTCATGGGAGGAGGTGAGCACAGCGTTTTCCTCCTCTGCCGTCTTGACCGGAAGTCAGTTTTCTTTCCATGAACTTGGAGGAAGCTTTATTCCTCTCTCGGCTTTTCTTGGATGTGTTGCAGCCACGGCAGACTGCCATGCACACGAACGCTCCAAGCCCCCTGCCCCTCCTGGCGCGGTTGGTGATGATTGGTGCCCCTTTTGGGTCAGAGAGGACGTGAAATCAGCCTTGCGAACCAGCACATTGAGAGCCTGTCATGTTCGCGTCCATGTATCAGCATCCGGGGTGAGGCGCAGAGAAGGCAGAGCGTTCCTGCCGATTTCCTGTGTTGAAAGCAGTCGTGAGGGGCGTGAAGGCCGTCAGTTGCCTTCAGCGTGTGACATACTGTTCAGTGGGGACAAGGGAATCGAAAGTGATAAGACCGAGTGAAGTCATCCAACCCGCCGGAAGCGGTTCCTTTGAGGCTGGGCCCCAACTATGAGCCGAACCTCAGGTCGGCTGTTCCCAACCCTGATCACACTAGAATCTCTTGGGGTCTTTTAGAAAGATATTAAGCCTGTCCCAGGACCGCCCCCCATCACCGATTCCTTAGGAAGGGGTGAGGCCTGGGCCCGTGCCTGGTTATAGAGGTTCCCCCAGGTGATGTTCCTGCAGACCCAGTGGAGATCTAGTATTCAGAATATGGTCCATGGAGCCGGCGTCACCGGAACACGTCAGAGATGCATAATCTCATGCCCCACCTGGACCCACTAAGTCTGGCCCCGCGTCTTAAAAAGATGCCACCGATGAGTCTTCTGCGCCAAGTTCTGGAAACTCCGCCTTATGTCCACCCAGCGCCCGCACTGCTGCTCTGAGGCTGCCCAAGTCCCGGTGGCACTGGAGAGCAGCCCAGCCCGCAGGCCGGGAGACCCGGTCCCCTCGGGGCATGCTGACAGCTGCTGCTGCCTCAGGCGGGGGAGCCCCCTAGCCCACAGTGCGCGCTTCCCCTGGGTCTGCACCTCTGCATTTTCTGGAACTGCGATGATTCGCGGCCAGTGCCTTGGGTCGCTGGGCCCTCCTGTCCTCCTGCTGGGTGGCCTGTCGGAGTCAGAGGTAGAGGGAGTCAGGGGGCCCCGGCGTGGGAAGGGCTGGCACATGCCTCGCCCCGATGGAGAAGTGACACGTACGCATAAACCACTGCAGTTTTTAATAACGCCATCTGAAATACACATAAATCACCCCAAACTCTCTCTCGCTCCGAATGTGGTGTACTGTTGAGAACACGGCGTGGCGGGGGACACTGAGGTTTACCACACCGGGAAGTGTGTTCTGGCGTGTGCTCCTCACGGAGGTCGCAGAGATGACTGGAAAACAAATCCGCCGATGTCCCCTGTCGCTACGTGGCATCGGCCACCGCCTTCAGGTTCAGAGGGGGACTGTCGTGCTTCCCGGCGGCCAGCGGAGCGCCTGGTAGGCAGAACAGTGAGGAAGCCGTGCTCTCCCTGCAGGTGACACGCGGCCGTTAACGAAAAGCCCCTTTCGCTTGCTGGGTGTCACGAACCGACCTGACTCCTGGCTTTCGCGTATGACCGCGGGTGATGTCATTCATTCAACTGACATCCATTTAGCGTCCTTCCGGGTCACGCCCAGCCAGGCACAGGGAACGGATGAGTCACGGGAAGAACATCTGCGGACACGATGGTCCCCAAACAGCCTCACACGCATGGTTCAGTGTTGGGATCCAGGAGGTACCGTGGGCCACTGGGTCCTCGAAGGAGACTCGGCAAATACTTGGGGACGTTGGCGGAGGTGACATCGGAGCTGGGACGGGATCGTCCCGCCCGGCCAGCCGGGGCAGCAGCTCCGAGACCCCCTCCCCTGGTTCCCATGCCACCTCCAAGATGGAAGTAAGTGACGACGGGGATGCAGAACCCAGGAATGCAGAGCCCCCGGTTACTGGGGAGGCCGATGTTGGCGGGAGGAGCACTCGCGTTAGACGCAGTCACCGTTCAGCCCCGAGAGCATGTCCCAGGCCCTCACCAGGGGTCCGCGTAGGAGAAGCTAGCGCTGAGCTCTGTTCCGGAGCGGAGGGAGGACAGCGCCTCGCCCTCCTCCCCTTCCTCCCGCCGTCGGGATGACGGGATGGCAGAGCAGACCGGGTAGGAGGGGTGAAGGGGGAGACCGTTTCGGACGGCCCGACGGCCGGGGTACCTGGCGTTGGAGACAGGAAAGCTCTGGAACGCCACGCCCAGCGCGGCGGCCGGGGGCCTGGGGACTCGAGGCCGCAGGGCAGGCTGGGAATAGTGCCACTTCCCTGGCATGTGTCCGAGTGTGGGTGCCCCGGGGAGCCGGGTGGAGGGGGGCTGGGAGAAAGGGCAGCCCCTCCCCCGTCGCCCCTTGCAGTGTCTGTCCAGCGCCTCCCCCGGGTGCTGGCCCTCTGGGGGCCGACGCCCATCTGCCTTTCTGGCCGAAATCCTAGAAGACAAATTCAACCGAGTGCCCTGTCGTCACACACCATGTGACTTTTTGACATCCGACGTACCCCGATGGCCATCTCTGGGGTCATTAACCTGTGCGGGCTCAGGTGCCCGACCGGAGCATCTGAAGTCTGCTGGGACCTCAAACGGGAGAGGCCAACCCAACACCTGGGATCGAGCTTATTGCCCCTGCGCCGAAGACGGACAGAAGGAAGCCCGCCCCCAGGGCGGGAGGCAGGCTCTGGGACATGCTCGTGTGTCATTGTAAATGGATCAGTGTGATTTATATCCCACGCTTTTCCAAAAACGATTTAAGGCTGCTTTGCAAAAATTCACACCACACAATAAGATCAGTTTTGTAAAAAGCGAGTTCAGAAATCAGGACAAAGGGAACCCAAGGGCAGGGCAGGTAAGATGAAACCAGGTGTCGAGCCAGCACAGAAGCACCTGCTATGGGAAAAACGGGCCCTGTTTGCTCACAGAGCGTTCCGACCTTGAGTCCGAATTAAGGCCACAGGTAGAGGTGAACGCTCCGCTCTGGAGCCTTGGCGTTTTCCTGCCAAATGTGCCCAGCAAGGTGACTCCTGGAAGACATGAGAAGACAGAATGGCATGGTTTAGATGTTGCAAAGGACTCTTAAGGGTTACGTGGGGTCCACTCCTGGCCAAAGCCGGGGTCTCCTCCATCATGCACGTCTGGTCGGGGAGCTTCTGCCCCGGCAGCTCTAAGAGCAGGCGTCTTTCCGAGAGCTTTGTCATGCCCTGAAGTCTGCCTCCCTGAGACTGTCACAGCAGAGTCCTGCTCCAATTTGGGAGAGTGTGTATTTGTGTGTGGGGGGAGGGGGCCGCTATTAGCCAGATGATTTGGGGATAGGCTGAAACCCGCCCCTAAGATATCTAGGCCAAAGCTATAATCTCTGGAATTCGTAAATGTTACCTTATTTGGAAAAAAGGCCTTTGCAGATGTGATTAAGAATCTGAGATCACCAGATTATCCTCAATTACCCAGATGGGTCCCAAATGTCATCACGACATTTCTGAGAGGCAGAGCCAGAAGGCGCTGTGAAGATGGCATGGTGATTGTCGTGGCTACAAGGCGAGGAATGGCAGCAGCCGCCAGAAGCTGGGCGAGGCAAGGGACGATCCGCTGATCCTCCCTCTGGCCCCCGGAGGGAGCGTGGCCCTGCTGACGCCTTGGTTTGGGCCCGGTGAGGCGGACTCTGGACTCCAGGCCTCCAGAACTGGGGGAGAATAAATGTGTGTGTGTTTGAAACCGCCAAGCGTGTGGCAGTTTGTTTCACATCCGCAGGAGGGTGACAGACTCCTGGGCACCCTCGTGCTCCTTTCCTTCTTAGCTAGTTATGTGTCGGGAGGGGACGGCGTCATTCGTCTGCTGGCCGAATCCTCCGTGCCAACCCTTTCGACAGACGCACTCAGGATACATCTCCGGATGGACCCTCAGCGTCCGCCAGGATTATGACGAGGATTCAAGGAGTCGGCGACCATAAAGCGCTTACAAGGGCGTCTGGCCCAAAGCGATAGTCTATACGCATGTTTGTTAAGTAGGAACGAACAGCTGAGGCTCTTCGGGGAGGCGCTCCCTCTGCTGCTCTCCGGGATGCAGAGGATACTTGACACTCGGTCTCGGGTTGGGGACACGTGCCTTCGAGAAGTCCCCAGCGGTACGCCGGGGGCTGTGGCTGGACGCGTTAGGTCCCGGGGGCACGACGCATCGGAAACCGCCTTGGTTCGGGCCTGGTTTCCACCGAGGAAAGAACACCCCGAATTGCTCGTCGTCCTCTGCGGCTTCTTCCCTCGGGGACGCAGGACTGATATTTCTATGTGGTTCCTGTCAGCTGAGTCCCCGTTTATTTTAAACTTGTTCTTTATTCCTAACCTTATTTGAAGAAGAGCAAATCATCTCTGAACGAGGCGACGAAGACCCGGGGCCTCCGTTAGCCCAGGACCGAGACCGAGGTTCTGGTCCCGGTTCTGTCCCCGTATGCGCGTGTGACTTGAGCAGATGCCTCTGCCCATTCTAAGCTCCAGCTTCTTCACGTAAGATCGCGGTTTAAAATATCTTTCTGATTTCTTATTCATGGCTTTTTGTCCTGCAAATGGCTGGAAAGACCCTTTCTCTGGCTCATATTCAGCATGTTTTCTTCCCGATTTAGCCCCAAGGGCTTCAAAGGCTCTGATGGAAAATCTCGTAACAAAGACCGCTTGTCCTTCTCTGTAGCTTCTCAGACTCTGCGCTCTGGTTCTCTGGCTGTGTTGAAAACGCAAGAGCCAGGAGTGGGCTGTCGGTGTCGCCACCGTGTGGCGAGAATCGGCTGTGACTGGGAGGCCAGTGTTCTGGGGTGACCGAGAGCACGTGCCTTTCAACAAAAATGGGGGCGGCTAAAGGCGACTTTTTATGCCTTCGAGGGGATCCTCACGACACCTCTGTTGTCAGAGCGCGTCTCAGTCGGGGCGAGGGTGGCTTGGAGAGCAGGGACACCCCCGAAGCACCAGGCACCGCCACCGCCCTGTGACTTCCCGGTGTCGCCGAGCACGCCGCTGGCCCTGAATCACGTTTAAACAGATTTGAATGTCGGGGCAAAACTTAACGATGATAAAATCTGGGTGGCAGATGTGTTTTCACTGCACAATGCCTTCAACTGTTTCGTACCCTTGACATTTTTCACAGGAACTGCAGGGTCGCTGGCAGTCCAGGGCTGAACCACCGGGGCTGGCAGTGGGGGGACCAGGGACTGTCTCCGAGTGTGCCATTGGCCACCGGAAGGCAGCCTGCCGGCCCTCCTCCTGCAGGCGGCTGACCCTTCCTCCCCTCTCCCACGGAGTGACGGGCAGTGACACTCTGGACGGGGCCTAACGCCACACTCGGGGAGGCCGTGTCCCACAGCCCCAGCTGCCCAGCACTCACGGACACCTCGCGGCCACCGAGGGAGGGGCATCTAACACTTGATTTTTTTAAAAAAGATGAACAAACACCTTTATGGTGATCGAGAAAAACGGGGGACATACTGAGTAGGAACGTAAAAGTGGGTGATGTTTCTCTTCACTTAGGAGTTAACGGATCGAAGAGGTGACCGTTAGGATCGGTGCGTCGCATCTGTTGCCACTTGTCCCGAACACCTGCTTTTTAATTGCTTTTCCTTTCGGCTGGAGTCCTGAGCCGGGTCTTCTCCCTCTCAATACTGACAGGCTCGGCCCGGTCAGCACCTCGCCATCCTGTGGCTGTTCTGTGTCGCCCCAGTAGGCTTTGATGTTTTCACTCTGGATTCTTGACTATCTGTGTTGGTTTCTTTGTCCCCAGGATAAATGACACCTCGTGAGGCCCTCCATAATTCGGCCTTCATGTGACTTCCCAGTATCGTTTTTAAACCCCCACCACCCGCACCCCACGCGCCTGCCCTGCGTGCGTTCAGGGCCCCACACGCACATTACGCTCTGCGTGCAGTGGCAATCCCTTCCAGGGACACTAGAAAGCTCCCTGCCTCTCCCCTCGTCCCAGAAAACCTTCTCGACTTCCAGGAGTGGAGGGGCTCCTTCTCCGTATTTCCCGGGCGCCCCACACCCCCTCTTCCAGCACTCAGCACCCGGCACTCACACTTCTAAACCCCTCACTGCCAGCGAACCTTCCGAGGGCCGCGTCGTGTGCACCAGTGTCCGTGGCGCTGACACACACGCGGCGCTCGGCACTGTCCGCTGAGTGAGAAATACGTCACGAGATGATGAACGGGACAGGGAGAGGAAAAGCGAAGGCAACGTTCTCTCTTTATTCAATAAGAGCTTTCTGGAAATAAAGTTACCCGTGTCAAGTGTACAATTCAGTTGTTCTTAGTTACTTATTTCTGGATCAGTTAATTTTAAAAAGTAACTTAGTTACAGGGGATTGAAAATTTACAAAAGCTCGGTTTTTATTAAAAGTGTTTCTCCTGCTGTAAGAACACAAAATACTATTTTAAATATATTATTTAGAACCATTAACATGTAAATTAAAAAGACATAAACATGCCAAAGGAACGAAACGGATGTTTTTTATGTGCGAGTCTTACCGGAGAGGTCTGTGCGTATCAATCCTCACCCTGCACACACGAGCCCCTGCAGCGGCGCCCCTCGTGTTGGGGTGTCTCTGTGGGTGTCTGTGTGTGTGTGTGGGGGGGTGATTTGTGGTAGGGCTGGGGTTTCACATGCCGTAACTATTGCTTTATTTCCTGAAGCCAGACAACTCAGTCCCTCCCTGTGTCCCTGGTGACTTTTGAGCTGTGTCCCAAGCATAGAAGCTCAGTGACTGAGTTCATCAGCGGTAAGTGTGCACGGGCCCTTTAAGAGAACGCCCAGGACTCCAGCTGCCTATGTGTCGCTCAGCCACCGTCCCTGCTGGTCTTCAAAGCTAGACATTGGGGGAACTTCTCTCTCCGGCACTGGAGCCCTGGGCGGGGGAGCCCAGTGTGGGGCTGGGACTCCTCGCTTCTCAAGGGACCTCCGTGGCCGAGACATCCCTCCTGATGTTCAGCTGTCACACGCGGGTGTGAGACCTACCCATTCCTTGTCTATCTGGTTGTATCTGCCGTCTTCTCTTTGATGATGCAGCTGGTCCTGCCACGAACAGTTAAGGATAGAACTGTGGATAAAGAAAGAAATGTTTAGAACGTCTCGTGCTGCTGAAATCAAATCAGCATACTTATTAGGGCGGGCCCAAGTGACGGGAGGCACGGAGTCACCTCAGGCACGGTCTCCTGGCACCAAACGTTACCCGGTTTGGGGGAGTCAGGCGCAGCCACCTGGGACTTTAACGTGAGACTAAGTGTAAGACATGAAGTGACATGGCGCCGTTACAGCCAGATGCCAGACACCGTAACGGACGCTTGACAAGCAGAAGCCTGTGCAGTGGGGACCAAGCGTCGGGCCCCCGACAGCATGGGCAGGTGCCGGCCACGTGACTGCGGGCGCTGGGGCGGAGCGTCCGGTCTCCCTCTCGGTCTCTAGGAGCGGGTGTGAGACCTGCCCATTCCTTGTCTACATCCCTCCTACCAGTCTCAAGGTGGCCTCTTCTGTGTGTCCCTAGTTGTAGGACTTCGGTACATGTGGTTCTCAGTGACGGTTGTTCTGTAGTTTAGTTGTAATTGTCATGGGAGGAGGTGAGCACGGCGTTTTCCTCTGCCATCTTGACCGGAAGTCAGTTTTCTTTCCATGAACTTGGAGGAAGCTTTATTCCTCTCTCGGCTTTTCTTGGACGTGTTGCAGCCACGGCAGACTGCCATGCACATGAACGCTCCAAGCCCCCTGCCCAGGGGGCGCGGCAGGGGCAGGACTGGCCACACTGCCGTCCCGAAGGCCCGAGAAACGTGACGGCCCGGGAGGGCGGCCACACGTGCTGGGACACGGGGAAAGCTCCTGGCGCGGTTGGTGATGATTGGTGCCCCTTTGGGGTCAGAGAGGACATGAAATCAGCCTTGCGAACCAGCACGTTGAAAGCCTGTCATGTTTGCGTCCATGTATCAGCATCCGGGGTGAGGTGTAGAGAAGGCAGAGCGTTCCTGCCCATTTCCTGTGTTGAAAGCAGTCATGAGGGGTGGCAGTCAGTTGCCTTCAGTGTGTGACATACTGTTCAGTGGGGACAAGGAAATCGAAAGTGATAAGACCAAGTGAAGTCATCCAAACCTCCAAGGCCGGGGCCAAGGCGAGGGCCGGGGAGCCACTTCTCAGGGCGACGAGGGGGCTGGGCCGGGAGTGAGGAAAAGCCGGCCAGGGGCCTCTGCGGGACGAGGTGCCGGGAAAGGGCTGGCTTAATGGGCAGAGCAGGGTGACGGCCTCAAGGCAGCCACGCAAGATACCAACGAGCACAGAGGACAGGGCGCTGCTCCACCCGGAGGGGGTCGCACCAGGTCGCTTCAGGCTACAGTGCCACCTAAGCCAAGTGCACGCAGCCGGACAGCAGACGGGAACAGGGACAGCGCCCGGCACGGACCCGGTCGCGGGAGGACAGCCCCGCAGATGGCGACCGGCACAGAGCTCAGGGAGAGGGGACGCTGAAGGCCTGGGCACCGAGTTCCACTGTCCTGAGGGCAGCGCGGGAGCCTCCGTGGGGACCCGCCGTCTGCAAGGATGCATGGACGTCGCTCGGCAGAGAGGACAGGGCCACCGCGGCCAGAGGGTTACGAAGGGCAGTGTCTCTGAGGACCCGGAAGGGAAGAGGGTCCCTGCGCCTGAAGGGAGACGGACCACGGGAGCGGCGACACGTGTGGGAGAGGCGGGGACCGAGGGAGGAGTGACGGCGTGTGACAGCGTGGCCTCGGCTCCTCCCGGGGTCACCAGCGAGGAGTTCCTTCTGCGTCTGCGCTTCCCCACCCCGCCCCCACCCTCGTCCCAGCCCAGCCCCACACCCTAAGGCAGACTGCAGGGAGGCCCAGGCTGTCACCAGGAGTGACTGCCCCCGGAGGGAGGGGGACGCTGTGGCTTGGACCCTCCCCAGAGAGGGATCCAGGCCTGCTGAGAAGGGCTGGAAACTGCGGGCCTCCCGACACCGCACCCCAGGGGAGGCCGGGGAGGTCAGAGCAGAAAGAGGTCACAGAGACCAGGTGCCAAAAGCAGGGACAGGGCATGGGAGCAGAGTGGTGGGGACGGGCAGGGGACCACTGTCGGCCCGACAGGTTCCAGAGCCTGAGGTCACAGCAGGAGTGAGCTGGACTCGGGGTGCGGGAGGAACTGTGAGGACCGGGCCCCAGATGCAACAAGACACAGACGCTGACGTCCATGAGGGTGACGGCAAAGCAAAGCGAAGGGCCGGGGAGACCCGGACTCCCGTCCTGCAGGCCTCGGGGCCAGGCTGCTGCTACGCGGCCCTGTCTACTCACAGGGACGTGTCTGGTCCGGGAGGGTCCCCTGCCTGAGGGTGTGAACACTAAGGTGCCTGTGTACCTCCTCAGAAGTCCTGAGACCTGTAGATGGCACAGTCACTTCCAACGTCCCATTCCACCCTCTGGAAGAAGTAGACCATGGCGCTCTCCAGCAGGGAGCCGCTCAGGATGGCCAAGAAGGACAGCTTCCGGTTGACGTTCAGGGTCACTGGAGAAGCAGAGATGACCGGTAAGTCCTCCAGAATTCGCTCCCACGACACCGCGATTATCGGGTGACGCGTACGTCGCGCGGGGCAGGAACTGTTTCCGCGAAGCCTGGTTAGGACGTCCCCGTTCGTTCCCGTTCATCTACGCTGTCACCTGCTCCCACTTTTCAAACTGCAAACCTTTCGAGAACCAAAGCATCTGCTTTAACGAAAACGCTCCTGAGATCAGGACGCAGGTTCCCATTCGCGTAAAAAGGAAAAATAAAAAGTAGTTTCTAAAGTCGGAAAGAGAAGAGCAGGAGGAAACTGATGCCGTCGGGTCCCGCGCCGACGAGACGCGAAGCATCAGCGCATCTAAGACCGACCTCGCCGCGTGGGAAAGTGACGCCGAGCGGGGCCTGTCCCGGCTCGCCAGCTGCCCGGCCACGCGAGTTCGGACGCGTCGTGGAGGCGACAATGGAGCCCTGCTAACCCCACGGGGTGGAGATGGCGCGATGGGGGCGTTTTGAAAACCGAACCGCGCTGCGCGGTTAAACCGAACGCACGCTGGACACGCGCGGAGCGAGGCGCGGCAGGGACGCCCCGGGCTGCCGTGTGTCTGACGCCGGCCAGTGCTTGACCGGTTACGTGAGAACCGTGCTCGGAAATAAGGCTAGCGGCTTCCACACGGGCTGAAAGCTGAGAAAACAAAAGACCAACGCACCCCTAATTGCCTGGAAGTTCGACGTGAGGACAAACAGCTTGATGAGCCGCAGGCACAGCGGCGTGTAGTCGTGCTCCCAAATCACGGCCGGGATCAGCAGGAGCTTCCCGTAGCTGGACAACAGTAACGCTTTCAGCAGCAAAACGAAGTTGGGTTTTTTCTTTTCTGTGATGGGTCGTTCTACCCACAGGAAAGTAAAAATGCCGACGAAAAAGGCAGCTTGTTCTGAGGAGGCAACGGAAGATCAGAGCGTGAATGTCTGCGTCCCCACCGCGTCCCCAAGCACGAGCTAGCGGCTGTCTTACGAAACGCTTTCTCCAGACCGATGTCCCCCTTCCTCTTTAAAACAAAACAAAAACAAAAACAGAAAACCCCGCCTTCTGTGTCAATCCTGCCGGTATAATTTCGGAAATATATTTCTGAAGTATTTCATCTACTGAAAAGAAGTAACCCCAGAGGACTGTAAACATCCATTTTCGAAGCTCCCTGGAAGTTACATTCTGTTTCGACGTCCTCGGTGCCAGGTAGAAACCTGACAGAAAGAAGACACGAGAGCAGAGGCTCTTAATCTAATCCGTAATTAGGTTCCAAACCTCTAAAACAGCTTGTAAAAATATCGTGAGGCAGGACCATCCTCAGAGCCACAGACAAAGCCGTTGTCTCTGTTTATTTTTCCACTATTTACTGAGTGCCTGTTATCCACGAGATCTTGAATTCTGTTACCTAAACTAAAAATTTCCTGTATTGAGTTTAACAAACTGGGTGCCATTCCTAATCCTCCCAGAACGCACTCGCAGACAGGGTCTGGGCCCCCCACTGGGCCCCCAGGCGGAACCGAGACAGTGTGTTCTGTTCCCTCGAGCCAGAGCCTCCCGTCCCCCTGCGAGCTTGTTTCTATCAAGATGGCTGGTCCTCTGGTCCCCAGCTGCGTATGCTCCGCGTGCTCTGTCCCGCAGCTGTGTTCCTGAGGTTTCTGCAGAATGACACGTGTTTCTCTGGAACACATGTATTCTATTACAGGAGAGACATCCGTAGCCTTCTAAAATGTTTTATGACTGGATACAGCCAAACCAAAGAGCTTCCAAATATAGGTGAGTGGGATCAATCGAAATAATGTAGGGTGGTTAACCTCCATGATATGTGATGCAGCCTTCAGGGGACAAGGCTGTCTCCCTTCAAAAGGACTGAAGGGCTTGTCAGCTGCAAGCATCTGCTCAAACAGGAAGGTCTCACGGCCTGGAGTTTGGACAAGGAGATAATGAAAATCATGGGAGAAACTCAGAGTGGGGCCGCCGTGCGTGAACGCAGAGAGAGGAGGTCTGTGGCCCTGGACTGGGCGCCTCCATGCGCTCCTCACCTAGAACCGGGGAGGCCGCACCAGCCCCATGCTCTGCACGTGGTCACAGGCAGGTGTCGGCGGCCTGCGCCTCTGAGGGCTGGCATCCGGCCCGTGGGTCGGGCAGGAGCTGTTGCCGGCGACTGCCGTGGGTGCCCCAGTGGAGAGGACGTGGGAGGGGCCGGGGGACCGTCCCACCGGAGCTGGCACCACCTGCTGTGGGGCTTCGGGGCTCCTCCCTCCCTGTGTCTGTCTCCAGCGGCAGACAGGACAGAGCCCCCACCCTGCCACCAAAGAGGATGGCTGGGAAAATTGAGCGGATAGCACTATAAAAGCAGTGTTTGAACTCTAAAGTGCTCCATCTATGTACGATGTTTTTACAAGCTGTTTTAGGGGTTTGGAACCTAATTATGGATTAGATTAAGACACGTTAAAAAGTAACTAGAAAGAAATTTCTGATTATCAAAATATACACTATAGAGTAGGTCTGAGAGAAATTTCAAAGTATTTGAAAACAAGCTTAATTTTTAAACAAATGATGGACATGAAGCAGTTTATCATTAGAAATTTTAAGAGGCTTTGCTCTATTGCTTAAATTTCTATTAGGTTCCAGCTCCTAGCTTAGGTGATGTGTTTGGATATTTTTAACGTCATGTGCGTTTGGGAATTCTTAGCATGTAGATGAACTTTAAAACCACAGGACTGGAGGTCAGGATGAAGGGAGTGAAGGTGGGTAGAGAGGACCAGGGGGCACAGTGCACACACAGGGCAGAAACGTTACCCTGGAATGGACTAGAGACCACTAAGTGTTAACCACTCAAATAACATCGCATTATAATAAAAGAACTTTAGAAGCAGAGAAGCGTGGAAACCAGTTAAGTAATAACAGTCACAAATTAATTCAACACAAATTCCTTTTCTGAAGAAGAGCAACTCCTGAACTGAAGGCCTTGTGGGGAGCAGCCCGTTTACCTGTGCACGGTCAGGTAAGTAAGTGTTCCCGATGAAACGCTCTGCGTTAGTATAATGCCGTTGGCACAATACACTGGATAATGCCTGACAATGATCAATCTGTTTTAATGAAGATGGGACCTGGGTCATATTCAGATTGGATAATTAGAACTTTAAGAATTTTGTCAACAATGTCCTATCTCAAAATATTTTATGAAACTCTCTAATCTGATAATACCCATCTGACAGGGTAAAGACTGTCTAACGATGGTATTTCTGCACATTTGGGGCAACAAAACAGTAAGAAAGCAGAGTTTAGACGAACGTGCCCAGCAGGAAGAGGCGGAGCTGAAGCTTCGGTCTCAAGTCCTGTGCGAACCAGCTGCTCCTACCGCGCCCCGCGCTTCTGCGAGGACAACAGATGTGAGTGACCTTAGGGCAGAGGCGAGGCCTGTCCCTACCTAGCGAGGCCACCGTGAACAGTCTGTAGAAGTCCCATTCCTTGGCGTATCTGATGAAGTCGTCGGGGTCGGGGCTCTGGTTCGAATCCTGGAGCTGCCACCATCTGAGGTACGCGTCACAGAGCAGACAGAAGATGCAGAGTTTGCCGTGCATCTGGGGGCCAGAAACATCGCTATTCGGTTAGATGAAGAACTTGACCGCCCTTAACCCCAGCAGGTCCAGACAGCAGGGAGCGGGGCTGGGACGCGCGTCCACCCCGCAGCTTTCCAAACCCAGAGGCGCCCAGAGACGCGCGGTCGGATTCCGTCTGACACAGTTCTGGAGGCGGGGGTTTCGGGTGTGTACCCCTACTTCAGAATCGCCGCTCTAAGTGGTAGTTCACCCTTCCTTCCATTTTCTACATTCGTCCTACACACAGGATCGAACACAGAATGTTTGTGACTCGTGGGTAGGTGGGAGCAGCAATAAAAAGCCAGCATTTGATCTGAAGATTCCATGATAAGAAACTATTCGTCTGAACGTGAATTTTAAAAACATGCCCCGGTCTGGATGAGTATAAATGAATGTGTCGGAAGACAGCAAGGAAAAGGTGCGAATCAGCTGGCAACGCTATTGTGAGACCGACAAAGCGAACACTCGGGAACGTGAACTGGCTCTGTCTCTTTCCTGTGGGTGGCATCATGTGGGACCTGCACACGCAGACCCTGTGCAGCCCAGGGACAGGCGTCATGGTGGGCTTCCGGGCCCCTGAGCCAGCACGCCGGGCCTCCTGGCTGCACGGGACTCACCAGGACCCCCCAAAGCCTGGACTCCATCCTCGAAGGCTCTGGTTTAGTCACTCTGGTGGAGACTTTGACTCGGAAGGGTAACCACCCCCGTGATTCCAATGCGAAGCAAAGCTCAAGAACCAATGCTCTAGTAACTTAAAAACCGCCCTGGTTATTTAGCTCGGGGAAGGGGCCCACGTTAGCCCACATTTACGGCTGCCGGGTTTAGATTTAGCAAGTCAAAACACAGGACGCTCAGTTAAATGACTTTCAAATAAACAACAAGTAACTTTTCTGTATGTATATGCTCTATGCAATATCTGTGACACGTACTAAAAAAATACTTATTGTTTATCCGTTTTTCTAATTTAATTGGATGTTCTGTATTTTATCTGTCGACCTGACTCAAATTATTAAATAGTTCACGACTCAATGCACTAAATGTACATTTTGAAAAATCCGACTTTATAAATCAGGACTTTTCTGATTAAGCTCAACGTTGTTATCTGCCTGCGCAGTGACTCGAGAGCAGAATATAAGATGCAACAAGTTTGTTTTAAAATAGTTCTCTTTTAATGTTTGCTTCTTTCAGGTGTAATCCTCTCCCTACCTGGATATATTTAATTTTATTCTGTTAAAAATAATTGATGTCTGCTTCGAAAGGTAACCTACTAAAAAGGAACCCGGCGATTATTTGCCAGTTTCCTACCAGTGACATTCTTAAAGAGTCACTAAACATTGCATCTTTCAAAAACAATCAATGCCTGCTATTTCTAGAAACTTCCATACGCCACCAAGATAAAAGACCCACCCTCATCAGAATTTCTCTTTGAAAACACTGTTCTTTCATCTGTTCAAAATTATTATTCTTTTAAAATGCAAAAGCATCAAGTAAAATTAGAAAATAAAATAATTATCACAACTTACATTTATTTTAGTATTGAAGAGAATATGCCTGTAGGCCTGGGCTTTGCATAAAATAGCATTAATCAAGATTATAACAGGATCGTACTCGATATATTTGTCTACCGGTTTCTGGCATGATTTCTGAAATAAGACGAAATAATATTAGGACAAGCAAATTCATACATTCGGAAATCTTAAGGGATTTTGGGTTTATGTAGTAATAAGGTCACATCAGCATTTATTTAAATCGATTTCCATTCAGATACAAACTGTTCATCTATGTAAGACCTGGTTTTAGAAATGATGAAATATAATCTAGGCTAGAAATATGAACCTTTTAATTTCATATTTAAGAACCTAAAAAGACATCTCATTTAAAGGCTGATTTGAGGCAGGAAAGTATCCCAGAAAATGCCTTTCACTTGTAGGCACTGTTATCAAATAAACTTAGAATGCACTCTCACTGATAAATGGTTGCCTGCTGGCTAGAGGGAGCCCAACCCTGTGGTTCTTGAAACATGATCTGGAGAAGGGGGTTCTGGAAAGCAATTTGCGCCCAGGGCTCCCAAGAGCTCTGAGCAGCATAAAGAATGTGGCGCAGTGCTGACCATCGAGGGGTGGCAGGTACCAAGACATTGAGACTATGGCAAGAAGCCGGTCCTTCTGGGCTAGAGTGGAGAGCCGAGAGCTGGGCTCT
>NW_006442117.1:532408-536106 GCF_000325575.1 Pteropus alecto | reverse complement strand
GCGGACGGAGGGAGGAGGACCCGGGCCCGGCTGCGGGGACGCCTGGCCGGCGCCGGCCTGGGAATCAGGTTTCCCGACCCCTCGGCCGATGTCGCGTATCAAACATGGGCTCTGAAGATTCAGTCTCTACAGGAAGGAAGGGAACAAAGGGCGAGCCCGTTTCGTCTGCGCCTTGACATCTGGCTTCCAGTTGTTAAAGATGGACCTGTCATCTGTCAGGTGTCTCCCAGAGAGTGAAAAGGGCCCCGCAGGCCTTGAGCCTGTGTGTCAGCTGTGTGTCTCTTGACCCAGGCAGCTCATTCATTACCCTGCGGCGCTGTTGCCTCATTTCAGGGTCATGGCAGATGCTCCTGGGTCAAAATACATACGGACGTTTTCTGTTTTGAAGCTCTGTAGCGGGTCTTTTCACCTTTCCGTCCCCGTCCGTGTCCCTTAAGGCTTGCTTTTGAAGGGTCTGGGTTGCAGTAACTCGGTTTGTGAGGCCTGACAGCAGAGTCGTGTAGCAGTGTGTACCTGGGAAGGACAGACGCGACACAGCCATTTTTCGGAACCCTCCCCACAGCTTTCGGATTCAAACAGATGAGCCGATGCGCACCTAAATCTGCACATGCGCTGTGAGCTGCGTACGTGTTCTCAGGACAGAGCCCAAGATTGTAGGGCCAAGGACAACGGCCGGCGGGAGCCCAGGGGTCCACTAGTGCTCTGGCCATGGCGGGCTGCTCTGTGGACCACGGAATGGACCCTAGGCCCAGGGAGCAGCCGCTGTCAGTGGGCTGAGCCCCGCCGGGGTCCAGCTGCAGGACGGGGAGCCCAGGTGATCCCGGGGCTGGGGGCCTGGCCTAGGCCCCTCCGGCTTGTCTCCCCAGCATGTATTTACATTTCACTCTGTTTGAAAAGCACCTACAACCACAGACTTCTTATTGTATCTGTTTCCTGTGGCGAAAGAAATCTTACTGTTTCAAGAATAAATGCAGTGTTATGTACACATTTTTTCAATAAAAATCGTCCTTGTTACCTTTGTCGTGTTTTTAGTGTGGAACGTGAGAAGTAAAGGACCGATGCGATGCCCCAGTTCTCGCCCTGAGCCTTGAACTTGTAAGCACTGTGTGGCGTCGTCCTCTTAACACTGACGTAGTTGTGTTTTTATCTCCATTCTATCCAGGGCAAAACTGAGGCAGAGCAGTTGGGGGTCGAACCTGGCCTCTCACATCCACGCCGTGTGTCCTCAGTAGTGTTTGCACGTTAGCGCAATTCTTACCAGTATTAACGATAAAGCCCTGCACCCTTAGGCGGCGTCGTGGAAGGTTATGTGGTCAAGTAACCTCTTGTAATTTTCTACTCATGCGTGTGCAGGGATGCTTCACCGAACCCAGTACTTTGACCTGTAGAGCCAGGAGGGATCTGTTCTTTCTCTGAAAAGCTGTTCAGACGCTGCTCGGTGTCTTGGACCCTGGAGACACAGCACAGCCGGCTGAGCTCCTGGGTGTACCTGTGCTCTGGCGGGCCTGGCGATGACTGCCTTGAGCCGTGAAGAGCGATGTGGGGACCTACTGGGAGAGGTGGCCGGGGGAGGCTGCCGGTCGTGTGACGTGAGCAGGGACCTGGAAAGAGCGAGGTTTGGAGAGATCTTAGCGGTAGCTTAATGCTGCACCCCGGCGTCAGAGCCGATGCGTTAATGTCAGATAAGTTGTCACTTGTCCACTGGTCGCAGAATTCGAGTCCTGCGTCTGCTCCCACCGGAGGTAACACACACTCCGTGCACACGCAGCACTGGTTTGCAACAGCGCTGGCCTCACGCCTCCTACAGCGGCGAGGTGGGCACCAGCCGTTCACACACGCGCTTCTAGAAATGGTTCCAAAGAGCTTTTGTTTCTCTTTGAAGATGTAGTGTTAGTAAGTACAGTGAATTTATGTGATGTTTTTCTTTTTACTGCTTCTGGAGACGTCTGTCCTGGGTGAGGCGGTCCTGGACTCTGTCTTTATGCTGGTTTTCACATAACCGCCTTCTGGCTGGCGGCCGACACTCCACGCCTAGTCAAGTTCAGTGAGTAATTTACAACCTGCAGTGATGTTGTTTAGTTCGTCAAAGTTAATAACACCAGATTTGAGTTTATTTTCCCATGGTTCTTAGAAAAGAGCATTGCTGCCTGTCTGTCTGGTTCGGGTGTTCACTGCCAGAAAAAACAGGGTGCAGCCGTCGGCCTGGCTCTGTGTCTGGCGGTCAGCGGGACTTAACGGCTGTCAGTGTGTGCCGTGCCCTCGTCATTGAGGAATCCTGTCATTTACATGAAATCGGCCTCCTCGCTCACAGCGCTTGGGGCCGGCCGTGCCCCGGGGGCGATAAGGAATCCGCAGAGGGAGGTTTTATAGTGAGAGCTGTTTCCTTCTCATTCTGGCTCCGAGGAAGCTGAGGACCAGGTTTTACGCTCGTCTGCGGCAGCCCTCACGTCCGTCTGTTCGCTCACGCCTTTTCTGCCTCGGCCCTGATGCCGGTGACTGGTACCACATACAGCTCTGTGGCCGGTCCTCTGACCTTCCTCTAAGGCCGACACGGGCACATCTGCTGGTGCGAGTCGCTGGCAGAGACCAGGCCCGGTGAGAAGGCGGTTCGTCTGTTGCTCGCGCCCAGCCCTGGCTCCTGGCATCGCAGGAGCCGTCTGCCTCGGCCCCCTGCCTCCCGGAGAGCCCTCTGATTGAGGGGTCGCCTTTGCCAGCCCGTGGTGTGGCCCACCCGCCGGCCTGTCTTTCCACATCGACCTGTCGTCGTCGAGAGTCACACCTGCCTTTGCAAAGGCGGGACGCGGGCGCTCGGGTTCGGCATCATTTACTACCTAACAGACAAGTACCCTGAAAGATAACGCTGTCCTCCGAGACACTGCTACAGCCCCAGGGGACACGCACGGTGCTCCCGCCACCTCCGTCTGAACACGAGAGGCCGCGCTTTCTGCTGCCGTCTTCTCCAATTCTCTAACGGATCACATCTCTTTCAGAGGATAAATCGGCCAATTTTTTAAAGAATATTCTTGCTGCTTCTTCCTTCCCACTGTGAATAAACGGCCCTCGAGGAGCTTAAATTTTCGTAGGTTCCACTTTTAAGATGTGTGTTTGCTCGCTGCGGAACTGAACAGATTCGAGAATGGGGAAGTTTTGCCAAGTGAGGGGAACCCTTTGAGGAAGGAACAGGAACTGAGGGTGCACGAGCCGGTGAGGACACCGGCAGACGGCAGACGACACATTCGCACTTTGTCTACTCCCTTTATTCCCACAGGCCGCGGCTTGCTAACTTTATTAGAAAATCACCAGGATATCAGAAATGGGACAAAAACCTATTAACTGACTTGAAAGCAGAATCTTTACTTCCTCATTTTGGTGTCTGTATACCAACGTCTAGGATAGTGCTTGGTGTACACTGGATAACCACCATGGATGAAAACTGGAAAAAAAAAGTGCTTCAGGAGTACAGGGTGGTGACACTCAGGGGAGAATACGGAAGAATGAAACGACTCTGGCGTGAACCTCAACGTCCACCTAACCCGATCTTCGACCCCCTCTGCACCGCTCCCACATCTCCTCCGCCCGAGGATCCGGTGGCCGGGTCAGGTCTCACCAGCAAACGTGACAGATGTGACAGGGCAGCGATCACGTTCTCTACCACCGCGGGCATGTGTGCGAGGGTCCGACAGACCGCGGACGGGTGT
>NW_006442117.1:527035-528308 GCF_000325575.1 Pteropus alecto | reverse complement strand
CACCGGCCTGTCTTTCCACATCGACCTGTCGTCGTCAAGAGTCACACCTGCCTCTGCAAAGGCGGGACACGGGCGCTCGGGTTCGGTGTCGGGCGGTGGTGGTTAATCGTGGCCCGGGCCTCAGAAAGCGCCCCGCGGGGAGCGCGGTGACAGGAAGGGGCGCGGCACGTCTGCACGAAAGCGTCTTCAGGACGTCTCTGCCACGGCGCGCTGCGTCTCGCGACTTCTCACAGCGTGACGCTCTACGTCCCCTCGGCTTTCCGTTTCGTCTTGTTTTCTTGCAGGTAGGAAATGTTCAAAGTTCACCGAAGCAGAGTTTCACAGCCTTTTACTCTGGGTTAACGTTTGCCAACGCTTTCCTTCCGGTATCTTTTCCATCTTTACCTTTTCATTGCAACACGACAGATGTGCAGAAAAACGCACGGGTTACCAGTGCACGGCTCCACGAACACCTCGCGAACAGCTCGCTGGGCAGGTCCCATCCCTGCTGCCCAGCTTTGGTTCGGGGACGCTCGGTGTGGCAGGTCTTCTGGTTCGGGAGCCCGTGATCTTCACACACACCCTCGGGGTCCCGTGTCAGATGGCCCACCCTCCGCCCGGCACCTCTTCCTCATGCAAGACCAGCTGGTGTCTCCTGGGACTTCCGCTGCCTGTGTCGGGGACATTCTAGGTGACCGTGTCCCCTCTTTTTGGTGTCTGTATACCAACGTCTAGGATAGTGCTTGGTGTACACTGGATAACCACCATGGATGAAAACTGGAAAAAAAAAGTGTTTCAGGACTACAGGGTGGTGACACTCAGGGGAGAATACGGAAGAATGAAACGACTCTGGCGTGAACCTCAACGTCCACCTAACCCGATCTTCGAACCCCTCTGCACCGCTCCCACATCTCCTCCGCCCGAGGATCCGGTGGCCGGGTCAGGTCTCACCAGCAAACGTGACAGATGTGACAGGGCAGCGATCACGTTCTCTACCACCGCGGGCATGTGTGCGAGGGTCCGACAGACCGCGGACGGGTGTGTCAGGCGCCGGACCGACGGCTGCCAGAGGACCCTGGACCAAGGTTTCCGTCTCCCCCGGAAGCCGAGACGGCCTCCACCGTCTCTCGCGGTCCCCAACCTCGCCACGTCCTCCCAGCGGCGCCGCACGCCCGGCCACTCACGCAGATGGTGATCCTCAACACTCCGTGGCTGTAATCGCGGTACAGCTCGCTGGCCTCCTGGTCGCACTCGATGCACCTGTACTGGCCGGGGCCCGAGGCCGCGGCGGCCG
>NW_006442117.1:519425-522275 GCF_000325575.1 Pteropus alecto | reverse complement strand
CCCCTCCGCCCGGCACCTCTTCCTCATGCAAGACCAGCTGGTGTCTCCTGGGACTTCCGCTGCCTGTGTCGGGGACATTCTAGGTGACCGTGTCCCCTCGTCACTAACGCTTCCTTCCACGTCGCTGCCTGACTGACTCTGCGTCAGCTTTCCCAGTAGCAGGGACCTGCGACAGGGCGGGCGGGTCTCTGAGAAGGTCTTCGGCTCTCCAGAGCCCCTGCCCCTGCGCGCGTCCAGCCCTGGGCTCCACCAGCAGCGCGGGGCAGGGCCGCGCACCGCACATCCCGTCCGGCTCCGGGGCTCTCTCCACGCGTGCGGCTGACCGGCTCCTTTGGTTTCATACCTTTTTACGTGTGTCGGGACTTTTCGTGGCTTATTGCAGCTTTGATCAGAACACCTGCATCCTCTGTTAAAAAGCCAGTCTCTCTTTAAGGTGATTTTGCGGATCTTTCTAATGGATGAATTTTACGTTGGTTTTATCACCTAGTTCTCAGTAGGCAGCCTCGATTTTCAGGGTGTTTTATGATAACTTGCACATCCCAGGTGCTGATGAATATTTTATTAAGATAAAAGAAGCATAAATTCTTCAGAGGAGAATTTTTCCTGTTATTGCACTCAGAAAGAAATCTCCCACCGGGACCGTGGTGTGGTGTCACCCACAGTGTTCCAGACAGTGGGTGTCTGACAGCCGCAGATGCCGACGCGAGCAGGGGGCCTGTGGCTCGGTGCCGCTTGGCCCTGGGGGCCCCTCAGCCACCGTGGTGCTGTCTGCTCCCCGCTCCCCCCACAGGGGACGCTGCACCCGGGCCTGGAGTTGCCAACAGGTGTCTGGCAGCTGACCTCCACGCTGTGGCCTGTCCCTGGGAAGAGCTCAGGCATCTTTGTTTCCAGGTGAGCTCAGCGCCTGTCTGTCAGGAGGTGGCCACATGGTCAGCCCCTCCCAGCAGCTGTCGAATTCCTTAGGCGACATCTCCTTCAGGGGTCGGCCAAGGGTTTGCTGTCTGCAAGCTTCAGTCAGTTTCCACCCGAAGACCTGAATCCGTGAGGCGTCCACGCCACCGCCTCCTCCGTCACCAGGCGGGAACGCCCTCCCCTTACCTGACTGAGAAGGAAGTGATGGGGGGCACGCCCCCGCTCCCCACCAGCGCCTGCAGCGTTGCCTGGCTGCTCTCCAGGTGCGGGTGTCGCTCCCCGTCATCTTCCATCCACAGGTGGTTGTAATAGCCCCTCCCCCCAAGGAGCACGCAGCTGACACAGGGCCACACGGCCTCCCTCAGCCGCTGTCACCGCGGGTGTCCTCAGGAGCGGATCGTGCGCCCCCCTCCACGGCCCCACTCCTCTCTCACCCCTGCCATCGGCTCTGTGGGGAGGGACAGGCTTCTCCTCCACCCTCTGGGTTCTTCTGACATGAGACAGTTTAACAGGAGAAAAAGCAAATCTAGCTTCGTACGTAGAATGCGGAGCCCAGGGCAGGCAGGGAGGCTCACGCGCCGTCCGGAGCCGGGGCGGGGGAGGGGCCTGGGACCTGAGAGGGAAAGGCAGCAGGTCACAGGAATCTGGGAAGGGCAGCTGTTTGGCCAACAAATGTCCGGTGCCATGCAGAGACACGAGGACACAGAGGGGACTTTGGACGAGCAGATCTGGGCAGAGTTTCTCCCCCAGTTCACTCCGCTGGGCACATGCCCTTTGCAGCCATCTCTGTAATAGCCATTTCCTGCTGCGGGCGCTCGGTCTGCATTCCTTAGCAGGTAAGGGGCAGGTAAAGGAAAACATCCCGAGTCTTTGGTTTCTCAGGAAGGACCAGCCTAAGACAGTCCCCATGCCCAAGAGACCCACTTGGCGCCGTTCGCCCCGGCTCTGGCAGTCCGCTGCGTGTGAGGCCTGGAGCACGGGAGAGTGGGACGGCACTGCGGGGCCCACGCCGCTGGCTGCGAGGGCCCAGCACCGGCACCGTTACCTGCACTGACGGGCGTCCTAGAGCATGGACGCGACGCGTCTGGGCTTTGCTGTTGCGTCTTGTGACCTGGAGCGCGTCCGTTAATGTCGAGCTTATTTCACTGTGTGCAGGGAGCCTAAGGGCCATTCTGCCTGCTTCCTAGGACAGAGGGACAAAAGTCACGTCTGGGGAGGCGTTTTGGAAGCTGTGGAGGCCAAAGTAAGCTTGAGGAGGAAGAAGCGTTGGCGGAAACAGCAGCGATTTGGGCCTAGCTGCGCAGCCGACCTTTAAGTCATTTTCTGTGCACCAGGCTGTTTTCCCAGCCGCCGGTGAGGGCTGCGGTGGCCGTGCAGGTACCGGGGAAGCCGAGGCTGCGCCATGTCAGGCAGAGGGCTTGCCCAAAGTCGGGCGGCCCGCTGCGCTTCTGACCGGAGCCGCCGTCTCCCCCGCCCACACTGACCGCACTGTCCCTTTGCCTCCAAACTAATGCGTTAAACTGCAAGAGCAGATTTCGATGTAAGAGCTGGTTCTTTGAAAATACGGGTAAAGTTTAGACAGTTATTTAGCAAGATTAATCAAGAAAAATGAGAACAAATATTTAACCAGGGATCAGAGAGGATAATGAAAAATGATAGTCGTCATAGCAACTCAGCATAGCTTAATGGCAAAAATGTAGAACAGTTCAAAAAGGCGGTTGATTCCCTCTCTGCCTCGCAGATACCTCGTCCCCACCAGCTCAGCTCTGCTCATTCACCTCGAGCGCCCTTCGGGACCCTGCCGTGGTCCCCTGTTTAATCACGCACCGCCAGGCACCGTTATCAGGTTCATGGCAAGGCTCCTGTCTCTGCAGTGTGCCGACCAGGTGCAAGGCGAGGAGCAAGGCGGGCGCCGCAGGTGCTGGACCTGGGCGCGGA
>NW_006442117.1:513874-519118 GCF_000325575.1 Pteropus alecto | reverse complement strand
AATAACCTTGAGAAACAAGAGGAAGTAAGGGAAGTTGGAAGGATTAAATCGAACCAACCCAGAATAAATGAGTTAGAAACGGAGTAAGAGCAGAATCGATAAACGGATCCCAGAGTGGGTCTTTGAAAAGAATAAAATAGATAAACCTGATAAGGCTAAAAGAATAAAATAGATAACCTGATAAGGCTAACTCATAAATAGGAGGAGCAGATGCGCCTTATGGATGATAAGAGTAGCAGACATGTTTTGAGCTCCCTTGTTTAAATCTCGCAGCCGGGCCTATGAGACAGATACTATTATTGAGCTGTTTACAAGTGAACTGAAGATTGAAGAGGCTGAGTCAGCGGCCACGAGCTAGTCAGCAGTGTCGAGGAAAGGAGCTGAAGCCCAGGCTGTCTGATTTCAGAATTATTGCTCTTAACTGCAGTCGCCAAAGCTTTGACAGTGGTTCTCAAAGCATCGTAGTACTCTAAATGACTTCTATATCGTGTGATTTTCCTATGTTTTCCAGAATGAACATGAATTACCACGAATTTTTTTAAAGTAAATGTTCATGCAGAGATCGGACAGTCACCTGTCAGAGCCGTCGCAGAAGCTGAATAGAAGTGATCTTACACATGACCGCCAAGATCCCTGTTTAAAGCAAGCCCAGCAGTGTCCCATTGTCCATGATGTGCTGTGCAGGCGGCTTTCAGGTCGATGGCGTACTAAGTGGTGCCGGGGAAGCCAGCCAGCCATTCCGAAATTAGCTGGTTAGAAACTCTCCTCCATGTCTTATGTCGCAGTGGATTCAGATGACTTAAAAATGAGCAAAGGGTGTAAGCGACCTACGAGAGAAGAGACAGAGTGGCCAATAGACCGACAGGGTCGCCTTACCAGTGCTGTGTTCAGGTCGGGGAGAATAGGAAGGGCGGCAGTGGCCCACGTACGGGGACATAGAGGGTCTCGGGCGTGGCCCTGCGCGTGGGGGGAGTTGGAGCAGCGTCCACGAAGGGCCTTAAAATGGTTTATACCCTTTGCCTTGGCGATGTTTGTCAGGATTTAGTTTAATTGCCTAGTTGAGTAGATCTGCAACAGTGTAGGTCACGGGTGCTTGTCGAAACGCCCGCGTTGAGGAAGGGGAACGGGCTCCCGGGTTGGGACTGACAGCGGAGGCTGGGTCCTCGCTGGGGGCTGCGGCGCAGCTTTTCAAGCCCTGTGGGCGTTTATCCATGGAAGCGGGAGTGAGGCGGCCGCGAAGGAGGCGGTGTGCGTGCGGTGCTTCGCATGCGCCTCGCGCACGGCGGGTGCCCACAGGCTGGCTTTTTGAAAAGGTAGGAGAAACGGGTTGTAAAAATGCGCTTCTAAAGCGTCTTTCCGTCATGGCCTTCTCCAGCTGTCTCCCGACAGCCGTCACTGTTCACCCCTGTCCCCCAAGCCCTTTTCTTGGGTCCAGGACTTCTCCAGCCTGACCGCTCGCCATCCCTTCCGCCCGCACTTGGTTTTGGGGCGCAAGCTCCCTCCTCCACCAGGGCTGCCTGCCCCTCTGCGTTTTCTCGCCTGCTTACTCTGCCAGGACCCCCGCCCCCTTCCCACAGCCCCAGCCGAAGCCACGTACCCCCCCGAGTCCCGCTTGTGCCCTGTGACGTTTAACCCACGGCGCCGGTAACTGCTCTCCACGCAGGGCCCTTCGATGTGCCACGTCCTGACCCGGTTCCCGGTACACGCAGACGCGAGGGTTTGGCCAGGTCGGTGCCCTCAGCCCCGGGGACGTAATTCCACGCTCTCCGGGGATTGCTGAGTTAGAGCAGATCTCCTAAAGTAATTTATTGAGGCAACATCCACTAACACAAAATTAAACGTCTTCAAGGGGACAATTCAGTGGCATCTAGCTCATTCGCAGTGGTGTGCGATCACCGCAAGGCGTTCCCATCGCGCCCCGGAGACCCGGAGACCCTCGTACCCGCGGCGGGGTTTCTGCCTGACCCCGCCTTCGGGCGCCAGCGTGCACCCTGTGTCTGGGTTCGCCTGGTCTGGACATCTGTAAGTGGCGTCATGCGCTGGGGGTGAGGCGGTCCTGGACTCCTTCACCTTCTGTGCCTGACTCCTTCACCTTCTGTTGGAGGCTCTTCCAGGCGGCGACGTGTAACAGCCCTTCCCTCTCCTGAGGCTGAACAGCCTCCCAGTGCGTGTTGCCGTGGTTTGCGCATCGTAAGCTGGGGGACATCTGGGCCGCTCCCTCCTTCGGCTGCCGTGGCTCGTGCTGCTGTGAACACGCGTGTGCGCGTTCTCGTTTCAGTGTGCGCTTTCAGCTCTTTCGGGGTGTCGGCCCAGGGGAGGGGCGGTGGGGTCGCATAGTAAGTGATTCTGTGTCTTTCGGGGTGTCTCCCAGGGGTGGGGCGGTGGGGTCGCATAGTAAGTGATTCTGTGTCTTTCGGGGTGTCTCCCAGGGGTGGGGCGGTGGGGTCGCATAGTAAGTGATTCTGTGTCTTTCGGGGTGTCGCCCCAGGAGTGGGGCGGTGGGGTCGCATAGTAAGTGATTCTGTGTCTTTCGGGGTGTCTCCCAGGGGTGGGGCGGTGGGGTCGCATAGTAAGTGATTCTGTGTCTTTTGGGGTGTCGCCCAGGAGTGGGGCGGTGGGGTCGCATAGTAAGTGATTCTGCCTTGGACTTCTTGAGGAACCGCCCGACTGGTTTCCACAGCGGCGGGACCACCTCGCATCCCCGCCAGCCAGCCCGGGTTCCAGTCCCCGTGGCCCTTGCCAACACTTGCGCGTTTCCGTTTCAGAGGAAACCGTAGCCCTCTTGGTGGGTGTGAAGTGGTCTCCCGCGAAGGTCTGGTTTTGCTCCCTGATTACTCTTGACAGAGCGTCTTTTCGTGTACACGTGGCTGTTTCTGTATCTTTGGAAAGTCGCCTATTCCAGTCCTTTGCGCGTTTTTAACTGGTTGCCCTTTTCTTGTTGGATTTCAGGAGTTATTTATGTGTTCTGGATCCTGGGCTCATCTGCGTATCTTCCAGCGTCGGTCCTCGTGGCTGGCTGTGTGCTCCCCTTTGCCATTCCTTTGACCTGTGGTCAGTGCTGCAGGCAGGAGGGGCCTAGTGGGGACGCTCACCGCGCTCACTCCACGCGAGCAGGGGGCCGGCCCGCCTACCTCGGGGGCGCCGCTGCCCTTGAACAAGGGGCAGCCTGTCCGAACCTCGTTTCGCTGTCCGCGAAGGCCGACGGCTCTGCTCGTTCCCAGAATGGCCGTGAGGCCGGCCACTCGTGGTGTGCGTGACACTCGGAGACCGCCGCGCTGCACGGCGGGCGGGCGGCGGGCGGGACGCCCATCAGAGCGCTGCGCACGCGCGTGCCCTCGTTGCGGTGTTGCGATCCTTACGTCCGGTTCGGGGTCGCGCGGGTGACCCGGGGCGAGGACAGTAACGAGGAATGCTTGCCTTTCAGAGTCGCCCTTCCTGAACCTGCACGGCGCAGACTGCGAGCCCAGAGCCTCGGCGCCCCGCGACTCTCCGCTGTCCCTCCACGCCGAGAAGGCCCTGGTACGCCCCGCCCGCCGCGCCCCCCGCGTCAGCGGCCCAGGTCCCGAAGGTGGGGGTCGCCTCCAGTTCTCAGCGAGGAGCCGCGCCCAGGGGTGCCGCGTGCACAGGACAAAGATAGGCCACCCGGTGTTTGGTCCCACTGAATCATTGCCACCTATGAACCGGGCGGCCGAGCATCCTGGACCCAGGAGATTCCACTTTCAGGGTCTCGGGGTGCAGGGGGCTCGCGGCTGAGCCTCATTTCTTGGAGGCGTGTGCACTTGAGATAAGGTGTGACCCTATTCCCACGCTTTGCTGCCTTTCAGTCGCAGCAGCCAGACCTGGCCCGGGCCTCCCCTCGGGTGAGCGCCTGGCGCTAGCTCCGCCTGGCCCGTCCCGGTCAGCACCTCGGTCAGCACCTCGCCGCCCGGCCCCGCCCCAAGGGCAGGCTCCGCCTCCCGTGCACGCGCGGTTCCTGCGGCTGCGGCCTGGTTCTCCTCACGAGGCCAGCGGCCAACGCGCTTCTCCTCTGGGATTTTTCCTTCGGCATCCGGTAGTATCGTTTTCTCCTTCTGTTTAAACTCCCACTAGAGGATACTCTTTCTTTCCCAAGCTAAGCTTTGCCTTTTCCTCTTAAAACTGCCGAAACTAGGTAGGAATTGCAAACCAGAGAATGATCCATTGATTTTACATAACTCACTGCAATAACTGTCAACTTGATATATGGAAAAACTTTTGAATTAGACTTGTAATCCTACAGTGTTGCCCAGAGCAACAGACTGTCTCGCCTTTCCTGTCTATGTGTGAACAAGCTCTGATTGTCTCTTCGGTGACCGGCGTGACGTCATGGTCACGTGCAGCCTGTAGGCCAGGCACGTCCCGGCTGAGCGTTGGCAGATCTGTCCTCTGGGGAAGTAGCAGCCGTTAATCAGACACAATTTGTCTCCAGAGCACGGTAGAGCCGTCACTTTGTACGGTGCACGAATCCTGCCTGTGGTCACCCCGGCCACTAAGCTGCCGTGTGCAGTTTGCTCCCCAGCTCCCCGCTTCGTCTCGGGCCCCCTGCCGCGTGCGCACGTGTCTGCACGGATTCCGCACGGCGAGCCGTGCGTCACGCGGCGTGCTCACGTCGGTCACGTGCTCTGCGGCATTCAGTGGAGCGTCTCGTTTCTTGGTCAGATTTCGTCGGTCCTTTTATGTTGTCATCTATACAACCTGTAGCTCTTATTTCTAAAATACTTCTAGGATTTGAAAGTCGTATTCTGTTATCGAGCCACATTGAAGAACCAGTCACCAGAATGTGATCTTTGCAGCACGGCTGAGGTCGTTACGTAGTCTGTGAAAATGTGGAGGGCGCTCGAAGCAGCCAGCGGGATGGGCCCTGTTGGGGGGACAAAGACGCCGGCTCCTGGACACGGGGCCCCGGACGGCAGGGCGGGGAGCGAGGCCGCGACACGCAAGCAGTGCCCTCGGAGGGTGCGGGCGGTGTGACAAAGTGAACTCTTTCTTGCTTCCCTGTAAACCGAATGTAGCTTTACCTTCCCAGATTACAGGTTTTCGTTATGTTTTCTCTTCATTCGTGAGGCGGTAAAATACACGTCTGTGTTTTTCGATTTCAGAGCCAGGCCAAGTCTGTGGCAGAGCAGAAGAGGTTCCCGTTCGCTCCTGATAACGACAGCACGAGCGAAGAGCTAGGTGAGGCGCGCGGGGGCGCCCCGCGGCATCGGCCTCGGGTCTCCGGCCGGA
>NW_006442117.1:513250-513790 GCF_000325575.1 Pteropus alecto | reverse complement strand
CTTGGAGCAGGTGGCGGGGTGGTGAGGCGGAGGGCTCAGAGGCCGGCTCCGCCGCGGGGACGCGGGGACGCGGCGAGCGCTTGGATCTCGTGAGGCTCCGTGGATCATACGTCGCGACGTGGAAGGTCTGGATGGCTGATCCGGCCGGACCGTTTTATCCGCGTGTTTCTGTGGAAGTCCGTGATCGTGGTGATGAGTTCTTAGGAGCTGTCGTTATTTGCGAAGAGGTTATTTGTGTGCTGTCATCGAGGACGAGCCGGGCAGACGTGAAAGCCGGAGAGCGTCACAGCTTCTCCGACCTTCCGTGCTGCAGCGCGGCCGGGGTGGCTGCGTTTGAGCCGGAGGACGGTCCCCGGCGTGTCTGGGAACGTGGGTGCGGGAAGGCTGAGCCCGTTCAGACCCGCGGGTGCGGTGTCCGCCGGCCTGTCGGTGGCGCGATTGGAAGCGGGCTGCTTCGCCCAGGTCCGATGCGCTTTGCCGTGGGCGTGTCGCCTGCCGCCAGGGTCAGCTGCCACACGAGGGGCGGAAGCAGCTGCGTAG
>NW_006442117.1:502458-513006 GCF_000325575.1 Pteropus alecto | reverse complement strand
CGGGGCCGGCCCCGCGGCCCCGCGGCCAGCGTCTGACGCCTCACGCCTCGCGTCCCCGAGAAGGCGGCTTCCGCGGTGCTGCTGCCCGTGCCCGTCTCTGCGGGGCCCGCTCCCCGTTTTCCCTTTGTGTTTGGATCCGCAGCGAAACCTGGATCCTGACAGATACTGACGCTTGTGCAGGATTTGGATTATTTTTTCAAGGATGCCTTTGGGTTTTTCTCAGGAAACGTTTACTTTTGGACGGAATATTTGGGGGCTGCAGTTGGTTTTGAGTGGAATTCAACGCGTAGCTGTGGCAGCAGTTTAAACGTGTTGCTAAGTGCAGGATTTCCCCCTAAAACCGTGTTTGCTTTTGTGGGTCGCTTATTCATTGTTCATTCACCAGCAACGTACTGATTATGGGAAGAGAGGTAGAAAACTCAAAAATACAGATCTGGAAGGCGTCTAAGAGCGTTTTCCACAGGCTCGTTGAGCGAGACGCAGAGACCGGCCCCGTGGTCACACGGCCAGGGTCCGAGCCCGGTCCCGGCTCTGCAGTGCAGAGTCACCCCGCTCTCAGGAGCATGCCCCACCAAGGGATCCACACCACCCCGCAGCTGTCACCACCAAGGGGTCCACACCACCCCGCAGCCCAGCCGGACGCCCCACGGCAGCTCAGGTGTGGCCTTCAGTGCTTCAGGGCCATGCTGGGGTGGGGGGGGTCCTGGAGCCGGGCGGTGGGACGGTGGCCTCACTTGCTGCTCGGTGTCTGGGACAGTGCGTCTCACCGCTTGGCGCCTCATCGCTTGTCTGCAGCCGTGAGTAATGACTGCACCTACCTCGTTGCAGTCGAGGGGTGAGTGAGCTAATGCGCGTGAACCTTCGGACTGTGCCTGCGATGTCGAGTCCGAGGCTCTGAACTGTTACTGTTACTGCTCGTTTTTACGAACGCAACCCCTCCCGCCTACCCCCTTCCGAGGTGCCTCCCATCCTCTCGTCCGATCCGACTATGTGAAGAGTGTCCGCTCGTACTGTTCAGAATGTGAGTCGGACCTTAATATCTTTTTAAAGAAATTAGGATAAAACCAGTTCTCTTTTTATTTTGCGAATGCCCCCAAAAGCTCCTCAACGGTTATGATGCTCAGTGTTTTTTAACTTTAGTTATGAAGATGCTCTAGACCTCTGCATTTAATGGGTCTGCTGCATTTAATTTTTTGCCACTTTTGACTGTCAGAAAATTTAAACTCTTAATGATAGTAAAAGTTTTAGTTACCCATCTTCTTGACTACCTGTTAGGTCTTAGAATTAACTGGAATATAGCTTTTTCTGCAAAGAAATGTGATCAAAATAGTATATTGAATGACGAATATATCTTTTTCACCTATGTTTGGGGATTTAGAGAGTTAGGGCAAATATTATAGATGGGAATGTAATCCAGAGTGTTCACATGTATTGTTTGTTGGCTGGTTGGAAAGGTTTACTCAAAATATTGTCATGTTTTAGAGATTGTCGTGTCTCTAATTTCGAAATACCACTCACCTAAGTAATTTTATCAGAAACTATTCATCCATCTTCAGTGTCTATTTTGAGTAGCGCGTTGACTGTATTTTGAACAGAAGAGGTAGAAAAGAGATCGCCTCGCATTGCCGCTGTGCGAATCATCTACGGTTAAGCATCACATTCGTGTATGTTAACCAGAGCCTCTGGTTTTGTTCTCACTGGGTAACTGGCTGTGAATTCAGCACCCGCAGGAATCGAGCTCTGTGGTGCTATTTGGGTATTTCTCGCAACTTCACAGGAAGATCACATGGTCACGTTTGGGGGATGTTATTCGGGTTTATTACTAGGTCTTGCTATACAGATAGGAAACATCATAGAGATTATTTGGTACTGGAAAGTGAGTGATGGGCTTAGAAAAAGATAATTACTTCCTCAGGACAGATGTTTTATAGATGATGCGAATAATTTAAATCTGGATAGAACTGGGACACTGATTGGCAAGCCCTGCGTGGCAGAATAATTCAGTCGCACCTTGTTACCTCCTAGGTGTTTTTAACCGCACCTGGCCCTCGGAACTGTCTTTTAAGATTCGACAAAGAATTTAGTTACTAATTTTAGTCTGAGATGCTTCATCCTTTCCTCTAATATTTTTGTATTTCGTTTCACAGCTATCGCTTACGTGCTGATTGGCAGTGGTCTCTATGATGAAGCAATAAGACATTTTTCGACAATGCTCCAGGTAATTTTTCTTCTTCTGTAATCTCAGGTTTGTAGTCGTGACCAAACATGGACTTGCGCGTGGCTTCGGTGCTGCCTGTGACGCCCGCATGATGGTTATGTGAAGCGAGGAGGCCGGCCCCGGCGGCACCTCCGGAGCCAGCCTCGTGGTCCGCTCTCATTTCAGGCTTCGCGAGATCCGGGGGGGCCAAGCGGTTCGTGATCGTCTCCGCACTGACAGGGTTCAAGTGCAAGTTCAAAAAGACGGGCAGTAGCTTCGGGTTACTTTCCCCTCTGCCGGGATCTCGCCATGACACGTGGGCTCTGGCAGCTCTTGGAATTCCAGACGCCGGCTTTCCAGCAGGAGCCAGTCTCGGGCTGGCCCGGTTCCCCTGGGGGTCTGCTTCCCACCTTAGGGGTGATTACGAGGCCCCTCAACGGAAGTATTGGGCCTTACTGATTGACAGCTGCGTTACAATCTGTAATTACGCCGATGATTCTATCTTTGTTCTCAAACAGTCACTAAGTTGTCACTAAGTCCTCAGACCCAGGCAGCGGTGGTTCGGGCGGTCATGCGGAGTGGTGTCCTTCAGTGGGGCGTGCAGTGTGGAGGATAACTTAGAGCTGGTTTTCACAGTCGCCTTTCTGTGTAGCACTGCGACGTTAGACAGGGTCCGCGGGCACTTTTACACAGGACACCTGACCCCGGTGTGAGAGGGAGGCTCCGATACCTCGCAGGAGCAAAGGTCACTTAACCTACGGTGACCGGCAGCAGAAGACCGTCCGAGCCCCCAGATGTCTTCCCAGTTCATTCGACTTTTTGAGAAATATTGACCATTGTAGTCGAAGGCAACATAACAACGTTAAGGAAGATACTTTAAATAATAAAATATTTCCTAATTCTGCCACTCTACCGTTGTTTGTTTTTATGACCTTTTCTCAAAGTATGCACTTGTGCTTTATAATTTGAATATTTTTTATTACTTCTTCGTGTGATCTGTACCATTTTGCATTGCTTTTTCACTTAATTTTATCCTGGACGTGTTTTTCACGTTTCTCTGAGATCCTGTGATGTCGGTGGCTCCCTGCCGTGCCTTAGGTGCTGTCTGTCCCTGCCGTGGAGCGCATCTCCCCCGTGGTCGTGTTCACAAAGTAGATGGGACTTTCTGTCTTTATGCCAAGAAAAGATACCGCTGTGCCGAAACGTGATTCAGCACCTTATCAGTCTGCGATTCGAGGGGCTGCTGTCCCCGAGGGGCTTTTCCTGTGAGGATGTGGGAATCGTGAGGTGGCTGCTTCGGGCAGCTGGTGGGGGCAGCAGCGAGGTTGGGGGAGCAGCGTAGGTTCAGACCCGGCCGGCCAACGAGAAAACTGAGCGAGCTGACGTGTTTCTGTTTCAGTCTGACCAGGAGGAGCCTGATCTGGTCAGTGCACTTTGTGGCCTGCATGTGAGCATGGAAGGGTCACCTTGCCTCGTTCCTCTGCGACCCGGTTTGGCCAGGGCTGGATAGGCCACTCACTGCTGGCTGGGCTCCGGTGGGGCGCGCGGTGCTGGCTGGGCTCCGGTGGGGCGCGCGGTGCTGTTTGGGCTTCGGCGGGGTGCACGGTGCTGTCTTCCGGTTTGTAGATCCATGAATGGCAGGAGAGGGTTGGCCCCATGTCGAACGGCCAGGAGGCGGCGGTCTAAAGTCTCCCCCAAGGTCAGAGGTCAGTTCGGCCGTGTTTTCTGCTCTGAGAGGGCGGCCTGTGCGCCCTGTGATGAGTGGGGCCTGGACCGGACCCCTAGGAGCTGCCACCGGCCGCGATGGGCACTGGGCCCCAGTGGTCAGCGGGCTCGGAAGCCGAGCTCCTGCCACAGTTATTAAAGGTCGAATGGAAGAATGAAAGCTTTTTCTGTAAGATTTATTTTTATTTGTTATCACATATTGTCCTTTCCCCGGATAGCTGTATCCCTGTATGCTTATTGCCCTTGTTTCTCTGAGAAAGGCGGGAAGGTTATAAGAAGCACATTTTGCTCAGCAAAGGCACCACGGTGTAAAAATGAAGACTTTTCTAAGATTACATAGTCAATTATGAAGGGGCCTAAGATTCAGATCTCTATGTTTTCAGTCTAGAACATTCTACGTAAACTTTTTCCATTTTATATATTAAAAATATTGACATGAAATTATGCTCTGAGGGAGAAATATCACTTCTTTATCTTTTCCAATTTAAAAAATCGTAGTAATTGGGTGCTGGCCGGTTGGAGAGAGTTTACACAACATTCGTACACGTCTGAGGGGACTCGGGTCCAGGAAGGACGGAGGTGCGTGGTTGGGGGGCGGGGGCCTCAGTGAGTGACCAGAGTGGCCCCAGCAGAGGTTGGGGTGAGCCACGTCCTCCTGCCTCTCGTCTCCTCTAATTTCGTGTCTGGACGTGAAATTTGCTTTTGTCTCCAATGCGTTTTTAATGTAAAAGTAACGTGCAGACTTTCAAGAGAACTTGCCTAGACAGACCTCTTCCGGGGCAGGCTCGGGCGTCGGCTCCACGTGACCGGGCCCCTCTGTCCCCCGTCGCCTCTGGTGTCCACACTCCCGTCCCCTGATGTTGAGAAAATGCCCTGCCGTCTCTGGAGCTTGTTCTGTGACGGGCGGTCAGGCCGGCATGCCGAGGGGCGGGCAGACCGGGCGGGGTGACGGCAGCGCACCTCGCGTGACTGGCACGTCTGTCCCACAGAGGCCGAGTTCACGCTTGCGTCTCACTAAGTCCTCCCGTCAGCAACGGCCAGGTGTCCGAGGGAGTCGCTCTGCCCGGTCCCGGGTCCCGCGTCTAGTCAAGGACGTGGAGTGCCGGTCTCGCCTTGCCCGCAGCGGTGCCGTCCAGGGGCAGCCGGACAGCGAGCAGCGAGCGTGGTTCTCCCTCCCTCTGTCCTGGGCTGGCTGAGTCTCAGATCCTCTTCCCCGTTGCTCTGTTGCTGTGGGTTTCAGAGTGGCCTCGTGCCTGCTGTGTTTTCCTCCTAGTGACAGTAACGCTCAGTACCGAGATACGCGTTCCTGACACGTACCGTTGCTGTCGGTGGTCACTGAAAAAGTGTTATATGACACGTGATGTTTATCGTATGGATACATGACAGGATGGTCAGAGCGACGTCGATAGCCTCTAGAAGCAAGTGTGTGCATGTGTGCGTGTGCACGTGTGCGTGCGTGTGCGTGCACGCTTCTGTAAAATCCTCCAAGACATACTTATCCCCGTAGAGACACAGACCGACGCGGAACAGGTGAGGGCGCTGTAACCAGACCTTCGGGACTTCTGGCCCAGCCGGGACAGGGAAAACCCGGCACACCTGTGCGAGGGGCCAAGAGGAGGTGCGTCCCCTGGGGCGGAGGGCGGGGCCTCGCTGCGAGGGGCCGCCAGGTCCCCCGTCCTGGGGCGCAAGGGGAGAAGCGTGTTCAGGTCAGAGAAGGGAACGTGTTGCTGTTTTAAATGACACGTGTTCGTCCTGTTGACACGGAGTGACTCGCTTCCCGGCGCGTTTAACTGTGCACGTCAATGCGCTGAGCCCCGATGAAGCCATCGGTCGCCTCCCGGGCTTAGGGCTTCAAAAATTGCTACTTTTTCCTCTTTTGAGAGAGAAAACTTAGCAAAAGAAACAGGTGTTTCGGTAATCTAAAACTCTCTGTGATGTTTTGCACTCAAAATTATAGTGTCCTAAATTGTAGTTCAGTTTCTTAAAGTGATTTTCGTTTCCCTGGGGATCTGGCTTTCTGAGTGACATCCTTCCTCAGCTGGTGATCTGTGGGGCTCGCGCTGGGACGCGCCGCCCCGAAGCCTCTCTCTCTTGCGGGTGTTACGTTCCGCAGGGCAGGAAACTAGTCGGTGAACCTTGGGGAGCATGACCTGCGTGGTAAGGACCGCCGCCCGGGGCGACCCGCCGGCGGCGCGGACGCTGACCCCGTCCGGGTTTCCTCGCTCTTCTCTGTGCCCTTGGCCTTCAGAACGATCTTCACCTCACGGCGGCTGCACACAGCCGGTTCCTGCATCACGAGAGCTTCCCAGACAGGCGTTTCTTCTCCCATTTTGCGGATCACGACTGATGAGTTGGGACGTGTTGACGCCACAGGGCTCACGAAACACCCGGAACCTTAGAAACTGTCGCTTAGCACTTAGCACCTCAGAGGACGTAGCTAAAGGTCGTGGACGGCTCTGTCCGCGTCCAGCAACTCCTCCAGCGGGTCAGAGTTTTCTCTCAGATTGGTTTTGACCTGCCAGATTTTTATCTGAAAGAGAAATTGTAGGTCGGCGAAGCCATGGTCACATTTCAAGAAAAGCAGCCTCTGTGATAACTCCGAACGTGACGCTGCCACAGGGCAGTTGCCACATGGTGTGATGCGTCAGCCTCCCCCTGGCGGGGCGGACGAGTGGCCGCTCAGCTCGCTGCCCTTGAACCTCGCTGCCCAGCGCGTGGGGTCTCAGGTGCTACTCTGCTGAGGGGGTGGCCGGGCCGCAGTGTCACCGAGGGGTCAGAGCGGTGGCAGTTCCGGGGCTGCCGACTGCACGTCTTCTTCCCTAACTGCGTGTTTGGGTTCGTAGATTCTGTCCCCTCTGGGCCGAATCAGCGAGGCGGTGAGCGACCTCACGAGAGCGATTCAGCTTCAGCCCTCGGCCCGGCTGTACAGACACCGGGGGACCCTGTACTTCATGTCGGAGGTGGGTGCCTGGACACGCTTCCTGCCGCGACCAGAAAGGTCTCCCTCCTCCGCCTCCCCCAGGAAGACTCGGGGTCGGGGCCGGGCACTAAGGGGTTTGTGAGACACGGCAGTCCTAAGAGCGTTTTCTCTGGCTGAAAGGAACCTCTTAAGTACCAAGGACACGTTTTCTTGCCTGGGCCGTCGGCAGTGGCCGAGTAGACAAGGGGGGAGAGAAGCGTGGCTCGGTGGCCGCGCGGGACGCCGGACGCCAGCGTGGGGACACGCTGTGCCCCTTACCGTGCGCCTGTGAGACCTCGGGGTGCCGTTCGCGTTCCTTCGGGAGTCTCCACCCGGGAGCCGTGACCTGAGCCCAGCGGGCCTCCCGGGCCGCGGCTTCTGTCCGTGGGTGACCCAAACCCAACGAGACCCCTTCACCGTGACAGCGGGTTTACCACAGTTAGATTTCGGATTTACGGCGATTTTCGTATCAATTTTCTAATGCAAAAGAAAATATATTTTAAAAATCTCAGCAAAACACATTTTAAGGTTAATCGATGCCATAATTATTTTAGAGGGATTCAGTCTAATGAAATGTTAGTACCAGAAAATAACTTTTAAAGTTTCTCTAACGGATTACGACTTTAACAGTAATTAAAAAATATTGTTTACAGTTGAAACAGTATGCTTAAATTAAGCCTCCGTGAGCTTTTCCCCTCGATTTCCTAAGCAAATCAGCTATTTCGCCGTACAGCGTGTATGATCACGAAACGCTTCCCGTAAAACCAGAAACGGGCAGAGGATGAGCCGGGATGCTTTTCCGTGCCAGCGCAAGTAGGAAATGTGCGAACACGTAACGAACGCTGCTCTCTCTCCCCCACTCTCCTTCCCGTAGGACTACGCGACAGCCCACGAGGACCCCCAGCTGTCCTTGGAGCTGAACAGAAACCAGCCGATAGCTATGCTCTACAAAGGTCTAACTTTCTTCCACAGAGGACTCTTGAAGGTGAACGTGCCGTGCCTTTCGCATTCCGTCGAATGGCCCTGCCTGTACTTTGTGGGCGGGAAAAACTTAGTAGAATTCCGTTTGGCGTGTCTTAAAACGATATCTCGAGTGTATCGAATCGGTTTATTTCAGAAGGTCGTCTGCGTCGGCATATTTGCCGAGCTCCCGTTCGGCCCAAAGGGGCGAGGAGAGAGGCTGGGAAGGGGGCGTCACGCTTTACACTCACCCAGCGTAGTTCCAGAGCTTTCCACACACATATAACTCATCGACGGTAAACACGCTAAAGAGAGTAACGTAAACAAGGTGCTTTGGCAGAGAAGATGAGAAAGATTCATTTAAACCGCAGGTTAGAGACGCTCCGGGGAGCCGGCGGGCTTCGGCTTCGTCTAGGACCTTGAAGGCGGGGGAGGCCTGGCGGGGGAGGAGCCGTGTCTCCGGGAGAGAGGGGGGCGTGAGCGGTGACAGCAGTGTGGCAGATGGCTGGGAGTGGGCATGACGAGGCGGGAGATGGTGGAGGGGACGGTGCCGAGCATTCTGACTTTAATTCTTAGGCCCGGAGGAGCCGTACGGTCTAGATTTGGGAGAATTATCTAATCGAGACGAAACCTGTCATTTCGCAAGTGGGTTCTGGCACGATAATGGCCGAGGGGTTGTGGCTGTACAGGGGGGCTGACGAGGGGACACTGCCGGCCAGAGCCGGGCTTACCTGGGAGGTGGCTCTGCGGTCGCCGGGGCCCACACGACCCCCGCACAGTGTCGTCTCTGAGCGTCGGAGGTCCTCAGTGGACCAGTCCTACCGAAATTATTTGAGGGGAGCAGGGAAGGCGGTGTCTTAGCCGACTCAGGGCGGGGCAGAACTGTCACCTCCAGCCGTCCCTTGCTCCTGCCCTGGGCTCTGCACTCTCTGATCACGTGTCCAGAACCGTTGCAGCAGGCTCATCTCAAGCCAGGAGTGAGCAGGCCAGAAACGCGGCTGAGAGCAGAGCCCGGGTCCCTAGCCCGGGTCCCTCGCCCAGGCCCGTCGGTGCCTGAGGCCTGGCACGCAGCAGGCGCACTGTGCAGGACGCGCCACGGCTGGCCGCAGGGCTGAAAGCAGGCCGTCCCAGGAGGCGGGACGCACGCCATTCTGACCAGCCAGGCTGGCCTCCACAGGGACGCTGGGCCAAGCCGCAGCTGCCCGTGGCAGAGAAGGGGCCCTGCAGAAAGAACACGCGTCGTATCATTCATTGGAAAGGGTTCTGAGGGTGTCCCGCACGCACGTGATCAGCGGGTGGGAACAGGGCTCACGTGTCGTCACCCTTAGCTGCGACACTGCCTGTCACGTGGCAGCTGCCCCACGAGCGTTGGGGGACCAGTCGACTTTGAGGACAGAGCGCTGCGTGTGGAGAGCGCGCGGTGCCATTAACTGCCACGCCGGCGTCCCGGCCGCTCTCAGCCTCGCCGCCCGCGTCCCTCAGGCAGAGGCGGCTCCTCGTGAAGATTAAAAACATGATCAGCGAGAAGCACTTTATAAGCTCTAAACACGGATCAGGTATTGATTATCACAGTTTATTTTGCATGTGAAAATCTAACCTGAGTTTCATAGACTCTAAAAAAATGAACTCCTGTCCACTAAAAGCCAAACCAAGGGGAGGTTTGCCAATTTTGCTCCGTGCCCCTCCGCCCTTCGGCGGGCGCGCGGGCTTCGGGGCGGGCGGGTGTGCCGGCGGCTGCTGCCAGGCCTCCGGCCGTCTGGGGTCTGCCGGCTGTTCCTCTGTCTTTTCTCTGTCACCGTCGGTAAAAAAGCCCCAAATCGCCACAGTCTGCCCCCCAAGCTCTCGGAGGAGAAAAAATTTTGATACGAAAAATGCCAGCTATTAGTATTAAGAGGTTTAAACTGTTTTCTAAAGTAAACAAACGCAGACAGATGATTTTGCTTTCAACCGTGAAGCCAGGTCTAGGCACGTGGGCAGCACCTCTGTGTTATTTCAAAATGAGAATTATTCAGAAAAAAGCTGTAGCGGGGTCACCTCAGGCTGGACGAGGACCGAATTCAGTCTGGTGGATTCCAAATCCCACGACGAGGACCCAGGAACGGCTTCGCTGTCCGGTCGGTAGACCCTCGCTCCTTCCCGTGCTCGTGGACACCGCGTCCGCGTGTGGAACGGGCGGGCACCGTTCCTTTGCATCTTTGTAGATCTGGTCCACGAGGAGGCCAGAGTGTTCACGTGTCTCACACACCCCAGCGGCATCCCCAGGAAGTGGAGAAGGGGCTGAGGGAGTCTCCGTTACACAGATTGGGACACTGAGTGGGTGGCGACGTGCCTTCACAAACTATTAAATGACCAGCCCGTCTGAGCTGTGTTTATCTGCTGCGGGGTCAACGGCAATTTAGAAATTAATTAAGTGGGCGATTGCTCGTTTACTTTGTGATGTAATACGTTAAAATACATTAGGCAATATGACGTGACAGATGTCACAGCTGTCCAGTTCAGTAGCTACATCGCACATCTTGAATCTTCCTAGGGGAAAAACAGCCCAAGATTTCTTCTGTTGAATTCTTTCTGTTTCATGTGTGTTGCAAGGGTATTTCAAACACGGTCCCTCCAAGCACGTGTTTGTCGGCCCCTGCTGGACAGTGGCCCGAGCCCGTGCCGGCTCCGTGAGCGGCCTCAGTGCCCGCCGCCCGCCAGCCGGTCGGGG
>NW_006442117.1:502106-502435 GCF_000325575.1 Pteropus alecto | reverse complement strand
CGGGGCCTCACGGCCAGTGCTCGCGTTCGGGCGTCGCTCGAACGTGGTTTCTCTGTTCCCAATGGCTAAAAATCTTGATTCTGCTGTGTCCCCTCTTTGGCAGAATGAGGTAGAGAGCGTGCAGTGATTAGACAGGAACCCCGAAACCCAAGCCTCTTAAAAGCTGAAGAGAAATCAGACTTTGAAGAACTGTGGCGTCCAAGCATGCTGTAAGTGCAGTGGGCAGCGGACGTCCCCGGGCGCGCCCCCCGACGTGCACAAATGCCCCAGGCTTGGCACGCCCCACCGGACTCGTGCCCCCGGCGGCCATCTTCCCCCCGGCCCCCCTC
>NW_006442117.1:501444-501838 GCF_000325575.1 Pteropus alecto | reverse complement strand
ACCAGCCCTGCGCCCTCCCATCCCCGCCCCTCCCACCGGACCCCGCTCTCCTGCCCCCCGCGTGTCCCACCGTCCCGGCCTCGCCCTGCGCGGTGCCACTTCCTGTCCCAGCCCCTCTCGTCTCTCGCCAAGCTCCTTCTCGTGCTCTGGGACCCAGCTTGGTGGTCCCCCCTCCACGAAGCCTGTCCTGGGGTCCCCGGTTCAGCCGGCCGCCTCTTCCTCTCTGTCCCGAGTCGCTGACTTGCGTTCTGCGCAGTTCTTCGTCTCTGAGCCCCGACGGCCTGGTTGACGCTGGCCCCTAACTGGACCGAAGCCTTAGCGGGCAGAAATAATGGCTTGCTCACCTCTGTGCCCCGTGCCTCACCCCGCACCTCACCCTGTGTTTCACCTGTCC
>NW_006442117.1:498881-501307 GCF_000325575.1 Pteropus alecto | reverse complement strand
GCCTCACCTGTCCCCCTGCCTCACCCTGTCCCCCGTGCCTCACCTGCCCTGACACATAGTAGGCACTCAGTACATGTTTGTGGAATTAAAAATAAAGTTGTAAAAACTTTTAAATCCAGACTGTGTCACAGCAGGAGCCTAAGTAACAGTGGTCTGTAACGTTTCTTAAATATTAAAGTCCATCTGTTCTCATGGTTTTGACAAGCCGTAGATGCCCCACTGGACACTTAACAAGCAGCCTGTTATGCCACTGTTGCCTTTGAAGTTTCGAAAAGCCACCCTCTCTTGCCTAGCTGCCCCCCCCCAAAAAAAAGTCAAGAAGCAGGGTATGAATGACTTTCTGGAAAGAACTGAGATCGTATTGCTTTTGCAAAACAATTTTGTGTGCCTGCCAAATCTTTAACTGTTTCTGGAGTGCCTACCATGTGCGAGGCGTAGACATCTTTAGTAGCTTCCTGCTGTGAATTACCTGATCAGGTACGAAACGATTATCACATAAGTTTTAAAGTTTTTCTCATTGAAACTGTCAGCAATCAGAGTACTTTGTAGCTGTTGAGATACATCTTTTCCTGCGGAAATGTGTAAAATGTCTTCATGATTTTTTATCACGGTAAATAATCGAATCATAATGAAAAATACATTTGATACCGGTTTAAGCCTAGGATGTTGATTCTGAGACAGAGTGTCACGTTTTATTAGCAGTGTCCACAGGGCAAGTCCGGGCAATCAAGCACGTGTTCCAGGGCTCCCCCAAAGCCTGGCGCCCCCAGGCCTTCTCGCCCCCTTAGCCGCAGACCTGAGTGGTGTCGTGAGGCTTCCGTTCTATCTTTTTTCACTGTTTCTTTTCCTTGTAGACCAGGGAGGTCCCTCGGTTAGCCAGTGAAGGAGACTTTTCCTTCTTTGCTTATAGTTTTGCATTGGGCTTGCCTTTTCCTTTCTTTTGTTGGCTCAATTTTAATGCTGTTGGTTACGATCGTTTTGAGTCATTTCACACGGCTATTAGGGCTTTTATTAATTAAGGAAGTGATCTTTATTCGAAGGCAGCATCGTCAGATCGAATGTCTTAATGAAAAGACGAGAAGCCATTTTCCTGATCTGAAAGGCTCTGCTGGTGTCCGTGGTGACACATTTTGTTATTATTGAGATTGAAGTCCCCCGAGTCAGTTTATTGCACTTTCTACCCCATTTTTTAAAAGTCCTCCTATTTAAAAAAAAAAATTACTGAGAGACCATGTATAATGTGTATTTAAGTCCTTAAGTGAGTTAAGTGAAATTCAGTTTTACAGTTATGCATGTGAAGTAATTTTCTGTATACTTTTTACAGGAAGCTATTGAATCCTTCAAAGAAGCTTTGAAGCAGAAAGTTGACTTCATCGATGCATATAAAAGTTTGGGGCAGGCCTACAGGTAAGTGACGTGGCGGCACTTGGGCAGAAGAGGGGGTAGGGCGGGGAAACAGGCCAGAACCTCACGTAAAGGCGATATCAAAAGAAACCGTTCTTCTGAGTCGGGGAGGCGCTGACGTGCCGTCGAGGGCGTCTACAACACGGAAGTGACCGTGTGTCGGGACATCGCGACACACAGAGTTGGATCTTAAACAAATGTCGCTTTGCATGTCGGTCTAGAAAATGTCAGTCCCCCCGCGTTACCGCTTCGAGTGGTGGCGTCGTAAGCTGTCGAGTTCCTGCCCACGCGGCTCTGCGCTGTCTGAGGCCTCCGGGAACGGGGACACGGGCTACGCGGCCGTGGGGCGTCTCAGCACCGAGGCCACCGGGGCCGTCTGACTTCGGCTTTGGACACCTGTGTGCGCCAGCATACACGGAGGTGCCCTAAGAGCCCCGAAGGACAGCGTCGTCCCCCGCAGAGCTGTGGGTGCCTGGTGCAGGAGAGCTGAGCCCAGGAGCTCGTCTGTCTGACACGGCGGCTGGGGCAGCGGCTGGGGGAGCGCTCTTGCCCTGGAGAATGCGTGTGTGCGTTTGTTTGGGGTTCACGGGATGACATTTTCCTTCCCGTCCCACAGGGTTGTTGGGAATATAAACTGAAAGCAGATTTGAAAGCACCTGGGAAGTAGTAAAGAGCTGTGGCATGTAAGCCGGCGTTACGTTTTTTTAAAGTGTTCATTATTTATAAAAGCTCGACGTGTGGGATATTTCGAAGGTACTTCTATTATCTGTAAAAATTTTAATATATAAAAGAAGGTTGGTCAGTAACAACCATTTTAACTCTGAAGTAATCACAGTGCTAAAATACATTTCTTTTTTCAGAATTTTAAGTTACACAGTAATATACTAGACTTAAAGCCACGTTGGCCACAGAAACTATACGCTTTTAAGCCTGTGGGTCTGATTGACAATGTTAAACCTCTGTATGGTTGTAACCTACATAAATGTTAAAATTTACACATGGTTTTTAGGGGGGAGCTCAAC
>NW_006442117.1:490853-498831 GCF_000325575.1 Pteropus alecto | reverse complement strand
AATTTCGGGAGCGCTGTGGTTACCCCATGGCCGGCTGAGACTCAGGGGAAGCGAGTGAGACGTGCTGCGTCAGGCCGCGCCGCTCCGGAGCGGGAACACGGGGAAGGGGACACCACTTCGCGGTGTCTCTCTGCAGGTCGGACCCCGGTTCTGGGACGCCTTTCTGAGCACGTTCGCCGCGGTGCCCACTGTGTTCGTAACTGTTGTTGAATCCCCAGAGAACTGGGCAACTTCGAGGCAGCCACCGAGAGCTTCCAGAAGGCGCTGCTGCTGGACCAGAACCACGTGCAGACGCTGCAGCTGCGCGGGGTGCTGCTGTACCACCACGGCAGCCTGCGGGGGGCGCTCAGGAGCTTCAAGGTGCGCGCCCGGGAGCGGGTGGGGAGAAGGGGACCCGCAGCCGCGCCCCGCGGAGCGCAGCCGGGGACAGACGCGGGGACAGACGCGGGGACAGACGCGGGGACAGACGGACGCGGGGACAGACGCGGGGACAGACGGACGCGGGGACGAGGCACCAGCACTGACGCGCTGTCTCCTCGGCGCCTCAGCGCTGTCTGCAGCTCGAGCCCTACAACGAGGTGTGCCAGTACATGAAGGGGCTCAGCCACGTCGCGATGGGGCAGTTCTACGAGGGGGTAAAAGCGCAGACCAAGGTGATGCTCAGTGACCCACTGCCGGGCCAGAAGGCCAGCCCCGAGTACCTCAAGGTGAAGTACCTCCGAGGTGAGTCGGAGCATCGCGGAATCGTTCGTTTAGGGCTCGAAGCGGCGGAAATCGGTTGCTTGTCTGTCCTGCGTGCCCGAGGAGACAGCTGCGTGTTGGAGAGGCCGAGTGGCCCGTCCCCAGCCAGCCCCGGGCCGTCGGCAGGGGCCAGACGGGACAGAGTGCGTGTCTTATAAAGACCTGTTCAGTGGTCTTTCTGCCACGTCCTATGTGTTTTCTTCCTAAAGTTAAAAAGCTTTTGCTCAAGTCAAAAAAATATAGTTTGAAGTGAACGTGGCAGTCATTTGGTATTCATGACTCATCATGCGCCATCCAGAGATGTAGGAGTGGCAGGAAGGTAGCGTTCTGTGAGGGTTTCACTGTGGGCGGTGAGCGTGTCATCTTCGGTCCGTTGTCACTTCGGACCACAACGCTCGCACAGTTTGGGGTGAGGAGAGCACGTGTCTGAGTTACCCTGTCTTCAGTCATCGTCCTCGTCACCTTCTCATGGCCACACGTAAAGACACTTGTTTTTCGTATAAAGCCCAAATCTTTACTTTCATATCCTCTCTCTTCTTTTTATTTTTTTTTAATTTTTTTTTTAGGCGAGGCAACCGCCTTGGTTGACCTCACAGACTGCAAGCACCTTGTCAGCTTACAATCCGTTAGTTTTTATTTTTTACGCCCACAGCACCTGGTCTTCCCAGGTGGTCTCCCATCCCAGTACTAACCAGGCCCGACCCCGCTTAGCTTCCGAGGTCAGGTGGGACCAGCGCGTTCAGGGTGGCGTGGCCATAGACTGTATCTTTTCTTTCTTTTGTTACCTTTAGCCAACTGAAAAAAAAAAATCGCAAGCCATGTATGTAATTTCAAATTATTAGTATCCACACTAAAAAGTAAAAACAAACAGGTGGAATGAATTTTAATAATACATTTTATTGAATTCAGCATATTGACAACATGATTAGTTCAATATATAATTAATATGAAGACAGTATTCATTAGACACTTTACTATTTGTTTTTGTGCTGAGTCTTTGAAATCTGCTGTGTATTACAATACATCTCAATCTGGATACTAAATTTTCATTGGAAATATTTGGTTTAAATTTAGATTTCATCCAATTTAAAGTTAAAAAAGTAGATTCGTATATGCAAGTTGTTCCAGACATACCAATACTGTCTAATAATTGAATCAAATACCAGTTTTTCAGTTTAAATTCATTCGCATTAAATAAAAATTTTTAATTCAGTTTCTCAGTCACCGTCGCCACGTTTCAAGTTCTCAGTAGCCAAGTGGTTGGGGCCTCCGCATTGGACAGCCCAGCTCTTTTCTCTAAATTCCCGTTCCCTGTCTTTCCCTGGCTTCGGAGAACTTGGGCGTGGGCTGTAGGCTGAAGGAAGGGGTCTCCACCCCGGGCGTTTCCTGCGCTGCTTCGTGGGGACAAGCGGCACTTGGCCGGTCGGCGAAATTGCATATGTAGGAAGCTCATCTGCCAGGGACAGAGCCAGACCCAGTCTGACACCGCACTTGGGTTCGCAGACTCTGGAGTTTGGCGTTGTTCGTGGAAAGGTGGTTGACGTCTGCCGAAGCGCCCAGGGCGACTGGCTCGCGTTTTGCCCCGGTTAACGCCAGCCAGTACGGGAGGAAGGTCTGTCCGATTGTCTGTCGTGGGTGATAGTCCAGCTTACTAAAGTTTGGGGTCTTCACGCAGAATTCTTATCACAAGTAAGTGGCTGCAAAGTGTTTGCATGGCAGCAGCCACAAGCAAGTGCTTCTTTGGCGGTGTCGGGGCGTCTGATCTCGTTTCCTGTCCGCAGAGTACTCTCGGTACCTCCACGCGCACCTCGACACTCCCCTCACGGAGTACAGCGTCGACGTGGACCTGCCCGGAAGCTTCAAAGACCGCTGGGCCAAAAACCTGCCCTTCCTCCTGGAGGACTACAAGGAGCAGCCGGGGCTGCAGCCCCACATCAAGTAAGCGTTCGGACGAGGCTCGTCTTCCTCTTGACGCCGAGCTGTAAGCCGGTGCTGATCTCTCTCAGTCGATAGACGGCTTTCCGCGTTGCCGATGAATTTGCTTTTGGACTTGACGTGTCCGCAGACACTGCTTTTGGTTTATAAAGTACCCGGAAACTTACCCTAGGCCTTCGTCTTTCCTTCTAGCCTGGGCTTCCCTGCCGATTTTGGGCAACCTTCAGTCTTCGGACGTATTCGCGCTTATTGGCGGTCCTTGAAAGGCATTGTTCTCGTACCGTGTTACTTTTAAAGCAAGTTAGTTAACATAGTGGAAGTTTGAAATTAGTCTCCTAGGCAAGCACTGCTGCGGCAGTGCCCCGGGGGTCGGCGCGTCCAGCGGCTGCCGCCGTAATGCCCTGGCTCAGGCCGCGGGTCTGCCGAACTCGAAAGGGCTGAGACCCCGCGTCGGACGCACTTCCAGGATCTCAGCAGAAGCACATGCAGACCCTTCCCGGGGAGGGATTAGTGCCAGTTTGGGCCCGGAGTATTCCCACAGATTAGGATCATTCGTACGAGAATCAAAACTCGAGATTACCACAACCACACGTGAGCACCGACAGAAACAGCGAACAGCAGACTTAGGCCCTCAAGGACTTCGGATGTCGTGATTGCTGAAAGCAGACTCTAACATAACTCCAGATGAAATAGTGAAGAAATTGTGAAGAAATCACAAACGTGGACAAGGAAGTTATAAAAAATGACCAGGCAGACAGATTTTAAAAAGATGATCATTGGAAGCTTTAGGAATAGAAAGCATAATCATCGAAACAAAGAATTCAGTCTGTAGCTCAGCAGCAGATTAGACATAGCACGTTGCAGGTAGAAAATAGAGCATTAGAAATGATCCAGAACGTAGCGGAGTCAAGGAGTCAGGACACGTGAACGAGAGAGAGAAGGTGTGGGAGACGTAAGAAGGTCTGGTGTCTGTCAGAAGGAGAGCAGGGGGGAGAGGCAATGCTTGATGAAATGATGGCTAAGAATTCCAGAGACGTGAGGGAACACGTAAATCCACAGGTGTTTTAAAAATCCACATCCGGGTACAACATCCAGGTGCAACATCCAGGTGCAACATCCAGGTGCAGCAAAAGTAACTGGAGAATAAGGGTAAGGAGGAAAATCTTGAACACAGTCCTGTCACCTACTTAGAGTCAGGCATTGGACTGACTGACCATAAACTCCTCAACCTCAGCAGGGGCAGCTTGAAGATGATGGAGTCATAGCTTCAAAGTCCTGAAAGAAGATTCTGTTCAGCCTAGAATTCTGTACCCAGCAGAGCTACCTTGAAAGATTAGAGACCAATCCGAATAGATGTATATTTGAAAATCAAAAACTGGCTCAACCGCGGACTGGCATTTCCTGAAGGAACATCCGAAGCATGTATTTAAGGAAGAAGGCAGGTGACCCCAGGAGTAAGAGCTAAGATATGAGAAGTAATAATGAGAAATAAATGGGTAAGCGTGGCACATTGGTAAATCTAAATAAACGTCGTCTTTGCAAAATGACATCTAATTTGGGGGCTTATGAAAAGGACAGAAATAATATCCTGGGCAAAATAAGTAAGTCGAGGGATAATGAGGAAGCATTCTAAGCGAACGTGAGTTAAATGTTAAGATATTAAGTTATCTATAAATCTTTAAAATGCCTCGGCTAAGTACTGAAAGTTAGAAACAGTCGAGTGCACAGCGTCCATATTAGAACAGAAATGAAAACATAAAGAGAAAAAAAAAAATAAAAAATTAAATCCAAAATCAACCGGAAAAGAGGGAGGGGGGACATCCTAAAAATCGAGACAAACAGAAAGAAATAAGAATAGGTTGAAATAAATCCAGACGTATCAACAATGACAGTAAATATAAATGGACTAAACAGCAGTTAAAAGATAGACAGTGTTGGATTGGAATTTGCTTGATTCGAGTTCTGTGCTTTTTACGAGAGGCCCCTGAGTGCGTACGGACACCGGGATCGAAAGTGACAGAACGGGCCGGTGGTTCCGGGACAGCCCCAGCCGAAAGACCCCGTGCAGCCGCGTCAGCGTCGATGGCTGTAGTCACTTAGAGCTTTGTCGCAAGTTACTACGGGAAAATTAAATGGAGAAAAATACCGTTCACGAGTGGGAGGCTCCGTGATGTCAATAGGTCCGTCCTCTCCAAATTAATTATAGGTGCGATAAAATGCCATTCAAAATCCCCAGAAACTTTTTTGAGGAACTCGGGGAGCTAATTCTGTAAGTTGTGTGGAAGGACAAAGGACCACAAGTCACCGGGATAACCCCGGAGGGGCCGGCGCCCAGGCTCGGAGCCGAGGGTGGAGATTAAGCGCTGGCAGATTTCTGGGTGGGTTTTCCCCGTTTTCGGGAGAAATTGGACTGCCCGGTGCGTGCCGTCCGAGCCCTCACCACGCCTGCACTGTTTCTTCCAGAGACGTGTCACATCAGAACTTTGAGAGCTACAAGCCCGAGGTGCAAGAGCTGATCTGCGTAGCTGACCGTTTGGGTTCCCTGATGCAGTACGAGACCCCCGGATTCCTGCCCAACAAGAGGGTACACAGAGGTACGTCGGAACCGCCCGGAAATGGAAATATTTCTGACAGAAGCGCGAGGATCGCTAAGCCACGTCATCTCTTAAAAATACCGTCATTGGGCTCACTCAGAACCTCCACGTGACCGTGACGGAAATGGGTAGATCCCCCCACCTGAGTCCTGGGGGCGCGTGCTCCCAGGCCTGGCTCCCGGCTGGCGGCCGTGGCCTCGCCGTGGGGCCAGAGTCACGACGGCAGACCAGACGGCTCAGCCGCGCCAGCCATGGCCTCGCCGTGGGCGGGAGGGGGCGTCCGAGCCAGGTGCTCCAGTGGGGTCGGCGTCGGGAGGAGACAGCTGTGTCCCTGTCTCCTTGGATAGAGTTCATTTCAGTGTGGCCGTGGGGACTGCCACGTCCCCGTCTCGTTAAATTGCCGGCCCTGACTTTGTGCAGCGGAGCCCGGGGCGACGCGGGTTTGCGGGCACGGTCGCTCACTCGCAGGGCTGTCTGTCCAGTAAACGTCCCGGGAGACCTCGCGGGTGTTCGCTCGCCCCCGGGAGCGCCCCGCCCACGACGCTGGGCTGGCACTCGTCGTGCGCGAGCCGCGGCGCCCGTAAACAAACGAGAGTTTCTTTTTCACATCGCCCTTTCGTTCCTCCCGACGCCGGTGCTAGGGACGCATATGTCTCCAGGGCGCGTGTCACGTGAGACGTTCTGTCTTGTAAACGCGACATAGCGTGTGGCGTCGGCGAATGCTGTCAGTGTCTCCTCCCTGGCTCCGCCTGGCTTCATGCCAGGTCACGGCACCCCGAGCGGATCACCCACGGCCCGTGTCGGCCGCCGTTCACGTCGTCACACAGGCTTCCGGAGCGGAGGCTGTGAGCAGTTGGGTTTTGGGGGAGTCGGAAGTTACATTCGGAGTTCCGACTGTGTGGGGGCTGGCGCCCCGGACCCCGCAGTATTGTGGGTCGCCTGTGTGGTGACTGGGCTCCTGCCGTGGAGACGCGGCGGCCGTCTGTCCCCCTGACGAGTTCTTACCGACTCGCTTCCCCAATGTCGCCCCCTGCAGCCATGGGCTTGGCCGCGCTGGAGGTCATGCACGCCGTGCAGCGCACCTGGGCCAACGCCAAGGTCCGGACGGGCGGGCGGACGCGGCCCATGCAGTGGCGGGACATGTTCGACATCGCGGTCAAGTGGAGACGGTAAGCACGGGCGGCGGCGGTGGATGCTGTAGACCCGCTGGGAGGGCATGCGCCCCCCTCCCCGTCCCGGCCCACGGGCTCGGCCCCCTCTCTCAGCCCCCGCTCTCGGCCCCTGCCCTGGCCCCCGCTCATTTACTGACGACGGCCCGGAGTCGTTTCCTCTCCAGGGCCCGCCGTTCCTTGACATGCACCCAACTAACCCGTATGAGAAAGGGACCGATTTCACTGTGGCCGAGCGCGTTTGACGCGAGGCTTTGGGAAAGCGGTCTCGTTGCAAGGCCGAGTTGCACTGTGGCACCTGCCGAGGCCTTCCGTGCACGTGCCCTGGAGGCCGAAGCGCGCGTCGTCCATGCCGCCCTCCCGGCGACCGCGCTGGCTTCTCCCCAGCGGAATTCGCGGCCTGCGTTCCAGGCCCGGCGCCGCCTTCCCCCGATCTTGCAGATGCTCTGCCTGTCGCGCTGTCGTGCTCTGCGGCACGGCCAGGTCGTGCGCGTCCATCTTTACGCGGCTCTGTCCCGCAGGGTCGCCGACCCAGACCAGCCAGTGCTGTGGTTGGATCAGATGCCAGCACGGAGTCTGAGCAGAGGCTTCACCAACCACATCAACTTGATCCGGTAGGAGCCGCCTGTGGGCCTCGCCTGTTTTCACAGCGGTTCGCTCCACGTGCACGGGCCGTGGGGACCACAAGCCACTCACCGCTCCTTCCCGGTGACTCGTGGCCAGAGCCGCCTGCAGAGTCCTGCCTGGTCCGGTCGCAGAAGGAAACGTATTGCCCGCCGTGCTCCCCCAGGCTCACGCGAAGGGTCGACTGCCCGGGGTTTGCCCGGGACGTTAGTCTTTCCGAAATGTCATAGAACGTAATTAGATGGGGACCGTTTCATGCCCCAGGACACCCCGATAATGGAGCTTGGCTCGGAGGCGTCTTGCGCAGGTCCGTTGCCGGGATCGCCGACGCCAGCTGCTCGCCAGGCCGCCGGCCTGGGAGGGCAAGCCGGTCCCTGGGCCGCTGCTCTTCCGTCCGGACACTGCAAGTCAGGGACGGGGGCCGAGCGCCCCTCTGTGCCCCGAGACGCGGTATTGCTTCTCTAGCCATGGGAGCGAACGCGTGGCTTTCCCAGTATCTTGCCGCGCTGTTCTCGTAGCCACCCTGTTCTGTCGCATTCACTTGGAAATTAGACGTCGTTTGGAACATGCGCGTTTGTAAAAATTCTTAATTTCTTTTTTCTTACAGGGGCCAGGTTATCAACATGAGGTACCTGGAATATTTTGAGAAAATTCTTCATTTTATCAAAGACAGAATTCTCGTTTATCATGGGTAATCCTCTAATTTTCTTTTCCATGGTAACGGCTACGTCGCATACATCTCACGGTAGTCACGTTTGTGAAACTTGAAAACTAAACCTGTTGACAGACGAAGCGAAGTACTCCACGTTCAAGTCATAAAACCTCTCATTTTTAACAGCTTCGGGAAATCATGGGCCTTAGTGAACACGTTTAATCTTACACACCATACTGTGGCTTTTCTGATCTCTCTCTTCC
>NW_006442117.1:490398-490784 GCF_000325575.1 Pteropus alecto | reverse complement strand
AGGGATTCCGAGTAGATAGAAAACTGGTGTTAAAAACCAGGCAAGGTACTTCCGTTTGAGCAGCGTTGGAAAGAAAGAACATTTACTTGTGATTCTAGAGCTGGAATAGGAGAGTCAGGACCCATGACCAAACCCAGCCCGGTGCGCCGCCCACACGGGCCACTGGCTGGTTCCGTAATCCTCACCCGTGGCCCGAGTCACATCAGGCTCAGACCACCCCGTTAGTTAGAGGCGCTGTGGCCCAGCGCGTCGAACAGTGAGCTATTCGTGACCAAGGACTTATTTAAGTTACAGATAATGGTGTAATCGTTACATTTCTGTCTTAATTTTCCTTTCTCTCCTCCTTCCCTCCCCCTCTCTCTCTCTCTCTCTCTCTCTCCCTCCCC
>NW_006442117.1:485927-490328 GCF_000325575.1 Pteropus alecto | reverse complement strand
CTCTCTCTCTCTCTCTCTCCCTCCCTCCCCCCCTCAGAGCTAATAACCCTAAAGGGCTGCTGGAAGTGAGGGAAGCTCTGGCAAAGGTGCACAAAGTAGAAGACCTTCTTCCGATTATGAAGGTAAATTTGTCATCAAAACCGCGGAGCACCTTTCGGGAGCAAACGGACCTGCCGCAGTCTCTGAGTGGCCGCGCCACGCTTACTAACGTCGTGCCGTGAGCATTTTCAGAGTTATAACTGCGAACATAAACACAGCGAATCGTAACCAAAATGAAAGGAAGCGCGGGCCTCGGACTGCGAGCGAGCAGGTGGCGTCGAAAACAAGAAAACGTAAGAGTGCGCATGGCCGAATTCCGCGTCTGCCCCTGCGGAGCGACCGGCGCTGCACCCCCCACACACACACACCACGCCCGTCGCGAAACCGGGCGGAGCGCAAAGCGACCGTCTTCAGGGGTTGCACGGTCACGAGACTCGAGACGGAGAGAAAGACGCGCACGCGGTGGGCCCCGTGGTCACCTCGCTCTCTGCCTGGGACTGCGTGCTACGCCGCCACACAGGAGCGTCGCCGAGCTGAGGGGCCCGAGACTGGCACTGGGGTCTGCGGACGTGGCTGGGGTCGGCAGGGCGGAGACAGGCGGAGGGAGCCCTGCGGAGCAGGGAGCGCCCGGGAGTCGCCGTGGGAGTGTCACGCCGTCCTGGCCGAGAGGGGGCTGCGCGTGTGCGTTGAGACCCCGGGAGGGCCCATGGGGCGGTGGGGCTGCTGTGGGCACAAGGGCTGAAGCCAGCCAGCAGGGCTTCGCCGTGCTGAGAGACGCCGGCGTCCCAGACCCGCTGGATGGAGGACTCCGCCGGGCACCGTGGGCATTTAGGACACAACGTGGGTGTCAGACCACACTCGAGAGGAAGGGCCGTATCCCAGGACAATTTCTAAATAGATCACCCTAGCAAAGAATGACACGAAAGCTAAAAGGATTAGATGGATTTGCTGGCGATTTGACTGCCTGCCAAAACAAAGTTTAATACCCTCTAAAGAAAGGCCGCATAATCTGGATTCCTTACTTATTCGGTAAGTGAAGAAGCAGGAGAATGTGACCCATGACCAAGAAAAACAAAAGCCGTCACCAGGAGCAGAGGCCGAGAGGCTGGAATTGGCTCTTTCGTTAGGGTCCCAGTCTGCTTCATAAACGCATTTGAGGACTTAAAGGAAAAGATGCACACAGTGATGGAGAATCGGCCGCGGAGTGGGAGCTCTGAGGGACCAAAATGAGCTTCCAGGACCGAAAGGTCCGTGGCCTCGCATCCAGATGGGTAGTCAGCTCACAAGACGCCTTGTCCTTGCTGCAGCACCCGGCGACTCAGCAGGACAGACAACGGTCCCGGGCAGCGTCTTCAGTGTCATCGTGCGACCCAGGAGGGACCCAGTGCGGCTTCCTAGCACCCTGCCCCTTCATGTGCAGGACGAGACGGGCCGAGTAGGTGCCCACAGAGGCGCCGCTCCCGTGGTTTCGTGAACGGCCTGAGGTCCGTGTGCCAGTTCGCAGTGCTCCTGGTCTGGGGTTGTCCGGGTCGGGGCTTCGCGAGGCTCCGCCGCTGTTTCTCGGGGAGGGCAGGGGACGATGGATACTCACTCGGTGACAAGAAGGAAGCGAACGCACAGACCTCAGAGGCGTGTCGAGTGAAGGCAGCATGGACGAGGGAGTGCGATTCACCCGGAGGTGCAGACGGCCCACGGGGACAGACAGATCGGCGACTGCTGACGAGGGCGGCGTCCACGTGCGGGGTGGGCGAGGCGCCCGGAGCCAATGAGGGAGACGCGCCGTCCGGGTCGCCGTGGAGCCACGTGGGCGTGTACGCTTGTCGGCACGCACGAGCTACGCTGTGCGGGTCACCGCGTGTAGAGTTTACGCAAATGAAAAGTGCATAATGCGATTTCCTGAGAGGTCTGAGCCAGTACCATAAAACAGAGGCAAAAGAAATCACCCGAATTCTCTTAGTTTAAAGAAAAATCTCAGGTAGCTAGACCAGCAGGTTGAAGACAGCTGAGCCTACACCCCACAGGGACTCGCGTTCACAGCAGCTTTATTCACAGTCACCCAGAGGTGGAAGCAATGCAGGTGTCCATCGACGGACGAAGGACAGGCAACACGCGGTCCGTCCACCCAAGGGAACAGCACTCGGCCTTCAAGGAAGGAGATTCCGACACAGGCTGCGACACGTGAATCTTGAGGACGTTATGCTGAGTGACGTAAGCCAGTCACAAAGGGACAAATGCTGTCTGATTCTACTTACAGTAGTCGAATCCATAGACACAGAGAGAACGGTGCTTGGCTGGGGGAGGGGAGATGGAGAGCTAGTGCTCAGCGGGGGCGGGGTTGTGACAGGTGACAGTTCTGGGGTGGACGGCGGCGATGGCTGCCCAGTGGTGCGAATGCGCTTAGCGCCATCCAGCCGTACACTTACGTGGTTAAAATGGCCACGTTCACGTCGCATGTCTTTTACCACGGAGGAGGAGAGAGAGAATAAAGTAAGCATCTTAAATGGCTTCTGCAGAAGAAAAAAATTAAATTAAGAAAGGAGAGTCCCACCGACGCCCGACCTCACCGTGCCGACGGTGGCTTCTCCAAGACAGTGACAGGGAAGCCACGAAGCAGCCACAGCAGCTAAGAAAGGAGAGTCCCACCGACGCCCGACCTCACCCTGCCGATGGTGGCTTCTCCAAGACGGTGACAGGGAAGCCACGAAGCAGCCACAGCAGCACCCAGCTGGGAGGGTATAATAAAGGCTGTGTGAGCCACGCGTGTTCAGCGGGGTCTTCAAACCCAAGTCTCTCTGTCATCAGAGACGTAAGCACTCACACGAGACGAACCCAGGAAAGAAGGAACACGAGATGTGAGAAATGGTGGCGAACAAACAAGCCGAAGAGACGAGTTGTTAATGCCCGGTGTTAAAAATGTGTAGACGTCGCCCGAAATGAAAGTACCAGGTCATGTCGACATTGGCAGGTTGAGGAAAGCAGAGAAAAGAAGTAAAAATGTTCCACAGGTATTTGTTTCTTTTCCATGAGAAAATGTAATCACTGGCCCCATGACATCGACAGAAAAATGCAAGTTTAAATACACGTGTATTAAGAAATGAAAGGTGAACACTGAGAGAACAGGAAGGGGGTGTGTGATCTTCTGAACCCCCAGAAGGTAGGAAAATGGAATTAAAGTCAGTTCAACTCAAACCTCACAGAGAGGAGGAGAAATCACGGGGGCGGGACTTGGGCCCTGGGGACAGGCAGAGGTGGCCTCTGTCACTGCGGCCGGGTGTCTGGCGTCAGGGCCCCCGTGACCGTGGGACGCGACGTCGGGGCGGCTGCCGCAGGATCGCGGTGCCTTCTGTTCCGGTGACGCGGAAACTGTTTTCTTTCCTCCCGAAAGCAGTTTAACACGAAAACGAAGGATGGCTTCACTGTGAGCACGAAAGTCCCCAGCCTCAAAGACCACGGGAAGGAACACGATGGATTCACCATCACCGTGACAGGCGACAAGTACGTACGCTTCCCCGAGTGGCCGCGAGGGCGCGCGGTGGCCGGCGCCGTGCGCATGGCCGGAGGTGTGATGGCGGGGCGCTCGCTGGGCCCACACGGCCCCGCCTGCGGGTGCCAGCTCCGGCCCGCTCAGTCTCGCAGCTCCGTAGACAGGAGCCTGACGGGGTTCGGGGACAGGCCCTGAGCCCGCCACAGGCGAGGCTCTCCCCCGACGACGTGAGCGACGGGACATGGCCGATCGCCAGCCGCTGCGAGAGTCTTTAGTGCAGGGTGGATGCGCTGCAGGGACAGCGTGGTCTCGGTGCGGAAAATGCAGCCCACCTGGGTGCCGGAGAGAAGCAATAAAGCCCCTCACGCCGTTTCCCTGGAAACAGTGATGCCACGCGTCTGAGCGAGGCCGGTTTCTCGTCTGCCCCTCCCGCTGCCGCGCGCGGTTGCTACTGCCCGGCGGTCCGTCTCATGCACGTCGCGGTCTCTCCTGCGGCTTCTCGGCTACGGCCGTGTGAGGTGTTCCCCATTTGTTCCCTTTGCGAGTAGCACTGCAGCGATCATGTTATTAGCCGTCGTCTTGTTTACATCTGAAATCCCGGCGAAGCCGGGAGCTCCGAGCCCCTTGCGTTTGGGGCAGACGCATGGCCCCCGCAACTCACCCGGCTCGCGGCCCGCACTCCCAGGCAGCAGGCGCCCGCCCTCGGCTCCGCGCACAGCGGGTACAGGCCCCCCAAGTCCGCTCAGTTCAGCAGCTCAAACCGTACCCCAGACCAGTCATCACAGGACTGTCCAGTAGAGCTCGTTCTCCCCCCGAAGGAACGTCAGGGTTCGCTGTGCCATGAATCGCCCCCTGCCCTGTCGCCCAGCGGCGACGCA
>NW_006442117.1:480553-485624 GCF_000325575.1 Pteropus alecto | reverse complement strand
GGCCCCCCCCTGCCAAACGGACGCTAGCCAAGCATGCAGGCCTCCCGGAACGTGCCTCCGGCGGTCCTCCAGCCTCACCGGCACGACTTCCTCTGGGTCAGCTGGGCTGCTCGTTCCCTGAGGTCACCTTCCACCTCCTACCTCCTGTCCCTGAGCCTGTCACTCCCCCCCCCGGTTCAGGAGCCAAGCTCCGGCCCCTGCTCCCCGTCTTCCAAGTTACACCAGATCTCGGGCCATGGGCTGCGTTGCAGCCCCAGCCCAGTCCCATGCTGGTTCATCCCCACCCGCGGCCCGAGTCCAGTCACATGATGGTTCGTCCCTGGCGCCGGGTCCCTTGAAGCCTCCTCTTCAATGTGCGGCATCAGCTCGTGCAGTCAGATTCGTGCCAGACGGAGCCAAACACCGTGTTTAGTGAAAAATGGCGTACTCACGCGGCGTGCGCCCCCTGTGCATGTCACCTGAGTGGTTAGACGCGCGGGGTCCTCTCGGACACGTCCCATGCCACGTCAATGTGCTGTTTGCTTCCTGTTTTTACTTTCGTGTTTGGCTCTCTGAATCGGATGGCACATGCCTTTGACACGCATTCTTGTATTTTTAGAATCGGCAATATACTGTTTTCTGTGGAAACTCAAACCACAGAAGAAAGAACACAATTATATCACGCCGAAATAGACGCACTTTACAAGGATCTGACGGCGAAGGGGAAAGTGCTCATTCTGTCCTCGGAGCTTGGGGTAGGTCTCGATGGGTCCGCTTAGCCGTGCTTCCTGTGGGTCTCCCGTAAACTTTTTAAAGCCTCTACCCTTTCATTGGGATTATATTTATGCCTGGAAGCAGCTTTAGTTGACCTATGAATATCTCTTTTTCAGTTTTGTAGAACCGACTCCCGTATGTAGTGATGACAGCCATCGTAGATTCATAAGTTTGGGCTTCATCGCAATTTAAACGAAAGCTTCGGTTCGTACCGAAATGGCCTGTGCTGCACTTAGTGGCTTCCCCTGGTCTGTGGCCTCCGCCCTCCGTCGCCCACCCCAGCTCGGGGTGGGGTGGGGGTGTGGGGTGGCTGTTGGAGGCAGGACCTGACATGTCACCTTTGTGGCTGCAGCTGTCACTGTGCCTCGAGTGTGGTGGGCACAACGTCGGCTTTGGAGTGGGTGCCAGCCGCCTGGGAAGTCATCCTATTTCTCTTGCATTTAATCGTTTCATACGTATAATTAAACATCTAAGTTATTATATATACTTAAGCACATTTACCACCTAAATCTCAGTTCAGAGGCAGGGGGCTTATCAGAGAGGGGCTTTCGGGGTAGGGAGGCTTGCAGAAAGCATATTCGGTATTAATAAGTGCTTTGTTTTATCTTAATCTCAATATAGGTATTTTGACATTGCAAATAACATTAAAATAGACTGAGATTTTTATATGTATCAGAAAAGCTGGCAGTTTTAAAAACAGCTGGGAAAATATTGCTCTAAGCCGGACTATATGTACACCCTTTTACTAGAGAAAAAGAGTATAAAATACTCAAGACTGAGAAATAGGTTCCTGGAGGGGAGGAAGTCGTCTTCCCCGTGTAAATGGGTCGCATGCGCCTCGTCGTCTCATGAACACCTGCTTCGCGACGGAGTGTTTCGTTCACGAGCACGTCTCTTCTTTTCCTAGGAGGCCGATGCTGTTTGTAACTTAATCTTGTCCCTGGTTTATTACTTTTATAATTTAATGCCACTCTCTCGAGGATCCAGGTGAGTGACACCCGGTAACTTTAAAGTTTCCCATGGAGAAGCGTGCTCTCCTCTGCCACGCTTCCTGTCGTGGGCGTGGGGACACGGTGACGAGAAGCCCCCTTCCGTTGCTGCAAAGTCCACCCAGAAATCATTTCCCGCCCACCACAGCGTCAGCGGAACAGTGGGCGGTTCCGAGGCAGCGTGCCTGACTCGCATAGCCTGGGGCTCAGTCCTTCAGAGGCGCACTGAGGGCCTACTGTGTGCGGGCGGGCGCACTGAAGGCCTACTGTGTGCGGGCGTCGCGCTCCCACGCTTGCATCTCGACATCTGTGCAGACCGCTGCCTGGCTCTCTTCTCCCCTCCCCCAGGTTTTGGCCACTCATTGCCCTTCGGCCCGAACGTGCCGCACTTCTGACCGCCAGCCGTTCCATACAGTTCATTTCTGAGAATAAATCCTAGCTTCTTACGCAGCCATCGGGAGTGTTTGAGGTGTCATTAAAACAGGAGAGGTGTCCGCAGAGTGTTCTTTCCACCCTCTTTTGCCCGGTCCTGTGTGCAGTGAATCGTGGCAGTGGCACATGCTGTCGTTGGCACATATTTGAATTCAAGACATTTTGGCTAAAATAATATACTTGAACGTCTTTCTCTTTAATTAATACTGTAAAAGTTAAGATTCTCCTAAATGTGGCAGTAAATTGAGTATTAATATTAAAAAGGCAGTGAGGCAAAACGGGCATAAATGTGACATCGGCATAGTTATCAGGGGTCGCGTCCACCAAGCGTGTGGCAGCGCCAGGCCTGAGCCCTCGGCCTTGGTCGGCCCCCTGACGCCTGTGCGGCAGCAGCTCTGCTGGCTCCCGTGTGGCACGCAAAGGTGACCCAGCTCCAGCCGCCCTCGCCTGGCCCTGGGCCCGAGCCGGTTGGCTGTGTCCCCTGAGCCCCCTGCCTGGCCCTGGGCCCGAGCCGGTCGGCTGTGTCCCCTGAGCCCCTCGCCTGTTCCTCAAACCCTTGTCACCTGACGCAGTCTTGCTGACACTGTCCGTGCTTCCAGCCCTCTCCCGCTCTGCGTGCCCCACGGTTCACACACCCCCGGGCTCAGGTGCGGACTCGGTGGCATCGCGCAGGGCCCGGGTTTCCTCCCCCGGTTATCTGCCCTTTCTCTCCCCTGCGGAGCTTCCGCCGGCGCTCTGCACCACCACCCACCTGTCCTCGCACCCCGGGTCCCGCGCGGGCTCCTCCCTCTGTGCCAACTCCCCACCCCCTCCGCCCCCGGGCCCTCCCTGGTCCCCCCGGGAATGACTCGCTCCTTCGGCGTCCGCTCACCGCCCGCTGCCAGCGCCGCCCGTGCTGCCCGCTCCCAGGGCCCCGGGCTTCGTCTCGGCCCCGGGCACCTTGCACGGGGCGCGCAGCCAGCGTGCGGCGAAGACGCCAGAATCAAGGCCGAGTCCGTACGGACCACACCCCGCTGTCGGCCCGGCCCGTCAGCAGTTCTGGGGAGTCACAGAGTGTGCTGTGTTTGACAGGCACGCTGCGCGACGTGCTCGGAATTTAAGCACGCCCAATTCCCGGTTCATGTCACAAGAATCGAAAACCCAAGTGGAAAAAAATGTCCTAATTAAAAGCAGCACTTCTTTGCCTTAGTAAAAGAATATTCTTGGTCACGTTTACCCTTAAACGAGTAAATCAGTAATTATTTTTCTTAATAGTAAACTAATAATACTTTTCAAATTAAATAAAAGTATTCTCATATTTAACGGCCAAAGCTTGCTTAAAAGAAATAGAATTCCGTGTTTTATGATGGGAAAACCGTGGCGACTAGGTGGTCACTGTCCGCGGATGGACTGAACGGTAACTGTCCTCTGTTTGAACAGCGTGATCGCTTACTCCGTGATCGTGGGAGCCTTGATGGCAAGCGGAAAAGAAGTAGCAGGAAAAATTCCCAAAGGGAAGGTACGTCGGGCCCGGGAGGGAAAAGCCAGGTGTGTCTGAACCCCAGGCCGTGGGCTTCTGTGATGAGAGACGGGGCCAAGCAGGTCTCAGCCTCTCCCCTCACGTGACCAGAGTCCCCACTCTCTTTCTTTTTCAGTTAGTTGACTTTGAAGCCATGACAGCCCCCGGTTCAGAGGCCTTTAGCAAAATAGCCAAAAGCTGGATGAACTTGAAAAGGTAACCGTGGGATGGGAGGCAGCAGGAGACGTTGCGTTAAGGGGCAGAGAAGGGGCTGTTGCTTCTGAAGCTGTTGGAAACCGGAACCGCACGGGTTCATGGGTCACGGTTATAAAGTGCATCCAATCGCTTGGTCTAAGGTTAGAACGTTTCACTGTCACGTCGGAGCCCCTGGAGAATGAGTGCATGGAAAACCGTGAATAACGAGTAAAAAACAAGCAGCTCGTTTGTGAAGGAAAGTGACAGGCGTCTGAGTTACATACTCGGACACTCGTCTCGGCTGATTCACGCTTTGCTCACACTCAGGTCCGGTGTTCACGGGTGCGTTTCAGACGTACTCTGAGTGGTGGCGCTTTGGTGGCACTTGGCCTGTTCGGCCAAAGCTTTTCACTGCCCTCTAGATTCCGAGGACGTGAGCGCTGAGCAGAAATCGCCCCGTGTGAGGAGCCCGGCCGACTTGGGCCCTTCCTGCCCTCGTTCGCAGGCGAGTGTGTCAGTTTGGGGTGAAACCCAGCTCGCCCATGCTCGCACATCCTCAGAGAACAAGCAGGTGTCACTGTCTGACCCTCTTTATTTTCGCTCCTTCTCCGTGTTTTTCAAATCATAACCACGGCCAGTTTCCCTCATGTGTGTTCCACGTAGCAACGACTCCGAAAATCGCAGGGTAATTCATGGCCTAAAACGGAGAGAGCCGCGTCTGCGGCCCACTGTCGCTCAGTCTGCACCTGCTGCAGACTTGTGACGGTCACCCCTTTCTCCAGCACACTCTTGCTCCAGGCTTGCTACGTGACAGGGCTTCGCCCCCGTGTCCCTGAGGTCCAGCCTCACTCCTGTGCTCGCGTGGCTAGTGTCCGTCCCCCCACAGCCCTGGAGAGAGTCCCGGCGCCTCCCACTGTGCAGTCCCGTTTCCCCTGCACTCGACGCGGTCTCTCATGTCACGCTCGGGGGAGCTGCACGGCGCACACCGTCCCCGGTGTCGCAGGCGGGGTCTGGGGACCGCCTAACTGAGGACGGGCGGGCGGGACCGAAGCCTGTGTCTTCCGGTCCCAAGGCCGGGGCCTCGCGCGAGGCAGAGTTGCATCGTTTCCCCGGGGACTCCGGCTGGACTTTGAGCAGCTCCGCCGACCCCCGTGCGCGGCTTGGCGGGTCCGCTGTGCTCACGGCCCCGTCGCTCCCGTAGGGA
>NW_006442117.1:477114-480472 GCF_000325575.1 Pteropus alecto | reverse complement strand
ACGTTCACGTCCCCGCTTTGTGTCTCCGCCTCAGCATTTCGCCTTCGTACAAGACGCTGCCGCCCGTGTCGGACACGTTCCCGACGCTGCGGGCCATGGTCGAGGTGCTGGACGCCGACGCCTCCGCGCGCTGCCTGCGGTGCTAGTGACCGCGGCGGCCCGCGCCGGGGCCGGGCCTCGCGCCCCTAAGTTACTTTCTAAAACGGGGGATGATCGAGAAATTAGGTCCTTTGTTACTTTTGATACCAACTTTTGATAGGAATCGAATACTTGAAATCATTCTCTTTACTTTCTGCACCGTAACAGGATCATGAAAGAGGGTTTGGGGGGGGAGCCGTGCGCCCGCCACAGCCCAACCTGGCTTCAGCGCCAAGAACGAGTCACTGGAAGGAGCAGGAGCGGGGACGGGCGGGGGCATTTGTACCCCCCTGAGGACGCGCGCTGTCCGAGGTCCTTCCCACGCCGTGACGGCGCCTCGCTGTCCATCACGGGCCTTCGCGTGCGAGTCCGCGCGTCACAGGAACCACGGACGATGCGCGGGCCCCCGGCGGGCACCACGGAGCTCACAGCCAGGGGCGTGCGGAGGACGCAGACAGTATTTGCCAGTGACCCAAACACTGAAGCACTGGACCGTGTGTGTTTTTCTTTGTTGGGAAAAATAAACAGGAGATTTCTTTGATGTCCGCAGTTTTTGACACTGGATCACGTATGTTTTTGTGAATTAGTTTCACATTCAGGTATGAGAATATTCAGAAAGTTACTGATTTTTTTTCCAGACGGTAAACGACCGTGAGTAAAATGGATTCATTAAACTTGCCAATCGCAAATCGTGTTCACTTTCTTTCAATCTTTGTTAAAGAGTTCGTGCTCGCCGCTTTCCGTTATTTAGTTTTTGTCTTTCGTAAGGGTGGACGCCGCAGGGTGTCCGTGCTCTTGGGCACATCTGACGAGGCTGGATGTGGATTAATTATCAACTTTTTTCATTTTATCACTAACTCTTCAAGATTTTAAATTGTGAGATACCCACTTCTCAATTAGGGGCTCCTCCTTTCAGACTTGGGGGGCGCCACACACAGTCCCGAACACACGCACAATGCCCAGAATGCCCGCACCGTTCTTGCCAGGCCACCAAGGTCCACCTGAGATCGCCTGCGGAAGGGACGGGCTGTCCCGTGGGCCCCCACCTCCTTCCGGGGCAGGCGCCATGCGGACTTCCCGGGTGGGGGGCCGCCTGAGCTCGGCCTCACGGATGGGGAGTCTGCGTTCGGGGAGAGGGGGGTGGGAATTTCAAACGATGGGAAAAAGGAATGAACACTTGCCTCCGGAGCCGTTCACGTTCCCACGGAGGATTAACTCTCAGAGACGTTTCCAGATGTAAGACTGCGGGCAGGCAGACAGCGTGCGACGTCGTTCCCAGGAGGCCCGTGGGCATTTCTCACAGAGCAGCGAAGCCGCTCATCCGTCTTTGCTCCAGAAAGGCCGCCACCAGGGGAGGGAAGGGCCCACTTTGGAGCCCCGCGTGGGTCATGTGGCTTTGCCCAGAGGTGATTCTGTTCCTGTAGGCGCAGGAGGTCACTCGCGCCTGCCTGGACCTGGTGGCAGACCGTGGCTGTCTCGGCAAAGGCTCTCCCTGCGGTGGGAAAAATAAACCAGCCCCTCAAGCTAGTCAGAGCACGTTTTCTGCCACTTACGGTAGATTTCTAAAATCGCCTCGTCTTTCTCCTCATCTCGGTCACGGACACCGCCCTCCAGTCACAGCAGGCACTGGCTGGTCTTCTAAATGAACCAGGCTCGCTTGTCGGCCGTGGGCCGTCGGCCACCGTGGGACAGCAAAGTCACTCAGCAGACATTTGCCCTGATTGTCCACTGGACACTGAGCTGTGTCCCAGGCACTCCGGGATGGGCAGCAGAAAGGGAAGAGAGAGGCCCCGCCCTGACTTTAGCTACGGAGACAGGAGTCCCGAAATAGCCATTCGTAAACCCCAGGGGACCTGGCGTGGTCGGGTGAGCACGACCGACGTTCCGTGCCAGGTGCGCAAGACGTCGGAGAGGCCGTTCGTCCGGGATGGGCAGCAGAAAGGGAAGAGAGAGGCCCTGCCCTGACTTTAGCTAAGGAGACAGGAGTCCCATTCGTGAACCCCAGGGGACCTGGCGTGATCGGGTGAGCACGACCGACGTGCCGTGCTAGGTGCGCAAGACGTCGGAGAGGCCGTTCCCAGCAGCGACCGAGGGACGGTCTTTCCCACGCGTCACCTGCGCTCGTGCTGGAGGGTCGGGGTGCTCATCCTCGTCTCGGGTGTCGGAACTGAGGCTTCGGCAGGAATTTAGCAGGGGCTTTGTGTCAGCCACACTGGTCCCCTGGCCCCGCCTCCGTGGCGGGCGGGCGCATGATGCCTCCTGCTTCGGCATACCCGCTTCCTCGCCTCTGGGCTTCTTCCTGAAGCCGGTGACCCCCAGGTCTCCGGAAGTACCCCCAGGGCACCTTCAGCCGTGGGCGATGCCTGCTGTTCACGTCTCCCTCCGTAGGATTTTAAAATGGGTGGGGGACCTAGAAGGAGGAGCTCCAGGGTGGCACCCGTGAGCCGAGAGGTCAGACGTGGAAGGGACGTGTCGGTCCCATCTTGGGTACTCCATCATCATACTCAGAGAATTTGTGCTGCGTCACCAACGAGTGACTTGGAAGTGCTAATAAATGATAGCCGTAAACCCAGTTTATTATGACTAATCTAGTAATTAACCTCAGACGTGTAAATTAACAGAGAGATGTAACAAGGCAAAGAAATCTCTGGTCTGTGAATCTCAGTGCCAGCTCAGACTAGGAGGGGTGCGGGGGAGGCTCTGGGGTGCGTTTTTCCCTTTGATGCCTCAGTTTCTTTATGTGTAAAGGGGGGATAATATACAAACTGTATATTCATTCATAATTCATTCAAAAAACAGCCATGGAGCCCTTCTTCTGAGTCAGGCCTTCTTGTTCTCAGCAGTAAACAAGATAAAGTTCTCCTATTGTTTACATTCTGGTGGGGACTCGAGGTCACTTCTGAAAAAAATGACGGAAATGGTGCTTACAAAGGCAGAACGCCACAGATCGAGGTGCCAGACGCGGCTTAATAACCCTCACCTACAGCGCCTGTTGCCGTGTCTCCCCAATTTCTCAGAGAAGCATTTCAGGAACTAACACCCCCTTCAGGTCCCGGGGAGCTGGCCGTTGGTGGGACACGGCCCGCCCATCACCGGCACAGCCAGTAAAATAACCCCGCGGCGTCTGCCTCACGCCCCGCAGTGCTTAGTGGGGAGCAGCGGATGAAGCCTCAGGGAGATGACACATAAGAGGCTTTGTGACCACGACAAGGCTGGGAAC
>NW_006442117.1:474796-477059 GCF_000325575.1 Pteropus alecto | reverse complement strand
GGTCTGGCGGCCTCCATCCTCCTCCAGGCCTAAGAAGATGCTCTGAACCTAAACCTAAGGCCAGAGCTAGGGAACAAGCACATCTCTGAGACCCCAAAGAATGTCTCTTCGGGAAGCACTGATTCAGGTGGAGACCCAAACAGTGTTCCAGTTAGGAGGCGAAGCCAGGGGCTGCCCGTGACAGAGGGCAGGGGGACGATGACATCCACTGCGGAGGATGTTTCCGTGGGTGCAGAGAAGCTGACACGGTGATACGAATCCTAAAGAACGTTTTCATTGCAGTCCGGTGGCCACACCTGCTTTCTTCTTGTCACCTTTGCTGGGGTACAGTGCTGCCTCAGGCCCGGACCGAAGGTGATTTTGTCCAGTTTTCACATTTCAAGGCGTCGAGGGGGAGGTTGTCCTTCCTCTGAGATGGCAGCGCCGACTCCGTTTTAAGGTGGCTCTGTTTACATGACTTTTTACAAAACTTAGCACTAGAGTCATCCCAGTATTTACCTCATCACATATTTGGAATTTGTCTATTTTTATTTTTCTGCTGGAGTGCATGAATATATTTACTCATTCCCTGCCCCCCGCCCCCCGCCCAATTTCAGCCAAGCCAGCTGTCAGAGCCATTAACTTCCCTGAGATTCTTCTGAGAAGCTGGAAGCAGTTTTCTCTGTGGCCCCTGTCACCCCGATCACGGACTTCGCATACTTTGGCCGACGTCCCTGAATGATCTCCTACCATATTTATGTTATGACTTCTCTGGCCATACATCACGATCTGAAACACTTCATTGGGTTGTGCTTTTTTGAAAGCAACGTTCGTTTTTTGCGACCGCTTCAAACACCACGTGGGACCAAGTTTCCAGTGGAACAAAACCTCTCCTCCGTGAATTTCGAAGTAAGCTGGAAGATGTTAATTAAATTTCGAGAATGCATATTTAAACATCACTCACGTTACTAAACAAGGATTAAGGGTAGAAATCAGTGGGATTCAGGTTAGTGCACGGGGCATACGTAGCAACTTACGTAAAGACCGATACCAAAAATTCTTCTCAACCCTCATACACGGTCCTTCGCATACCATGCGATGCAGGCCGTCTTATCTGGTGGCTTTCCTTACTGCTTCAATATGTCACACTGATAACACTGTTGATAGCAGTATCTTTTATTGTAGAGCTTGTCACATTCATGACATTCCAAAAATATTTTCTTAGGATTCCTGGGCTGGAAGGTGATAAGGCCATTTCACATTGAAAACAGAACTTTGAAAATTATTTACACGATCGTGTTCAGGATTATCCAAGTGTTAGTTGGGGGGCAAAGACAGAGGCAAAGTCAGGCTGAAATGCAGTTTCTTGTCTTAAGAGCGGACACTGAATTCTCATCTGTCGTCTGTCTCGTTCAAATCAGCCAGATGGCAAAGCCGATAAGGGCTCTGTGGTCCGGGGTCGTACAGCCTGGCCCTCGCTGTTGGAATGTCCCTCTCTGCCTGTGAGAACTTGCGGCCACTCGTTTGTCTGCAAACCTCCGGATGCTGAGAGTTCTGGCGATTTCTGAGATTCCAAAAGAAATCTTGTCACTTCATTTGTGGAGTGGGGGAAAGCAAAGGCCACGCGAAGGCTTGGGAACAACCTCTTCACGTGTGGCGGCGAAAGGCTCTACAGGAGTGCAGGGCGCCTTCTGCTGGGTTGGGTTTGGAGCCTGGCACTGCATTTAGTAGGAGCAGAGGGGACTAATTTTCCTCGAACACCCTGACGCAAGTCCAGTCCCCCAGGTCGGCCCTTTGGCCTCCTGGCTGACCCCGGCCCACTCCTCCTCTGTCCGCTCCCGGCCCCAGGACCCTGGCCCAGTTTCCTCACACAGCTCAGACAGCAAAGAAGCTGGCTGATCAAGGACAAGGACAGGAGAGGAACAGGCGGGCGGCTAGGGCCCAGCTGCCCGCTTCCTTTGTCAAACAAATAGGTCCCAGCTGCCCGGCTAGGTCCCAGCTGCCCGCTTCCTTTGTCAAACAAGTGGCCACGTGGCACCATGGCGGTCACCACCAGCGATCCTGTCAAACCGCAGGGCGCGGACTCGGGGACGCGACAGCCACCTCCTGAGCTGGCCAAGGGGAGTCCGGAGCACTGGGGGTACCGCGGGAACCCACGCCGGGAGCCGTGAGGGTGTGGCAAGGGGCGAGGAGGGCTGGGGTTCCGGGGCTGAGGGTGAGGAGGGCGGGGTTCCGGGCTGGGTGGGCGGCAGCGGGAGGCGGGGTTCCCGGGGATGGCGGCGCA
>NW_006442117.1:471719-474227 GCF_000325575.1 Pteropus alecto | reverse complement strand
GCGGCGGTGGTGGGGGCTGGAGAGGCGAGGGCGCCGGGCTGGGAGGGGCGTCCTGGAGCCGGAGGTCGGGGTGGGGGCCCCCCCGGGAGTCGGGAAGAATCGCCGAGAGCGGGAGGTCTTTAAAGACCCCGCATCCGGACCTGCTCGGCGGGGCCCGGAGAACCCTCCCCGCCCCCTCCGGAGCCGAAGGCAGCTGCTCTCGGGCGAGGCCGACTAAAGTGGAAACAGCAGGAAATTTAAGCCAGGCGAGCCTGGGTTCTAATCCGCTCTGCCTCCCAGTGTGTGGCCGTGGTGACTTCACCCCTTAGAGGCTCAGCCCCGCGTGTAAGCCCGGGCGTGATGATGCCCACGCCCTGCCTGCGCGGAGGGCACTCAGCAGATTGTGTGTTTGGTAGTGATGTTTGTGACCCGGGTGGGGACGGTGACATTGCCAGGCAACGTAACCAGAAGGAAGAGGTGCCTTCCAGGACAAGGAGGCAAAGAGCAAAGCCCCCCATGTTTCCCGAGCGAGCACAGTGTGTGTGTGGCTTCGTTCTGGGGTGAGCGTGGCAGCCCCGTTTTGCCACCGAAAAACTAAGGGATGTATTTAAATGAACTACCGCAAAACTTGGTACTTGGAAGGGCACGTCTGGGGCTCTGGAGAAGGGCGGGTGCTGTGAACCACACGAGGAAAACCTCAGAGACCACCCGTGCCAAGGCCGTCTCCAGGGCCTGGTGGTTCGGCCTTGCTCAGAAACGGGCGTTTTCTTGGAGAAGTGTTTAAGGCCTGTTTGGTGCCATTACATTTTGCACTGTGTTTATTTGGCCTTTCAAAACTCCACATTTGCCGTGAGAGGCAAAGACAAAAAGCCGGGAGAAGCATGGAAATGGGCGGCACTCCCGCGGAGGCCGTGGGAGGAGGGCCGGGCCCGGAGCCCCGGAGCCAGTCCCGGCCGCGGGGGGAATTCCAGTTAAGGATGAGCGTTAAGAGCGATTTTCAGGCTTGGGTGTGCTTGGACGTCTATGAAAACAAAATGCTGGTGGCCCTGAAGCCACTTGAACGCGGGGGAAGGGCGCGAGGGCAGAAATGCTGCCAGCACTGCCTTCTCCGACGGAGTCAGAGGAACAGGCTCCACTGGGCTCTAAGCTCTGAAGGCTGTGCCAGGACAAACAGGGCGTGGTACCCGGGGACGAGGGACGCGTGGGCTTCGGATGCGTCCCCAGGGCCGCGGCGTTTTCAGTGTGAGCACACGTGTCTCTCCAAACACGTCCGCCGGGTTTGCGCTCAGATTCGGGGGATGAAAATTTGGAAAAGTCATAACTAAATAAACATGAGGAGAAATAGGCCTGTAAGTGCTGTACTCGCAGACGTTGGCTGGTTTTCCTTAGTTTGGTGTCTGGCTAAGAATATCCTCGGGCCTGCTCATCGTCAGAGCCCATGCCATATAAGGGCCACTGTCACCGATAAGGAAAGATGAGGCCAAGTTCGTTTTGTACCCTGATTCCTTCTCTGGGTGCTAGACCGAGCTGTCTGCATTTGTACACCCAGCGTGACTTCAAAGCACACGGACCCATCCAGTACGGTACCTGCACGCCCTTCCAGGACCCAGCCCGCCCTGTGTTTTCAGAATCGAACTCGGCTTTGCCACACGGGCTGACAGCATGGCCCGGAATGCCTCTCCCCAACCTCGGCACAGATGGCAGAGAGGCAGGGACACCGAATCTGCGGAGGGCGCGTGGGACGTTGTCCAGAGTGTGTTTTGCCTTTAGCAGCTTTGTGGTTAGATGGAGCTCGGGAGTTTTAAATGCACCCCTGGACCTGGCAGAGGTTGGCACCAAAGTGGAGTCGATGGTCTCAGGCCCAGGAGGGTGGCCTTTCCTGGGGAGGGCGGCGCCTGGGGAATGGAGCGATGGATAAGGACAAGGGGTGGGGGTGACCCCTGGGTAGGCTGCTGGACCGAGTGGCCTTCATAGGTGGCCCCAGGTGTGTTCAGAAGGGCCTCAGCCAGGTCGACTTGGGCACTCTGTCCCTTCCCACTTGATCTGCCTTCCGATGTGGCCCCAGGACCCTCCGCAGCCAATCACAGAATGGGGGATGCTCCCCAGGGCCCTGCAGCCCCCTGCCAGCCTGACTGCACCTGGCAGCCATCCATGACGTCTGACCGATGGGTGCTCTGGGGGGACCACAGCCCTCACTCTGGCCAGTGGCTGCCCTTAGAAGAGAGGCAGGGCGGGGCCTCGCTCACCTGGCACACGGGGCCCCCAGAGCCTTTCCTGAGGCTGCCACAGAAAGAGCCCGGGTTCGAATCTTGACTTTTCGGCGGTGGTCAATCACCGACTTCTCCGAGCTTCAGTTTGCTCCTCCGCAGTGGGTGACACAGGGACAGGATGGCGGAAGAGACAGCGTATGTGAACGGCCGATGGTCTTAACTGGTTGGGGCTGCCGCGGGTGAGAATGTTCCTGTCACTAGCTGATCTCCCCCTTTCCACTGGGGAAAATCGCTGACTCTTCTGACGCAAGTAATTCCT
>NW_006442117.1:470280-471702 GCF_000325575.1 Pteropus alecto | reverse complement strand
AGGGAAGGCCACGTGAGAAGCATCTCTGCCCTGGTGGCCCCATGACGTGCCGTGGGGCACGCATCTGAAGCCTCGGCCCGCTCTGTCCTCAGTGCACTGTGGCCTGTCTCCCGGTCCACAGTCACACGGGCCTCGGCTCGTGCCCCCCTTCCAGCTGCCCGGGAGGACAAAGACACCGCCTGTGCCTTTGAATATACGCCGCCCCCCCCCCACCCCCGTCTCTGGTAACATTTTTGTATTTCACATGGCAGCATTTTCAGTGAGATCACGCAACTGTGGCCTCCAGATGTGACCATCGTCAGGCGTTCTCGTTCTTATGGGCTGCAGGACCAGCAGCTGGAGACTTGGTAGTGCCCTGACGATGGTCGTGGCCCTCGGTGGCTGCGAGCATGGTCGGGCCCCGACCACGGGTCGCAGTTGCCTCTGCGGGGGCACCGCCCGCGTAGGCCATGCGCCGTTCCTGCCCTCGTGGTTGGTCTGTAAAGGCACCAGCTTTGCAGGTGACTGGCCCTGCGCAGGGCGGGGCTGGCTGCTTTGGAGCATTGAAGTGATGACGGACCGATCGGATTTGCAGTCCTTCTGTCCTTGGAGTCAGCTGTCCTGCGAGTCAGCTGAGCGGATCTCTCTCCGAGCCCGAGCCTGTCGTGTATTAGAGGCTGGAGGCATCCGGGCTTAGGCCTCCCACACTGGTCGCCAGCGCCTTTAAAATCCCCGCCTGATGGTCGGATCTCATGCGGCTTCAGGGCAAGGCCACCAGCCCCTCCTGCCCCTGTCATCTCTCTCGTGCAGAGAATGTCCCTGTCCTGCTGCCGCCCTGGGAGCCTTAACCTCCGCAAAACAAGAGGGGCGCCCAAGGCTCACCTGGAGCCCCGCCCCGGCCACGCCCCGGCCACCACGCCCGCGCTTTTCCGGGGGGCCCTTCCCGCTGAAACCAGGGCCCCAGAAGTTTCCCTCTGGCCCTCAGGCCAGCCTTGGAGCAGACAGGACGTTGGGTCAAGTGTCCGGTCCGAACCTTAGGGCGCATTTACAAACAGGTGCTTCTAGCCGAGCGTCACCGAGCATCACGGGCTCTAAGGTCGGAGGTGGCCGCGCCCTTCCTCAGCGGTCGTTTTGGGAATGGCATCGCTTTGGGAGGTGGAAAATTTGCATCTTAGAAGGGTTTAGAGATTCCCCCAACTTGCTTCACCGCTTCCTATTATCAAATAGAGAAAAAAATAACCTGAATTTTAGGAAAGTGTTGCTCTCTGCTCCCTGCCCCACCCCGACCCCTGGCCAGCGAACTAGCGGGGTCCAAGCGCGTCCGCGAGGGTCACCGGGCTCCGAGCACTGTGCCCCACGCGCGGCTCCCTGCGGGCCGTGGTCGGGAGACCCCGGAATTTCGGGCAGATGGCGTACACGCGGCCAGGGACCCGGATTCCTGGC
>NW_006442117.1:469200-470076 GCF_000325575.1 Pteropus alecto | reverse complement strand
TCCTCACCTGGGGTTCTGCGCCCCGGCCCTGGGCGGAGATGAGAACGTGGCCACGGGCCCAGATCCAGCGCCACCAGCGGCACGGGGAGGCTGCCCAGCCGCCCCCACAGGGCAGCTCCCCAGGAGGCGAGCCGTGGGAGCCGAGGCAGCGACCTTGGCCTGGCTGCTGTGGGAGGCGGCCCCGGGGCGGCCGGGGACGAGGTTCTGCGAAGAATTAAGTGACTAGGTCACTGTTATGCAGGGAGGCAGGGGACAGCTGGGAAGCATAGCGTGCTGGCTGGTCTGGAGTCGCTGGTTAATGGACAGGAGTCACTTTTATACTCCAAGCGAGAGATTCCCTTAGTAACAACAACAGTAACAACGACAGCAAAAATATATGTCCATTTCTCAAAAAAGCCAATGAAGACGAGACCGGACTGTTTAAACTTCCTATTCTTCTTCTGTCCATTCCCTGAAACAGCCGCTCCCCGGCCCCGGGCCGGCCCCGTCACCACGCGGGCCCCGTGTTCGCTGCTGCCGGTCCCGGGGCACCCACGAGCGGGGTTTGTCCCTGTGGTGCAGTGGCCGCTTTCCTGGTGTGGCACGTGCAGCTGTGGACCCCACATCTGGGAGCCAGTGAGGTGCCCTGTAAGCCAGAGGGCACGCGTCCACTGCGTGGAGCGGTGAACAGCCGTCCCTGCGAGCGTGTTAGTGACTGTCCCCCCCACGCCCCGGGGATTTTCCAGTGGACTTGTTTTTTGGGGGTTTTTTTTGAGCAGATTTAGGTTCACAGCAAAATTGAGCAGAAAGTACAGTGTCTCCCCACACCCCCTGCCCCCTACCTTCACACATTACAGCCCTCCCTTCAACAAAATCAAACACTGAATGGTTTATTTG
>NW_006442117.1:465095-469030 GCF_000325575.1 Pteropus alecto | reverse complement strand
CGCCCCCGCGCCACATACCCCCACATGTCCCCACACACCCACACGTCCCCATCCCCGACGCCGCTGCCCCCACACGCCCCCTCCCCCACACTCTGAGCATCCCCACCATGTGGTGCATTCATTGCAATCGGGGAACCTACAGTGACACGTCATTGTCACCCACAGTCTATCGCTCACATTAGGGTCACTCGCGGTGTGCGCCCCGTGGGTCTGGACGAATGTATAATGGCCCGTGCCCACCATCACAGTGTCATGCAGCGTATTTCGCGGCCCTAAACATCCTTTGTGCTCCCCCCGGCCCAGCTCCCATGTCTGGCGGTCAGGAGGGTCACAGCGCATGTCACACGCGTGTCCCTGGAAGTGAGTCGTGGCCTTTCTCTACTCTGAATGCTGGGACGAGGGGAAGAAGGAGCAGAAGGAGCCTTGCCCGGGCCTCGGCATGCGGGGCCCCATCCCCCGCCGTGGCCGGTCCGCCAGTGAGCACGGCCATGATCTCGTCCGCTGCGGGCAGGGCGCGAGGGGCCTGGCCCGGAGACCTGGCCCCGTGAGAGCGGCGGGGACGCGGCTGGTGTGGGCGAGGTCCTCATTTGGGGACGATGAGAGCCCCCAGCAGTATCGATCGCGGGTACCTCGGCAGAGAGCCCTCAGGCTGGAGGTCAGCGAGCACAGCCGCGTGGCCTTGTGGCCAGGTGTCCCCGGGGTGAAGAGGGCGTCAGGCATCACGAAGGACAGCTGGGCGACTGCCCGGGGGAACGGCCGCAGAGGCATTACCTGGGGAGCTGTCAGCTTTGTGAAACGGAGCCAGGTGGGGCGCACAGACCTGCCCATGGAAAGGGCGCCTGAGGCACTGTGGTCTGCAGCCAGGCCGGGCGCCGCTCTGCGGGGCACTCTTCGCGTCTCGAGTGTGGCGTCTGTAGACAGCTCCAGCGTGAACCCAGGAAGGGGGCCATTCCCCCGGCACCTGTCACAGAGCGCCACAGGGAGGGCATCTGCGGGAAGGTGCGGTGGTTCGGGCGGCGGCTGCAGGAAGCCCCCGCCTGTCCTACGGGGAGGCGAGTCCGTGGCTGCCACAGGAGAGGTGCCGTGTGCTCCGTGACACCGTGGTGGCCTGGCCGTGCCCTGGTGCTCACGGCGGCTCCTGGAAGCCCACGCTCCCCACTGTCCTCTCGGGGTCTCCTGAGGAGGACCTAAGGGCCACACGCGGGTGCCGCCTCGCTCGCACACGCTGGAGATGCGGCAGCATGGTGCGCGGGCGCCCGGCTGGCAGAGAGCCGGGGGGACACGCTCCGGAGTGTCCGCTCACGCTCGTTGGGGGAGGCGGCTGCCGTTTGAGCCCGAAACGAACTCTAAGTCCGGTTTCTCCCTTTAGAATCCTGGAATCGTCGTGAATAGTCATGACTTTCCCAGAGAAGTCAGCCAATCGTAGCGGACTTACTTGTAACCCAGTGATCTAGAAGCAAAATGACCAAAACCCTTTAAAAGTTGAGTCGCCGAGAGTGCACGTAGTGTAGAACGTGGTGACTTGGCTGCGCTGGGTCGTGTGCTCAGCGGTGAGCACTGCTCGGGGGTGTGACGTGGAGGGGAGCTCTTGGCCGAGCACCCCACCCTGTGCCCTTGGGTGGCAGCAGCAGCAGAGGTGTCCGGAGCTCGGATGGGCCGGGGGCAGGTGGAGGGCAGGCCGGGCCGCCCTGCTCAGAGCGCGTGCGATTGTCCACAGACGCGTGCCTGGCCACGGCTGCTTGCCTGCTGGCCGGATGGGAGCAGAGAGTGAGCTGTGCGCGCGCGTGTGTGAGTGTGTGTGTGTGTGTGTGAGAGTGTGTGCATGCGCGCGTGTGTGTGCATGCGCGCGTGTGTGCACGTGCACGCGCGTGTGTGCGTGTGCGCGTGCACATGTGTGTGCGCGCATGTGAGTGCACGCGCGTGTGTGAGTGTGTGTGCGCGCGCTGCCACTTTGCAGTTCTGCCGCTGTTTTGCATCCAAGTGCCTGGAGAGCCGTGCTGGCTGCCAGCGCTGTTTGTGGCTCGACTATGCAGCCACTGGCTGACATCAGAGCCTCAATCGCATTTTTGTTTGGCATGGTTATTTTTGGTAAGTGCTTTATTATTTTTTGTGAGGTCAGAATTGCAGAAATCTAAGGAATTTGCCCCTCGACTCAGTTTCTTGCTGGAGCAAACAGGAGACTATTGACTTGACACCAAGTTGGGGAGAAATCACAGACGACCCTCTCTCCGTCTGTGACCCCCTTGGAATTGCAGCCAGTGTGGCCTCAGTCCCTGGAGGCTGCTGGCTCCCCCAGCCCCGGGCTGTCTGCTGCTCAGCCTCTCGCAATCATTCCCCTTCCAAAGCCCAAACCCACCAAAACCGTATTCTCTTAACCGTGGCAGATTTCAAGGGACTCAAGGTGCACAATTAACATTCAGAAGACGGATCACGCCCATGAGAAGGGTGACCCAGCTCCGGGGTCCCCTGGCCCGTGGCCGCGCTCCCTCCCTGGCCGGTTCGCGTCTAGGGGAAGTGGCGTTTACGTGCCCTCGGCCGCCTTTATTTTTCCCCCGTCTGAAAACAAAGCTCCCTTGTTTCCTGAGTCTCCGAGGAGCTTCGAGCCCTGCCCCCGCCCCCCAACACCACACACACGAGGAGCTTCGAGCCCCGCCCCCGCCCCCAACACCACACACACGTCGCAGGAGCCACGGCCTCTGCCGAGACATCCAGCCACAGGGCTAGTTACGTCGTGGTCCTCCGGGCAGCCCGTTTCCATTTTTGCAGGGACGGAGTTTGTAAATTGAAAAGTAACTTGGGTTGAGCTGAAATTGCAAACGGGCGGGCAGCGGCCAGGCTCCCGCTCACTTTTGAGGTTTGCGGGACAGCCGGGCATGGCGCAGACGCGGGGCTCGGCCTGGCGGGAAGCGGCCTGTGGAGGGTGGGCGGGGGAGGCGTGAGTTGCCTGGGCACCTCTGGAAGGGCAGCCCCCACCCACACTCCCTGGTCCCCTTTTCAGTCCGTGCCTCCCGGATGGTCCCAGCGTTTGGGTCAGGGAGCAGGACCCCACAGGAGGCTGGGCACCGGCAAGATGCATGCCACGTGGGGCGGCAGTGGGGGCCGGGGTCTGCAGGGACAGCCGGCGCCCCCTCGTCTGGGCGCATGAGCAGGCACAGCGGGGTCGCAGCCAGCAACTGTTCGGAGGCCCCATTCATCGCGCCCTGCTGGGTGGGGCAGGGCAACCTCAGGGTCCTCGACTCAGGCACTTGCATTGAATTGGCGTTTTCCTCATCGACTGCTGATCGGTGCCATCAGCCCTCGGGGGAGGAGGCTGCTCAGACCTCTCGGCATGGCCTGCAGCCCCCTGCCTGGCGTTGTGTCACCCCGTCCAGTCCTCACGGTCCCCTGCGAGGGAAGAATGGGTCTCCTTTTGCAGATGAGGGAACTGAGGCTCAAAGGACTGAGTTGCCGTCCTGTGGGGGCTCGGGGCGGGGGGGAGGAGAGGGTGCCCTCAGGCCTGCCTCCCTTCCTCCCCAGCTTCCTGTCACCAAGTCCCCACCTGGCCTCCCAGACCAAGGAGCTGAGCCCACCCTGAGAGCAGCAGAGGCCGGGCTCACGGGGAGGCGGGAATTGGGGTCCTCTGTGAATTTGGGCGCCCCCGTGGCCTTGGGGGATGTTTGCGTGGGGTGTTTGGGTTTGGATTTCAGATTTTTTCTTGAATTTTTGTTTCAGGACATAACTTGGCAAGATGAGCACTCTGCCCCCTTCTCCTGGGAAACGAGGGTAAGTTGGGTTAAATTTAGATTTGTTTGTCTTTTTGGAAGCATTGCGTCGCTGTACGCATTCCTTCCAGCTCCTGATGGACGCGGAAGGCCACGGCCCCACTGCCAGGCTGCGGGTGACGCGTGGCTGCGGGAGCAAGGACGGGGGAGGGGCGGCGATGCGCGGGGGTCGCG
>NW_006442117.1:453104-463732 GCF_000325575.1 Pteropus alecto | reverse complement strand
GCTTCCTGTTACGTGGGCCCCCTGACGGGTGCCCGAGGTGAAACGGAGCGGCACGCAGCTGGGCACTCTGCGTGGCAGCCAACAGCTGGTGGGGATGCGCAGGCACCTCCCGGGCTGGGCCCTCCGCCCGATGCTGCGCAGCCATGACAACTCGGAGAAACCAGAGTGCGCGGTGAAGCATCCCGAGGCCGGAGGCCGCCGTGTCCCCGGGGCAGGGCCCGCCCTCTCGAGAACGCCCCTGTTAAACGTCTCCAAAGCAGCTGTTTGTGGGTGGCACGCGTCATCTGCTGCGAACTTGTGCAGACGTCATTCGGGGACCAGGACCGGGTGGCGCCTGCGACAGCTGCCGAGATGGGCTCAGCTCCTGGGGCCAGCGTGGGGGACGGGAGCCTGGAAAAGGGCTGGAGACAGGACAGCTGAGGCGGACGGCCTGGACCCCACTGGCGCTGACTGTCCGCAGGTGCCGGCCGGGTTCCCGGGGAACCAGGTGAATCGAGAGGCTCCGTGAGATCAAGTCCGACGTCACCCGGGTTAACTGTGTCCCCGTGGTACAAAGCGCAGCGTTCTCAGTCCCATTTCCTGCTCCCTTCGGTGGGAAAACCGCTTATGTCATGAGTCGTCAGGCCCACTGTGTCCCCACGTTTCTCCCTCGAGGCCGCACGTGCACAGTCCACGTTAGACCTGGCGGAGAGCGTTTCAGACCGCAGGGCCTGTCCCCGCCTGTCTTCACGAGCCAGCTTCGCATTCCAGACGGCCCCCCACTCACCCCCTCCAGCCTGAGGCTCCCAGCGCCCTGTCCCCTGCTTCCCAGGCTTTGTCCCGCTCTGCGTTAGGACTACAAGCCGAGTCAGAACCTCCTTGGAGAGCCACAGACTGGCGGAAGTGGCCTTACCTGGGGCAGGTGGCCCGGGCTGAGTGCAGGACCGCAGACTCGTCCTCCGTGGCATCTCCCCTTCGGGCCGGCAGCACCACCCCCTCAGCCGCCCACTCGAGGCCGTGCCCCCCTGGCGACCTCACGGCAGCGGGTCATTTCGCCCGTCCGTGCCGGGTGCCTTGGGGCGGGGGCGGGCGTCCAGCAGGCTCCCCGCTGGCCAGAGGGCCTGGCGGCCCCGTCTCCGATGGCCGAGTCACGCTGTCTCTCCCGGTCGGGTTGTCACTGCCCTGGTTTGGGGACCGGAGGTTTCGCTGTCTTGCCTCTCCGTCCTCCTCCTCCCCCAGAGGAGCGTTGGGCCGTGGGTGTCGACGCGTCAAGAGCTTGTCCGGATTCGCCCCGGAGACCGTCGGACCGGCCGGCAGCCTTTCCGCAGCCGCGGCCTCGTTCAGTTCACGTCTGCCGAGGCCTCCAGGGCGGACAGCGGGCCTCGGCCGTGCACGCTCGGTTTTCCCTTCACCGAGAGGTCACGCGCTGCTCCCCAGTGAGGGGGCGTAAAGACAGGCCGTCCGTGGTCGTCCAGAGTTTAGCACGGACGTGGCCGCTGAGACCCACCTGCCCGCGGGGCAGGCCGACGCCCAGCCCGGGCTCCCGGTGCGCCCTCTGGGACCTCAGCCGGTGCCTGGGCCGCCGGGCGGGCCGTCTGCGTCCTGCGGGGAGGGGGCTTGCTGACCAGCGCCCTCCTCCAGTCCCAACACCGAAGCCATCAGCCGCCACCGAGCCGACTCTCACCCCATTTCCTGCCCAGGCCCAGAGCAGGCGGCGGCAGCGTGCGGACCCCCCAGCTGCCCTTCCCACGCGGTGTCTTCCTGCTGGGCCTCAGCTCCGTGTGGCTCCGGGCCGTGGGACGGGGCCGACGTCACCTCCTCACCCAAGAGCTTGTTTTTCCTCCACACCTGGAGAAAGACTTTTGTCTTTCCATCCAGAACCTTCTTATTTTTCCACTTTCCCGTGCCCACCACGGTCCGGAGGGGTCCCCCCGACAACCTGTCACCTCCACGACGCAGGGCTGTTCCCTCCCGTCCGCCGATCCGCCCGTGTCAGAGGTCCCGTCTCGGACCCTGTGGTGTGGCATGACCTTCAGAGGCATGCTGGGAGGTGAGGTCACGCCCCAGAGTCCCAGACCCTGGGCTCTGGGAGAGTCCCCAGGACGGGACAGTGGCCTGAGCACGGAGCTTCAGCCGACACTGGGCACCCAGAGAGCGCTTCACCCCAGCTCCGCCGTTAGGGCAAGACACCGCCTGCCTGTCCCAGCTCTGGGGACAGTGTCTGCGCGCCACACCCAGTGACCAGAGGGAGATGCCACAGGGGCCTCAGGACTGTGATCGGAGGCGGAGCTCAGCTAAGCTCGGACCTCGGGAGCCAGGAGCACAGGGCAGCTTCTGCGTTTCCTGAGCACCTACTGTGTGCCAGACAATGTCCCCACACCTGGCGGGCACTGCACATCTGACCCCGTTCCTCTTGTGCCAAAAGAGGGAGAAGCCAGTCTGGGGCAGGCAGCTGGGGCGGGGTAGCAGGGGCGGGGGGCGCCCAGCAGGGTAGCTGGCGGCCAGCTGGCCACGGTTTTGCAGGAGGAGCAGGTTGGAGGGGAGGGGGGCGGGGGGCATCGTGGGCGGAGTCTGGAAGCATCTTGTTGGAAGCGGAAAGCAGTGAAACCGTGGAATCGGCACGGGGAGCCCGAGTGGAACCCCCCCACTTCTGTGACCGCAGGCAGGACTGTGCGTCTCCGAGCCACTTCCGGCTCCACCCTGGCCTCCTGAGCACGGCACCTTCACAGGATGAGACCCAGGGGCTGCAGTCCAGGGAGGGGCTCCCCCAGACCGGCTCCGTGGCTGCTGCTGGATGGAGGTCCTGGGCCCGGGCAGGTGAGCCCACCCACCCTCCACCCTCCCAACAGGTGTGTGTTTTAAGCACAAGAACAAAGCTGTTTCCTTGGGGTGAGCAGGGGCACTGGACCCCAGCATCAGCACAGCCAAGACTTCTTAAAGGAGATCGTAGTCAAATTTTATTTGCAAAATAAAAATCACGCCCGGGGACAAAGACTTAGAGGCAGAGACGCAGGATCCTTTTTCTTCTGTGAGTTCTCGGTTTCCCCATTTTCACCCCAAAGCCCCCCAGACCAGGTAGCCGCTACTTCTAACCGAGTGACCCCGCCGCCGAGGAGCTGTCAGTGGTGTCCGGGGGCCCAGGGAGCCGCGGACACGGCCCTCGTCTGTCGGAGGGTGTCACGCCCGCTCCGTGCTGCTTCGCTGCCCTTTTGACAGTGTCCAGAGTCCCTCGGAGCCCTGTGACCTCCCATCTCCCCGGCGACCCCTCGCAGCCTGCTGCTGCCCTCCACGCGACAGGCGTCCACCCCGGCCTTCCAGAGGCTTCTAAGCCGAGGTCCCTGTCAGAGAACAGGCTCACCCTAACGAAGCTCGGGGCTTGATGAGCGCGCTCGGTGAGTGCCTTCCCCACAGGACAGCTTCCGGTGGCTCTGGCCTGAGCCTCGGTCCCCACCTCCGAGGGGTCAGCAGGTGGCTTGTTTAAGGAAACCGTCATCTCTGCTCCCGCAGTGGCTTTCTGTTCCATTGCGAAATTCGGAAATAACGCAGAGCGTTGCGAATGGTTCACTTAGCAACAGCCCGGACGTTCGCCCGGAGGCCCCGCTGGGGACCAGGCTCTCGGCCGCTCGTGGCCGTCGTCCCTGGGGCCGCGGGCTTGTCGCGTGCTCCACGGGGCCCAGCACGGCCCCAGGCCTTGCACTTCCCTCCGTCCAGGTCACAGCCCCCGCTGGTGACTCCCGATGGGCTGGTGACTCCCGATGGGCTAGTGACCGAGGGCGCTTTACCGAACGGCTCCGAACCGCCATTTATTCACTTGTAGAAGGAAAAGTTTTAAAAACTCCAAAACCGACAATAAAACGTGCCGGCCACGCTGGACGCGTCCTGTGCGCTCTGCCCGGCCCTGGCCATGGCGTCCAGCATGGCCAGCCCTCCGCAGTCGTCTTCTTGGGCTCCTTCCTTACAACGTGGAGCTTCAGGGCAGCCTGGGCCTGCGATGTGGCCTCGTCACCTTCAGGGCAGCCTGGGCCTGCGATGTGGCCTCGTCACCTTCAGGGCAGCCTGGGCCTGCGATGTGGCCTCGGCACCTTCAGGGCAGCCTGGGCCTGCGATGTGGCCTCGTCACCTTCAGGGCAGCCTGGGCCTGCGATGTGGCCTCGTCACCTCACCGCTCGGCCTCGAGGGGGGACCTCTGGCTGTCGGAATCCAGGCTTCTGGAAAGCTCAGCCCAAGAGCGTGCCGCTGTGTGGGTGCAGGGTCTGCAGTTTCCCCAGGAAAAGCCGTGTCCTCGTCCTTGTCCTCACGTGCCCGTGCCCGCTGGGGAGAGTCCCCGGAGAGCGCGGTCTGTCAACACGGAGACACCCAGATCAGCCGTGACGGAGTGGAGGAACGTGCACTAGAGCGAAGAACCACGTTTCACATACAGGTGGCACAAGCAGCCGACGTGGGCGCGGTGACTTACCTGGTGGCACTAGGCGCTGAGGCAGCTCCCGGAAAACAAACCCAGTAACATGGAAGCATCTAGAACCGTCTTTTTAGAAGGGCCTTTTGTGTTTGGACGTTTTATTTCTGGAAATCTGTCTGAGGAGATTAACTCCCCGTGGGGCAGAGCTGTGTAGGGGAAGATGCTCGCGGTGACATTAATTATAATGAAGATGAGAAGCAACAAATTTGTAATAAGAAAGTGGCCAAGTAGGTGGTGGGGCAGCTGCTCACACCCGTTAAAGACAACGGTCGTAAAGATCGCGTGACCCCGTGGGCGATGCTTTTGATTAAGTGAGAAAGAACACCCCAAATTATCCGCGTAACACAACCGCCGCCTCGTGAAGCACGTGTGTGAAGATCACGCCAGGGCACCGGAAGGTGGTTACGGGAGGGGGACGGCTCACCAGCGACGTTTTCCTTCCGATTCTCAAAATTTCTGTAGTGCGGTGCACTTGCTTTTATTCTGAAACAACGAGGGTGGGTACGTGCGAGGGAGGGGCAGTGGCGAGGAGCAGGTGACCCCGCGGGTCTCCGCAGAGGGTGGCAGGCGGCAGATTCGGGTTCCCTGGGGCACGGGTGCCGACCCCTCCGGTATGTTCTGCCCTGAGGGGGCCCAGGTCCCATCTAACCGTTTGCCGGCGGGAGGAGCTCAGCGCTGTCAGGGGACCGGGCGCGGTGTGGGCCGGGTCATGGGGGGTCATGGGGGATCGTGGGAACTGGGCGCGGTGTGGGCCGGGTTGTGGGGGGTCGTGGGAGGTCGTGGGAACCGGGCGCGGTGTGGGCCAGGCCCTCGGGGTCCGGGGCCCCAGGCGGGCGCGGGGTCCTGGCTTCCAGGACCAGGAACAGGGCGCGAACTCGGAGCAGGGCTTAGTGGCCACGTCTCGGGAGGAAACGTGGTGACACCGTCGTGGTCAGCTCGGGCTCTGTCACCAATCCCACCGCCGGGGCCGAAGCAGCCCACGTCTTCCTTGCCAGCCGTGTGGAGCTCGGACAGGACTCGGCCGGTGTGGCCGGGCCCTGGCCAGAGCCTCAGGGTTAGCGACTGCACCTCCTTACGAGGCGCTGACCCACGGTGGCCCCCGTGACCTCTGCAGACCCGTCCGCTCCCCGAGGCCCAGCTCCTAGCACCATCGTTTTTGCGGCTTCGGCTTCAGCGTGTGAGTTTGGGGATGTGGTTCAGTCCCTAGCAGCTGTGAAGGCAGGGTGTGGCCGGGGCTGGTCTCTGCAGAGCACTCAGGCTTGCCCTTGACCTTCCCGCCTTAGGCGGGGTCTGGCTCCACTGGATTTAGGTGGGGAGGGGGAGGCCAGTGGGGGCCTGACCCGTGGGCGGTGCCGTGTCAGCCGGGGTGTGCACCTGCGGGGGACGGGGGTCACCGCCCTGCAGCCCCTCCTCGGGGAGGCACTGGGAGGAGGCCCCAGGCCACAGGCGGGTGCCAGGCAGAGGGTCCCCAGTGGCCAGTAGGACTCGGGGTCTCTGAGCTGTCCGTAGTGGGCCGTGATGGGGTCATGGGATCAGCTGCTGCTGCGTCCCCATGCGTGGTGAAGGTGGACACTCAGGACAGGCAGCAGCTCTGTGGCTTCTGCATGGGGCGCCGCCCAGTTCACGAGCTGCGCTGCAGAGCCGATCAGATTTAAAATAAGGAAAAGGACGTTAGAGCAAATGGACACCAGCGGCGCCCTGGCTGCCGGGCGGGGTGCGAGCTGGCCGGCCGTGCCCGGCGTGTAACGGTCCCTGTCCCCTCCCCTCCTGTGCCTGCCGCAGAGTCAGATGGAGTTCAGCGTCTGCTCCTTGTCCACCCAGGAGCCCGGCGGTGCCGCCAGTGAGCCCAAGCAGCCCTGCAGAGTCGCCCAGGGCGGCAAGGCCACCGGGCCGGACGCCCTGGGCCCCGTCGGGAAGGAGGAGGAGGCGCCCTTCTGGAAGATCAGCGCCGAGCGGTCCCGCGGGGCAGGGCCCCAGGCCGAGTTCCCGTCGCTGACGCCCAGCCAGATCAAGTCCATGGAGAAAGGCGGGAAGGCCCTGCCAGCCAGCTACAGGCAGGAGCCCGCCCCGAAGGACAGGGAGGCCAAGGCCGAGAAGCCCAGCCACCTCCGCCAGGAGCCGCGTGTCGTTCCCAGCACCAGCGTGGAGCGCGAGGGGCCCCAGCCCGTCCAGGCCTGCTCCGGCACAGAAGATGAAGCCACCGCTTCCGAGCCTGTGGGCAAACCGCCTGCTCCCGAGGCCGGCCCGGAGGGCGAGGAGGACACAGATGCTCTGTTCTCGGACCCCGGGCCTCCACAGGTGGGTGGCCCCTTCCTCCGGGGGTGACCTGGGGAAGTCGCCCACAGGACGGAGGGCCGCAGACGCGCTCCCCTGTCCCCTGCCCATGCCCAGGGCCTTTGGGGTGAGGCCGGCCGGTTGTCACTGAGCTCGGCAACTGACGATGTGCAGGGAGCTGAGTCTGTCGTCCGCCTGTCTCTGACTAGTGACCTTTCCCTGACCCTCTGCAGTGGGGTCTTCCCACTGCAGGAGAAATATGGGAGACACAGGAAGGTTTTGGGGGACAGAGTCAGAGAAGGCACATGGAGTCTGCTGAGCGAACGGCTTAGAGCACCCAGCACAGCGTGAAATGCCACCTGGGGGGCTGCGTGTCCACTGCTGCCACATGAGCACCTTCCGCTGGCCAGCTGAGTGGACGACGGGCAGCCAGTGTCCGTGCCCAAGCAGGCAGGCCGCAGCCCGCAGGGGACATCCACGTGGTATCGGCAGTGGGAGGGGCCTCTTAGGTCACAGGCGCTGGCGGGAGCCTGTAGAAATGTGTCTACGACAGCTCACGGGGCCTCAGGTCAACCCCACATCATTATGTGGGTGACCTTTGACCCGAAGAATGTCCCCGGGCTCGGGAAAATCACTCCAGAGCCTTCCACTTACTCTGGAAGAAGTAAGCTTTACATCCTCGTCCCATATCGTTCAGTCCCTCGAGTGCGCAAGTTTGCGTGACGTCGGAAAGACTTTACAGCGTGTCCTCGTAGTCCGTGGCGATGCTGAACCTGCCTGCCACTCAGAGAAAAGCGTTTTCCTCCTCTGCAGCGGGTCTGGGAGCTGCTCGCAGACACATCCGGGGGCAGTGGCAGGAGGGCAGGAGGGTCGGAGGGCTGGGGATCAGACCCTCGCTTTGAATGGTATTTAATTGTCTGGCTCCAAGCACTGCAGCTAATGAGGTTGAGCTGCCTCTGAGACAGAAGCGGGCTCTTCATTTGGGTCATTTTAAATGAGATGCTGTTTTTAGATTCTGCGAAACTGAAAAAAGAAACCTTCATGCCTTACTTTGCTGTTTTTGTCCTTCTGCAGGTCACCTCGAGTAACGTCATCTTGAAGACGGGATTTGATTTTCTGGACAACTGGTAAAATGTGTTAGACCCCCAAAAAAACCCCACGAAAAAACAAGACCCCCCCAAACGTTCCCCGAAGCGGCCGCGGGCAGCGCCCCGCCTTTGCCAGGCCTCCGTTTGCTTTTCCGACTCTGGGAAACTGGTGAATATCACCTCGCCCAGGTTTGCGGATTTTCCACTTTTTCGTAAGACCAGATACATGTGCAGTTTTCAATGATTTGATAACGGGAGTTTTATATGTGGAATTTTTAAAACCTGTTAGGAATCCAATAACTCTCTCAAGTAAATCCTCTGTCCCCCTCCTCAGAGAGAGGGTTTGCTCAGCCATGTCACAGAAGTCGTAAAAGTGACCCCCACCCTCTCCTTCAGCCCCTCCCTCTTCGAATGCGTGCGGTTACCTTCGATGAGTGGTCACCGGCGTCCTCAGCTGGTGACACGAGCGTGCCGGTTGTGGCCGTGGAAAGATTTGCTCCCCACGCCCCGAGCCCCCCGCAACCCGCCTCAGGGCTGCCCTCGCCGAAGCCACACTCGCTGCTGTGTGAGCCACCCCACCCTGGCGTCATCCTAGGAAGTGGACTGGGTGTCTCCACGCTGCCCCGAGGCTTCTTCAGACTAGTCAGCATTGTTTAAGAGTTGCACGTGTAAACGTTTTGTATCAGCTTTTGGTTATTTTGTATCTAGACTTAGCGGTTGTAGGGTTACCACCTTCCTCGGGTCTGTGCCGGGTTCCGTGCCGCAGTCCCCCGCTCAGGCGGCCTGGGGGGTGCCCCGCCCCCGGCCTTGCAGGAGGATGGCCGATGGCGGGTGTCAGGGATGCTTCCCCAGCCCTGACCAGCTTGTGCAGCGCCCCACAGCGCCCCCCACAGACCTCTGTGGTCATGGCGACGGTGTCCCCTGGACTGGGACTTGGCGGCCCCTCCCCTGACGATCGGGGCGCTGTGCCCTGGGGGGGGCGCGATGGCCTGAGCCTGCAGGACGTGCCCACGTGTGACCTCCACTGTGTTCTCACCCGAAGCCTTAATCCCACGAGTCCTGCCAGTGAGCGCCCGTCTGTGCCACGCGTGTCTTTTCAAAATGCCTTTCCGTTCCGTGGGACCTTCTAAAAGGGCTTCCGGCTCCAACAGAGAGCAACGTGGCACCTTTTTTTTTTCTGGGAAAGTCTCTGCCAAAGCTGTGGCTTAGCCAGCGTTTGGTTGAGTCCCTGCCAGGCGTTCGATGTCCCCGAATCCCATCTGGTCCCTCGGGGCTTGGATTCGACCTGCTGCTCTGGCGACTGCATCTTGACAAATGCAGGTCTTTTCTGTACCGATTAAGTAAGATTAAAACGCGAAAGGGAAGAGAGGTCGCTAGCACGGTGGGGGGCGGAGCCCCGGAACCCCCACAGTCAGCAGGGCGGGGGCCCCTCAGAAACCAGGGGCTGGGCAGATGCGAGCCTGCGTCCTTCGGCGTTGGTGGCAGGGAAGAAAGATGTGTCTCTCACGACAGCCCGCGGCCACGGGTCTGTCCTGGGGGACGATTCTGGTTTCTTTCCCACTTTGTCGTCAAGCTGGGGTCCGCAGGGGGTCCCCGAGGCAGTCCCGCCCCAGTGAAGGGCTGGGTCCGGGGAGCGGCCGGAGGATGCGGGCTGCCGGCCCTCGTCCTCCCTGACCTCAGGGTGGCCTCTCACCCCGCCGTCTGCACGGTCCGGGTCCCCGCTCCCGGCCATCTCCGTCCGGCGTGTCCACGTCGGCGCGTTACGCTCCCGCGTTTGCCACCCTCGAGCTTCTAAAGCCGGGAGTCTCCGCTTCTACCTTTAAAAGCGCGCTTTTCGGCGAAGCCGGTGCGGGGTTTGGAGTCCCCTCCCCCTCCCCCGCACCTGGGACTCAGACGGGCACCGTGTCTTGCTTTGCGTGACTGTATTTTGCAAAGTCTCCCCCGAGAAGTCAGAAACCAGCCTCAGCCCTTTGCCTGGGGCCCGTCCCCTGCCCTCTGGCGGTGCCACCTGCCCTGGGAACAGAGGGGGTGCAGCCCCCCCCACGGGGTGTCGGGGGGCCTCCCTTTCTTTGATACGCATTTTCAAAAATGAGAGTTCTTACTGACCACTTGTACCTTGGTCGTATTTTGTATTAACAGCCTTTAATAAAGCCGTTTAAAACATTGTAGACGTGTCTGTCTGGGCCTCTGCGGGAGCCTGGAGGCTGGTAGGGCGCCCTCTGCGAGCCCAGGGAAGGGAGGGTTCACGCCTCCTCCGGGGGCCCACGCAGGGCGGTCCCGGGCAGAAGGGGGGCTCCGCAGGGTGACACAGACGCCAGGCACGTCTCGAAGGACGGACAGCGCATCGAGTGACTGCCTGGGAGCAGCAGATGCCACTTCCCGACAGCCGCCACCCTGGACGCGGCCCAGCGGAGTTCCCGCAGAAGCAGCCGCGAGCCGGGCGTGGCCGGACACCCGCTTCGGTGGCGCGCAGGCGGTGAGGTTGAGCAGGGTGTCCAGGGGTCCATTCTCCACATCGAAGGAGTGTTTGAAACCGACCCCGTCAGGAAAGTGGCGCTGGCTGACATGTCCCCTAACCCAGTGTCACGCAGAGCGGGGTCTCTGCCGCCTGGGGGCCGGCAAGCATGCGGGTCTTGCACTTGGTGGGAGGATGCGGGCCGGTCCCCAGCTCGTCAGTGTGGCAGTCTGTGGGACCAACATGTGTTTGAAACGTGTTTGTGTGAGAGGGAGCCATCGGCACAGAGACGCAGGACGCCTGGCCGCATTCTGCACTTTGCAGCCAGGAGGGAAGATGCTGAGTCTGGGGCCGGAGAGCGCCGGGTGGGGCT
>NW_006442117.1:451506-453004 GCF_000325575.1 Pteropus alecto | reverse complement strand
TGGGGCTTCCTGGGGTGGGGCTTCCTGGGGCTCCCCTCCAGCTTCTTTGTTCCCACCACGCTCAGGTGCGGTCTTCTGAGCTTATCAGGTGGCTTGATGCCAGGGGACCCCAACCAGGGGGAACCAGTGATTCCGAGCCCCCCAACTCAGGCAGAAAGAGGTGCGTCCTCCATCTGAGGTCTACCCGTGGGGCAGAACCGCGTCTCAGTCACCATGTGTCTGTCTGCAGTGCTGAGCACCGTGTGGGCCGCAGAGGCCACTCGCTGTCCTGGCCTGGGTCGGTTTGTCCTCCCAGCTCAGTGTCCGCCTCGAAGAGCTCATGACGCCCTGCTTGTAACAGACGTCCCCTCTGACCCTCACCCGAATCCACCCTCGTCCCTTCCGCCCGCTTGGAGCTCCCTGCTGCCTCCTCGTGCCCCCCGCTCAGCCGCGGGGCCCCCCGGTCCAGGCTGCCCCCCCCCCCCCGGCCCTTTCTCCCTGCGCCTGGCGCCTCCCGCCTCCTCCCACGGTGTCCAAGCTCATCCGCCTCCCGAAGCCGCTGTCACTTTAGCACCAACGGTCACCCCTTCTCCAGCATGTTCCCCTGGCAGCACGGGACAGGGACAGAGCCTGGCTTTTGTCCTCGGAGACACCCGGGGTGAACCCCAACTTAATGCCTCCAGCTGTGGGACCCCGACCCAGGAACGGAGCGTCTGCCTCATTCTACCGTCCGCTTTCCTCCGAGCCTGACCGTGGGCCGGGACCCGAGTCGAACCCTTTTTCTGAAGACCTGGGGTTTTCTGTGCTCCCGGAAGCCACTGGGCCGGAAGAAGGGGTAAGTCATGGTGGGAGGGACGAGGACCGAGGATGGGCGTCCCCTGCAGCCGGCGCCGTCCCACAGAGCTGTCAGCATGGTGCTGAGGGCAGGAAGCCGGTGGTGGCACCATGCTGAGCGTGACCGTGACCGAGGCGGGGACCCTGTGGGAGGTCGGCTGTGAGGAACGGGAGGGAGCTAGGACCCTGTGGACGAGTCGAGGCCTGGTGCGTGTTGGAGGTGGAGGGGCTGAGATGCTGAGAAATGGGGGGGGGGGTTCCCAGAAGCCGGGTCCAGACGTGGTCCACACTCTAGATGCCTGGGGCTCAGAGCCCAGACGTGACCTCCAGGCCCCCTCGCCCCCCACGGTCTCTCTATTCTCACTGGGCGGTGCTGGCCACACTGGACTCCCCAGACCCCGGAGCTCGGGAGTCGTGGGGCGCAGAGTGCGGGGCGGCCCCGGTGACAGCGCTGGAGGTGAACGCCAGACTGGAACACGGGTCCCCAGACTAAGTCAGAGCCGGCTCCGCTGAGCGAACAGTGATCACGCGTGGGCACCGTGTGCTCAGTGTCCCACCTGGGAGGGGCTGACCTTCCCTCCAGCAGATCCTGCTGCCCGAACCGAACCCTCCGCAGGAGCACGGCTGGGCCGGCCTCGCACCCCAAACGCATTTGGTACCAGCACCAGGGGCGGGGGGAGCCCGC